>NC_092801.1:36632979-36989058 GCF_918797505.1 Bemisia tabaci
CCATTTTGTTGGTCCTCCATTCGTAAAGGTCCATTTCCCGGCCGCACCTCGAAGGCAGCAACGTCTCACGTCGCAGCTGAAATTTTCAACCGGGACCGGCCATCCGTACGTAGAGCAAGGTCCCGTTTCGGACAAGTTCACCATACAAGCCACCCCCCTCCCCCCCTCCGCCTTCGGTCCGATTCGCATCCCGCTAGCTGCACTCTCGCCAAACCCCCCCCCCCCCGCCTCGGCGAGCGGTGGCGCGGGGCGTTGTATAACCCTTTGACCGGCGTGCTCAGCGGCCCGCGGACGAAGTCGCGGATATGGAGCAGTGGGCCAGCGAGGTAACGCGGTTGACGTGACGTCACGCCGCGCTGCAGTTCAATAAACTCAGCTGCACTCTTCTTGCACTCCTGGGAAGGGAGGGGAGGGGGGTCCACCCACAACGCGCGCTGTCCGAGCCGCGCGATGATTGGTCGGTGTGGGTGCAGTGCAGATCGCGCGCAGGGAGAAACTTCGATGACGAGAACCTAGAATTGGACTGCGATTTGGAGGTGGGAACTACAATCGTGCAGTGTTAAGCAGAAAGGAATCAAGCTACTGTCATTAATTGGGCAATTTAATGTTTTACACTGGAAAAAAAACACATTGGATATAGAGTCCAGACTCCTGAAAACATTGACAAAAAAAATACTCTTGATTATATTGGATTTTTGCTTGAATCAAAACGAAATCCGCTTGAATTAAGAGACTTGGTTCTTGATTTAAGCTAGATTCTGATTGAATCAAGAGTACTTTTTCTTTAAGAGTCTGGACTCTAGATCCAATGTGTTTTTTTCCAGTGTACATGATAACGGCTGTGTAGATTTAGTGCAAATTTCAGGGATTATCCTCATAGTACGAGGGAAAATCCTTAAAACTTTCGGCGTGCTTTGCGATACATCGATTGATCTGCCATTCAAATGAATATGCTGTTACAGTGACTCGCATCCAACAGCTCATCGTAACTCACCGTGTAACTTGTAACTCGACTCTCCACTTTTCTGAATCGGCGTTAAAGTCTCCAAACCTATTAGCAATCCAATGATAATTTGAGGATAGTTTGCGCTTCCCGTATATAGGAGTTGTACAGAGGGTAAATTACTATTCATCCCTGTTGTAGATCCTTCTTGTCTATGTAATTCTTGGGGTTGTCTACTCGAGGAAATATGTGGTGTATGAACAGGGTGATCCAAAAGAACCGCACTGCGATATATCGATTGATCTGCCGTTTAAACCTATGGAGAAGGATCGATAAACAGGGTGTTCGCAACGAACACTTTAATAATCGATTCCTTACCACAACTTCAAATGGGAAGATATCGATGAAAGATCATCCACGCCGCGCCACTGCACTGGTCCGACATAATTTTGACAATTTTTTAAGAATGAAATTTACCCTTCTATCATTAAGATATCAGTTTTTTTAAGCAAAACTATTTGAACTGACATAAATTGACTGAACTTTTGTTCTCTATAGCGCAGTCACCACTCATGTGTCGACACGGCTTGGGCTAAAATTTTCCAAGAAAAGTTTGTGAGAAAGAACGAATTGACTGGGAAGTCAGGAGCATAGTGCCAAATGACCCAAAACTCGGTGGGAAAATGCATTTGAAAAGTTGCGAATTTTCACGGGTCGCGTTACATAGTTTCAGCTTGTCTTTTAGGCGGATCAGAAAACGTTAAAACTATATGCTTTCTCTGTTAAAAAGTAAAGAAATTTCCTCCAAATTGTCCAGAAAAAACCTGGAACAGTCAGGAAATTCTAATTCTAAACTGTGGCTACTCTGAAACCAAATCGTCTCCTACGGTAAAGAAAATAAGTCCTTGTACGTAAAAAAATTAAAAAAAAAAAAAAAAAAAAAAAAAAAAAATATGTATATGTTCGTAACCGAAGTTGGGTTCCTGTGATTGGAAACTTCTGTTTTCTGAATCAAAATTGACCTGGAGTTATTGTATGCGCGAGTGACCTTACAAATGTGGAATGACCATCACTGGATCGTGGGTAGCAAGTTGTGATATTAATATTTCCAAGGATTTCTGGTTAAATTTTTTGGATGGAAATGGTGAAGATTTTCTGACTTCTTCAGTTATTCCGCACTAAAATATCCCAATTTTGAGAAGTTTACGTGATTTTAATGAAAAAAAAATATCAACAAATCAACAGAGTAAGGGAAAGCCATAAAGATCGGCCGACTTGTTGTCTATCCTCAAACATTATTAAATGTATTCAGACTATATTACCCATACACGCATCTCTTGTAATTTCTTCGACGATGTCCTAGGATTCAAATTTTGTTGAATTAAGATACCATTGTGAATATTTTTTTTTCCGTTTGGGTTCTATTTCTAAGTTAACCCTGGCCTTCCAGCGTATCCCTTTTACATCCCCAAATTTTTTCTCAAAGCCCATGTTACCGGCCGAACCCTCCGTCTTCAAAGAACCCGGAAGGTACCGAAATGTAAAACTGCCGGGCCCAAAACCTGGAGCCTAAAAGTCGGCTGTTTTGAATCACGATCCCCCCTCAATAAACCCTCCAAATTAGGCAGTTGTATCAAGACACAAGAACGGACAATCGAAAATCAAGCTATATCAAGGAGTCTGAATAAACAATTTTTTGTGGCCGCAACCAAAATCCTAGGTAAATCGATTCTCGGGCTCTCTTTCAACCCTCTCGCGAACCGTTAGGGCCGCGAAAGGCTTGCCCGAAGATCACTCTCGGTTTCTCGTCGGCGGCCTTTGAACCTTTTCAACCTTTCATAATAATTTACGACCGAATTATCGGCGGAGAAAGTGACGCGAAAGGAAAAGTGATCCCGGCAATAATTCAGGCAATAAACCTGCTTCGGCAACAACAGACCGCGTCAACCCCGAAGGCCAAAGGCCGAGCGGCGCGGCGGCCCTTTTAGGATCCCTTTTGTCCCCGCATTGTCGCGGGGTCCTCCACCCCGATTGCGTATTCGCAAACCTGGCAGCCCGATAAATCAAAGGCCAAGGTTTCCACGCCTGATTTGCCAAAACGGACGCGACCTTGAGCCTTCCTTGGCCCGACTCGCAACTCTTTTGTGCCGAAAAAACACGGTTTTTGCGCAAGGGTTTGCGCAAGACGCCAAACGCCTGTCATCCCCCGATTTGCGCACCCTTTGACCCTTTTTTTTTGTTGTATGTAAATTAAAGTGTTTTCGCGACGGCTTTTGTCTCGCTTTTCCGAAAACCCAGAGTAGCGTTTTGTTGTGTTGATAATACTACCATGCTGAGCTAAAACCACATCCCTACCGGGGATATACCCATGCATATACGCGGTTCTTGTCAAAATTGCAGAATTCAGGAGCATTGCGAACTCTTTTTGGCTCTGGTTATGTAAATCCGATGTTTTTGCGTCACCCCTACCGGAGATTTCGGGAAATTCGAAGGTCAGTGCCTTTGTTTCCCGGCACGGGTGACAACGGAAACGCACCTTGTAAAATCAGGAGCCTTATAGCTTTATCCTGCTGATTTGAACTCTTTTTTTCCGCGTGACGTGCGTGTTTTTACGTCACCCTTTGTCTTGCTTTTCTTGAAATTTGACCAGCAGGCGTCTTGGTCACCGTGCAAAATTGGAGTATTTTTGTCTTGCAGGATTTGGATTTTACGAAATGGACTTGTATCTCTCTGTTTAGAAAACCTACTGTGTAGAGTTTTAGAGAGCCATTTATAGGGTCACTTCATAGGGTGTGTTTTGGAAATGTCTTTCCATCGATAACTTTTACAAATTTATTACATTTTGCAATGAGGAATCACTATATCCGGCTTTCCCATGAAAACACATATCTGCATAGAGAAACTAATGACATGTATGTTGTTTCTAAAATGGGCAAGAAATAGGGGCTCCTCATTGCAGGATGTAATCCAAATAAGCCTTGATGTTTCCACATTGAGGTGTTCTCATCGAGGTGTTCCCAACGAAGAAACTGGCAATTTATGTGATCCATCTTAGTCCTCAGTGATAGTGGTTATTTTCTTCGGTCCCTCATGTTTCAATTCACCTTTCTATTAATCAGTAATGCATGCATTTTCACTGATTGCTCCACATATTTTGTCGATAAATCCTACGGTAGAAAGAGCCACGATGTGTACGAACGCGGTTAGTGACGTCATCCATCACGTGTTTCCATGAGTGATGTTGAATGTTGTTTGGATTGAATATACGCAAAGAAAACTATGATTAATCTTCAAAGGAAAATAGCTCTCTTAAAAAATTATTGTTTGTGCCGAGAAAGCGATTAAAAGGCCAAGAGAAATTTTAACTGGGGCAGTAAAAGTTTCCTTGTAGCAAAACTTTTCGAAGCATGAGTATTTTCTCCAACTTAGCCTGGAACTGTCTTATTCAGTTGTTCCTCCTTAATAACGGGCCGATGCAAATATGGACTACATTCGTCAATTAGGGACTACTATTTCTGAATCACCCTAAAAATATACATCTGAATAAGGAAGCGAATGACACTTGAGTTGTTCCTCAAATGGACCGCGTTAAGCAGAAAGGAACCAAGCCACATCAGCTATTGCCAAATTTAATTGGGCAATTAGATTTTTTACATGAAAACGATTATTCGGATTTATATGCAAATTTCAATGAATTTTCTGCAAAGTACGAAGGAAATCCCTTAAAATTTTCAAAGATATCTGCTTAAATGGTCTCTCGTAAAAAAATCAGTTGCTCGGTTAAATTTGGCAATAGCTGATGTGGCTTGGTTCCTTTCTGCTAAACGCGGTTCAAATGATCCAGAAAAATCAGTTCCCTATTGCAAAATATAGTCCATATTATCTGGTTCTTTAGAAGATTCAGCTGTCAAAACACCACACGCAAGCAACCCACTGGCCTCTTTCCCTCAGAAACTCAGCCATAGACTACGCCCAGAAACAAGGCTCTCTCAACTTAGTTAGTGATCGATGGAATTCTACATAAGAATAAAAGAAAATGTGCACTCGTTAGTTAACAAACAAACACCTCACTTGTCACAGAATACGGTCGGTCAATAGGGTAGAAATACCATTCGCTTGAAGCTATCCAAGTGGATGCTGTCATGCCACAACAACCTATCTGCATCCTCTTCCGAGGTCTTCATCGTTTAGAAATGTATGTAAAAGAGGCTTTTGTGCGAATGTAGATAGGTTCCATTTTCTCTTCAGCTTCCAATTGTTCTGAAAGCGAGGCGTTCGCGTTCCCAACGACAGCCGTTAACCCTGGCGGGATCTCCATAAACTGGACCTATCGAGGTGAGTCCTGGAAGAACCGCGCAAGCTCTGCGGATAGCAGGTAAGGATACGCGGTTTTGTCTTCGGCAGGATGGTTGATGGTGCCCATAAACCGGCGGCGTCTCCCAACGGCGATAGACGTGTACGCCGCACAGAGGATCGAGTCCATACATTGGAAAAAAAAAAAAAACACATTGGATCTAGAGTCCAGACTCTTGAAAACATTGACAAGAAAAAATACTCTTGATTCAATCGGATTTTTGATTGAATCAAAACGAAATTCGCTTAAATTAAGAGGCTTGGTTCTTGATTTAAGCTAGATTCTGATTGAATCAAGAGTACTTTTTCTTGTCGATGTTTTTAAGTGTCTGAACTCTAGATCCAATGTGTTTTGTTTTCCAGTGTAGGAGAGGTCGGACACAATTTGGAAACTTTAAACGCTTATAACTCCGTTTATACGAAACTTTGAGGTTCTCGAAGTGGTTCCATTGGTTTCCTCGTGAAATTGTCCTCCAGAACCACCCCTTGAAATCTAAAATGTGACGAGAGAAACATCAAAATTCATAATTTTAGTCAAAAATTTCATGTCCGACCTCTCTGATTGACTCGTTCCACTGTGCGGTGGCGTCTCCCAACGGCGGCAGAATAATCGGCAATCGAGATTTTCCCATTTGAAGTCATGACAAACAATCGATTTTTAAGGTCCGTTCGACTATCGATCTTTTTCAATGGGTTTCACTTGCAGGTCGATCGATCCATCGCACACAGCGGTATATCGCGCGTCCATTCATGCACAATTGCACCGGGTTTTCAGCGGTGCAAGCGCAGTCGACCTGTTCCATTTTACCCCGCCGCCGCGCCGATCGCCCCCCCCCCCCCCGGGGGGGGGCTCAGGTCACGAGGCCTAGAGTTGTTGGAATTAACTGTATTCCCGACTCCGAAACGTTATGGGTCAACGCATGAGCGGCGGCTCCGACGCCAGGTCTGGCGAATTTTCCCGCGCGCCTTTTATTGAGAGATGCATTCGGCTGCATTTGACTAAGGCACAGCGATCTATAGACAAAGAAGTCAAAGGGACAAATGGAGCGATTCTATCAACTGAAACGGGTGGTTGTTATCAGGAGTTAATGATGGACTAATCAACCCCAAACACAATCTGAGGATACGATACAATCAGGATTGGTTACATGGCGAAAATGCACACGACGTCTTTTGAATAATAAATTTCTATTCGATGTGCGACGAATGAAAATTTCTGAAAAATTCTGAATGAATTTTTTCTTTCTAGAATTTCGTTTCTGAATGGAAAAATTCTGGATGGTATCTAGTTCAGCAGCTTAATTATTAAAATTTATAAACAAAGCGATAGACAGAGAAGATACAGGGAATAAAGTGCGACCCTCTTGATTGAAACCAGTGGTTGGTATGAGAGGAAAATGGTCAACCAACTGTAGGGGTTACCAGAGGGTCACCGTTTTAGTCTATTACTTACGTATCCCTTCCCTATTGCACCCACCAACAATAAGATCACTCCATTTTCTTTTTATCTTCTTTGTCTATCAATTTCAATAATCAGGCTCAATGATCATTGAGACTCAATGACAGTCATGCAACTTAATCTTGCCTCGCCATAGAGTGAAGAGTGGGATTTAAGCCCTCTCGGCGTGCCGATTGTTGGAATTGATAGACAAAGAGATAGACATGGAAAAAACAGCGAAAATGGAGCGATCCTATTGGTTCGGTGGTTGTTACATACTGAGGGTAAATGATGGACTAACTATTAAATCTCTTCGTCTTTTGTGAGTTGACATCGCAGTCAGCCTCTCCTTTGCTCATTGCCCCCACCTCCACAAATTAGATTGCTCCATTTTCTCTTAGTCTTCTTCGTCTATAGCTTTGTCTATCAAGTTTATAATCACTAGTCAGCCTGCAGTCAATAGAAACAGGACAAATGATAATGCTGTTACAGTGACTCGTATCCAACAGCTCATCGTAACTCACCATGTAACTTGCAACACGGCTCTCCACTTTTCTAAATCGGCGTTAAAGTCTCCGAGCCTATTAGCAATCTAATAATAATTTGAGGATAGTTTGTGCTTTCCATTTATAGAAATTATACAGAGGGTAAATCACTATTCAACCCTGTTGTAGATCCTCCTTGTCTGTGTAACTCTTGAGGCTGTCTCCTTGAGAAAATATGTGGTAGATATACAGGGTGATCCAGAACCGCATCGCCAGCCAGTGGCGTGGTGTGGCGTACTTTGCGATAAATCGATTGATCTGCCGTTTAAACCAATGGAAAAGGATCTTTCTTGAAAATAGCCTTAATTTCTCGAAATATTAACCTGATTGTTCTAATACCTTCAGAAATAAACATTCCAAGTCGTAGGGTTAGCTTGTTTCTTTTCAAATAAATTAAGTAGGAACGGAAATTTTGAAATTCGCAGTGGAGGCACGTGGTATTGCACTTCGGTCATCTGTTGTGTGGCTTTCTTGAAAGAAAAAAAATATTAAATCCGTGTGAATTTGGCAACGTCTGACGGCTGATACAACGTTTTTCCTTAGGACGGCAGATGCGAGTTTGCCTCGAATAAATTGAATAAGAACGGAAATTTTGAAAAATCGCAGTGGAGATACGTGGTTTTAAGCTTTGGTCATTTGCATGGCTTTCTTTAGAGAAAAAAATGTTATATCGTTGTAGATTCGTCAACGTCTGGCGGCTGATACAACGTTTTTTCTTAGGACGGCAGATGCGAGTTCACCTCTGGTCGGAGCGCCCAATGAGCTATGCAGACGTCGGTTGCATTTTCCAGGAAACTGCAGCTACACGGCGGAGCTCGGCGGGACCGCGGGAGTAGGGCGAGTTAACTGGAGTTGGTACTTGAATTGAGGATCCGCCGATTCCGGTGCTGATTCCGTTGGATGCTGCTCATCCGTGAGCTCACCATTCACCGTTGACCGGGGCCGGGCCGGAGACCCGAAGAGTGCAGCTTACGGTAAATTCCGTTGCATTCCTCGCTCCGCCAACTCACCCATTATCCCCCGATGGAGCATCCAGCTCCTCCGCTGCACTCTCGGATCCTCTCTTGGTGGAAATATCGAGCTTTCGTCGCTAGGGATTGCAGTTCGTTGAATTCTAAGCAATTTTTTTTGGTCACGGAGAAAAAAACTTCGTGCATGGGACCCAAAGTTGAGGTCATAAGAGAGCGAGAGACACAATAGCTCGAATGCAGACAACAATAAAAACACACTAAAATACAAAAAAACAAATGGGTTTACAAGGCTAGAGGCGACATGAAACAACCAGGATGTTTCGGGCCAATTACATGCCCATTCTCAACTGGAACAGAAGCTAAAAAATGTAAAAATTAAAACAAGAAAATGAGCATGCAACTGACCGAGGTAGGACTCAGTGCAAACTGAAAAACAGAGCATAGATGGACAAGGGGGCACTATCACCTCCTTGATAATAGGCCAACCTCTACACCCACCAAGGAGTATTTATAGAGGCTCTTCTCCACCACATAAAAACTGATGATAGGATGCGCTCAAGTTGAGGTCATATGGATCTCTAAAGTTTTCGGACCACGCATCTGAAAATTGAGGTCCAGCTGCCGAAGTTCGGATCAGACATTTGAAGTACTTAGGTACAAACCGAAGAGTTCGGGTCACACATATGAAGTATTCTGGTACATACCGAAGTGCTTCAGGTGTCTGACCCGAACTTCGGCAGTTGGATCTCAAGTTTTCGGATGCGTGATCCGAAAACTTCAAAGATATTTATGACTTCAACTTCGAGTCCCATGCACGAAGTTTTTTTCTCCGTGTGGAGGATTCTAAAATGTGTCTCTCAGTTCAAAAACGACCCATCTCGGAAAAATGAAATTTTGCAGGAGAAGATAAAAACTGCATTAGAGCCAGAAAGAAGTGTTTCTTCGCGAAAAAATTAACATTGTAAAAATCAGGGGGTCTGTTTCTGCAGATTCACTTGTTGGTTCCTTGAAAATTTGTGGCCACCACCGAGAATGGCACCCGAGGCCTATTGGTCTAGAGTTAGACGGGTTGACCGCTAGATCAACCTGTGGGCCGATTATTGAAATTTATAGACAAAGCTATAGACAAAGAAGACATGAGGAGTATAGAACGATCCTATTGGTTGACATGGGTGGTTCTGATGGACTATGAGGGTAAATGATGGACTAACTATCGGGTCTCTCGTGGGTTGCCGTTAGTTAGTTGTTACCTACGTCCTCCGTCCATTGTAACCACCCGATTCCACTAATAGGCCCTCCATATCATTTTTTCTTCTTTGTCTATTTCTTTGTCCATCAATTTCAATAATTAGTCCGCTAGCCGGCCTCATTATAAATTATGGATGTCTCATAGTCTGTCCTAAGGTTTCTAAAAGGAGCCCAGAGGGCACAGGAGTTTTTCCGGAGGTCAGGAGATTCATTCACTTAGAAAAAAGAGTGCACCAAGCGTGAGGTTTATCTCGCTAAAAATAGTAGAAGGATTTTTTATTTTTATTAAAAAATTCTTTTTTATTAAAAATAATTTTTATTCAATTTTTCCCATATTTGAAAAAAAATTATGAAAATTACTGTGAAAACAGCTCTTTAAGCACTTTCAGATAAAGCAATAAAAAATATGCATGCAAATTCTCCATTCGATCAATTTTTCTCCTTTACCTAGGACTTTTGAAACGCAGGGGGAGGAGAAATCGCCCCCACCGAATAACGCCACCGGGGGGAGACACATCTGTGGACCCCCAACCTCCTCGACTCCTGTATCGGTGTTGGCCTAGGTCAGCGTCGCCGTCAAATTCTCCATTCGATCAATTTTTCTCCTTCACTAGGACTTTTGAAACGCAGGGGGAGGAGAAATCGCCTCCACCAAGTATTGCCACCGGGAAGAGACATATCTGATGGACTCTCTTCTCATGTCAGAAAAATATTACGAAAAATGCTGCAAACTCAGCTCATTAGGCACTTTCAGATGAATTAATACAACTTTTTTGTAAAAATTCTCCGATCGATCAATTTTTCTCGTTTACCTAGGACTTTTGAAACGCAGGGGGAGGAGAAATCGCCCCCACCAAATAACGCCACCGGGGGGAGACACATCTGATGGAACCCCCAACCTCCTCGACTCCTGTATCGGTGTTGGCCTAGGTCAGCGCCGGCGTCGTGGCGGCGGCAACCGCGCGGCGCGATGGGGGCAGGGGCAGGGGCAGGCGGTCGGGGTCGGCTGACGTCATTGGCCTACTTCTGCGTCTATGATGTCACCGCGGAGCGTCGACCGTGGACGTCGCCGCGCGCCCGGGTCGACGAACCCGCCGCCGACTCCGAGGGCTTTGCCCGCGAGAAAGTGCCCGCCGTTGCCGTTACCCGCCGCAACTTTCTGCCCCCCACCCCCCACCCAACCTGCCGTTTATAGGTATGACTGGAAACCTTTTCTACCGCGCTGAGGAAAAACGCCGCATGAACCTTCAGGCGTTGCCAAATTTCCTTGGATGAAGTACGAACTTCTTGTTAAGCTAATGAATATTTGGACGCCTTTCTGTCAATGGAACTAGGTGCATTATGACGTGAGCTCTATTACACACATATTCTTATGGGTCTCAGGCCCATGTCTTAATGCACATACGAGGTATGATCCATGAGAAACCGAACTTTAGCCATTGTGGGCCAACGGATGATCGGATCGACGATTTCTTAGGTTTATCTGATTGCTGATAAAGTGACAAACACGTTGGTTTTTACGGATTTCAATTATCTTAACTAGTTCGAATTTTACAGCCGTTTGATTCAGGTGTGTTCAAGTGAGTGTTGCGATTTTGAGAAATGCGTGAGCTTTAAGGACACCGGTGTAACATTAAATTTTGTTCCAAGTTGGGTAAAATGTTTTTCGAAACTTTTGCACTGTTAACGAGAATTTATGGTGATAAGTGTTTAAGTCGGACTCAGTGTTACGAATGGTTTAAGAGATTTAAAAACGGTCAGGAATCGGTGGAAGATGAAGTTCATGGAGTCAAGCCCAGGACGTCAACTGACGAGATTCACGTGAATCAAGTTCGCGAAAAAGTGCAAACCGACGGCTGTTTAACCATTCGTGAGCTTTCAGAGGAACTGAATATTTCTTTTGGGTCCGTTCAGAGAATTTTCACCCAAAATTTGAACATGCGTAGAATTTTCCGTTTTCCGAGTTTGCAGAAACTCTACGCCCGTGAGGTGATCCTTAAAAAGGTTTGATCTATCAAGAAGCGACGCGTCTGATTGGTCAAACCTCTTGGCAACGGTAGCTATTAGTGTTGGTGGTTGAGGCAAAACCGGGCAGAACTTCTCAAAGAGGCTCGGAACTTTGAATAAAATTCGCTTTTTCGCGTGAAAATCTCATGCAAGAAAGCCGAGCTCATCAAGGAAACGACCCCAGCAATTTGGAAACATCGGATTTCCTCAATTTAAACCTGTGTTAAATTATCGACTCTTCACGGAGCATCTGGCTCCTGCAAGAATCGATACATTTCCAACAAAAACAATGAACAAAAAATGTTGGAAAAACAATTTTGCCAATTTGCTGGATCCGCTAAAGAACGGCCCTGACAAGTGACAATACTGCCGTGCTAAGGAAGAATGCCGTATAAGGATTCGAGGATGGCCAAATTTCCTTTGATAAAATATTTATTTTTGAAGAAAATCATCAATATTTTTCCTTGAAATTAGCAGCCTTTTTAAATCAAATTGCGAACAAAATTACCTGAAAAATCGGCAGAAAATTATTCACAATTTTTCTAGAAAATTAGTGATTCTTCAAAGGAGATTTGTCAACGCCTGAAGGCTCATACGGCGATTTTCCGTAGCACGGCAGTATACGACGGCCGCGGATTCGGCCTAAAATCAAACGGCCCGGCGCCAGCTCTGCCGGGTCGAGAAAAAACCTCGTATAAACCTTCAGACGTTGCCAAATTTCTTTTGATGAATCACAATTTTCCAGGAATATCCGTGAATATGCTTCTTTCGATTTTCATAGAATTTTGTCCGTAATCTTGTCTAAAGTTTCTGAAAATTTTGAGGGAAAATACTCATACCTTTCCTCCAAAACGAATATTTTCCGAGAGGAAATTAGGCAACGTCGAGCGTTCATACGGCGTTCTTCTTGAGCATGGCAGAGAGCTCTCTCCGGGGGCTCGGATTTCGGTCATCGAAAATTCCAACGCGGCGCTAGACACAGGAAATGCAGGCGATAAACGGGCACAGTAGCCGCCGGGTCCGACTTTCGCGAGTCCCGCGAGAAGAGCTTTTTGTCCCCCCTCCCATGCCCCCCGCCCCCCTGCCCCCCCCCCCGGCCCCCTAGTCCCATGCGTGGGGGACGGGAAGGGGGGTCTCTTTCTCTTTCGGCGAGCACTTTCTTCTATCCGAGTGCGATGACGCCGCGCTGCCGTGCGTCGAAGTGTTACGCGGCTCCCAGCGTTGCTATATCGTGCTGAAATACATCGGTTATTACTACAGGAGGCAGGAGTTTTCGGGTGAAGTTTGGCAGCGTCGTCGGGGTCGCTGGATCCGCACCCGGTTCAACGACCGCGCGACGCGGGGCCGTGGCCGTATGGCCGTAACCCCCCCCCCCCTTCTTCGCGACTCGGGCCCAAGTTCAAAGCTCTTTTTAAAGCTCGGGTGAGGCCGTGACGCGTCGAGGTTCGCCAATGGTGGATCTTTTTTTTTTCTTTTTTTCTTTTTTAAGGTGCTCACACGGTTAACTAATGATATACGCAACAGTTTCCGGCCGTGCTGAGGAAAAACGCCGTATCGCACTGGAAAAAAAAACGCATTGGATCTAGAGTCCAGTATTTTTTCTTGTCAATGTTTTCAAGAGTCTGGACTCTAGATCCAATGTGTTTTTTTTTTTTTCCAGTGCAGAATGTCCAAACTGACTTTTTGATGCTGAAAAATTGGAATTTGGCAGTGATTTTTCACAGAATATGCATTAAGACTAGTTTCACTTGAGATCGTTCACTGGGGAAAAAACACATTGGATCTATAGTCTAGACTCTTGAAAACATTGACAAGAGAAAATAATCTTGATTCAATAAGAATTTTGCTTGAATCAAAAGCAAATCCGCTCAAATTAAGAGGCTTGGTTCTTGATTAAAGCAAAAATCCGATTGACTCAGAAGTATTTTTTCTTGTCGCTGTTTTTAAGAGTTTGGACTCTAGATCCAATGTGTTTTTTTTTCCAGTGCAGCCATCAGACTTTGCCAAAACTCTACCGATGTAATGTTCATTCTTGAGAAAATTATGCTTAGTTTCCCTTGAGGTTTTCTGAATTTCAAACCGAAATACGAGCAAAATTGTCTCAAAGTTAGAGGAAAAACATACAATATTCTTCCTGTGGGGTCCTTTTTTATTGGAGGAAATATGACAAAGTCTGAACGCTCGTTCGGCCTTTTTTTAAAGTCAATTTGCTGACTGACCATTGGCCGTATTAAAGGAAATCTAAAGACAAATAGGTAAAAAACCGGGAAAATTAACCGTTTCCCAGACCAAAAAAAAAAAAAAAAAACGTAACTCTACTCCAGGGCGGCAAAATTTACTTGAACGATTCAATTTGTGTCTATTTGACTATTTGACCGGTTTTTTTTGTTTATCGCTTTGTCTATCAATTTCAACAATCAGCCTGCAGGTGACCTGACTTGTAGGGTTTCAGGCAACGGTCACTTACAGCGTGACTGCTGAAATTTTATTTCGGCACGACAAGAATCAGAAGTCGATAAATTGCACGGCGCGGATAAGGTTATGTCACGTATTACCTTGCCAACAAAGCCAGTCTGCACTGTTTGGCGGAATGCGTGAAGTATTCCTTCAGCCTTGTAGGCGCTGATATGAGCTCACGTTGACAGCACCGTTTGACGGAATGCGTGAAGTATTCCTTCAGTCTTGTAGGCGCTAATATGCGCTCACGTTGACTGCACTATTTAAAGTTTCAACAATCAGGCTGCTGGGGTGGGGTATTAAGCATGGGTTTAGCCCTAAGGGCTACTTGAAAATTGGTCGATAAAATAAAATAAAAAAGTAAATGGAAATGCATCGTAAGGGAAGAATGATAAAGATCAAGAATTTTAAGAGACTCCTAAACTGCTGCAAAGATACATTTTCCTGACAGCGAGAAAAATGCAATAAAAACGCGATCATTTCAGATGAAGAGGCATGTAGACATTCTACTCCTCTTCTACGTGCCGGCCGCCCGGCTTTTCCGGGAAACTGCGATTCCCACACGTAGCGCGAGCCTCACGTTGAGGATTACGACTGGGAGGCGTTTCCCGCGCATTTTCCTCCTCGGCGGGGTCGGGGGCGATGACTGGTGACTGGTGTCGTCGTTGAGTGGTGCAGCCAGCGCGGGGCCAACGAACGATCGCGATCGCATTCCGGAGGCCGCGGCGAGCCCACGGCCACCGCGGCTCAGGATAGCGCCACACGGAAAAATGTCCTCGCTTCACACTCAGAGTGGCGTCTCGCTCTCGACTTAAAGGCCTCGATACACGATCAAATTCCCGAAATAATGGAGATGTTGCATGTGTGAGGAATTTGCGATTTGACTGTTGATTCCGATGTAAAAGTTCGTAAGAAACACGATGGTGTCGCTGGTTTTCTCTGAAGTCAACTCCTAAGCTCTAAAAAAGTTCTCAAGTTGAGGCCAAAATGGAGGGGATATCCCACGCTATCCTGACAGTCCACCTCTACATCAAGACAAACTCTCAATGCAAAGATAGGGAGCAAATACATTAGCTGTGATGCCGTGTTTTCAGTTTTAGAGTTCCCAAATAAAGTGGCAGCCCTGTCAATGTATTTGCTCCCTATCCTTTCAGTGAGAGTTTGTCTTGATGTAGAGGTGAACTCTCAGGATAGCGTGGGATGTCCCCTCCATTTTGGCCTCAACTTGAGAGCATTTTTTGAGCTTTGGAGTTGATTTCAGAGAAAACCAGCGACACCATCGTGTTTTTCGCGAGCTTTTACATTAGAATCAATTGTTAAATCGCAAATTCCTCACACAGGCAACATCTCCATTACCATTAAAGTGTCGGGAGTCAACAGTCTGAAAATCGTTAGGTACTTTGCCTAATTTTTTCAAATGAAAACTTTGCAGAAATGTTTCATGTGGCAAGAAATGATGAATGGCGGCTGTCCATTCTGATCGAAATTTGAAGGCCCGTCCAATTTGGATCAAAGAGGATTATTGCATGGTGACCATCAGCCATCAACTGGTCTACTTTGATCGAAATTGGTTCATCAAAACGATCAGCCACTCCAAAAAATGCGAAATATGGAAAAAAATAATATGACTTCGACCTGCAAATCTACTTCAAATTTTACACAACTCTGTATAGGTTTTTTCTTCCGTCTTTTACACAGAGAGGCTACAATGGCTTTTAGGTAATTTTTCAAAATTAAATGACTTAAAATTTTAAAAAAAAATGGGAGAATCACTGAAAAAAAATTCTCGGCGTTCTTACCAAGGTCCGTTGGTACCTTTACCATCTCACTTTTTTTACCAATAATTGGTAATTTTACCAAGACAGTCTGGCAAGCTTACCTAAAAACCGGTATTTTTTCTGTTTTTTTTTCAGGTAAGAATATCACTTTTATTGGTAATCAATTCCCGGTAACTTTGCCACTTTATCTCGGTAATTCTACCACAGTCGATAAAAAATATTGGCGTTTTTACCAAGGTCCAGTTAAATCACCGAGAAAGTTCAATAATTTTACCGAGATTTCTCAGTAAAATTACCAATTTCATAAATGGTAATTTTACCAAGAAAAAACTGGGATCAAATAGAACCCTGAATTCTTGGTAATTTTACCCTTTTTTTAGTAAATACACCGAGATTTTTTTTTTTCAGTGATGCAATTTCTTCGGAAAATACAGTAACGAGTATTTTCAAGGCCGTTTGAAGGCAACACGAGGCTTGATCCTCTCCCGGGCTCGAGGAGATCGATCTGGACCTGATTGCATTTACCAACAGTGGAAGTTATAGTGGGCGGGAGGGGGGGCGGAATCAATTAAAACAGTGTTTTTTCTTCTTCTTCATCTCGGCGGATGGTGGCGGAATCTTGGAGGAATCCGCGGTCGATGTTTGATGCATGCAGCGTCAACGGGCAACGAGCAACGACTCCCATCAAACATCGGAATCACCGGACATCGACCCGAGCGGGTGGTTCGCGCTCTCGTGCGCATGCGTGGCGAACCGACCAGAACTACCCGAGAACCCACACTGAAAAAAAAATATCGGTGTATTTACTAAGAGAAGGGTAAAATTACTGAGAATTCAGGGTTCTATTTGATCCCAGTTTTTTCTTGGTAAAATTACCATTTATGGAATTGGTAATTTTACCGAGAAATCTCGGTAGAATTATTGAACTTTCTCGGTAATTTTACCGAACCTTGGTTAAATCGCCAATATTTTTGATCGACTGTGGCAGAATTACCGAGATAAAATGGCAAAGTTACCAGGAATTGATTATCAATAAAAGTGGTATTCTTACCTGAAAAAACAATAAAAATACCGGTTTTTAGGTAAGCTTACCAGTCTGTCTTGGTAAAATTACCAATAATTAGTAAGAAAAAGTGAGATGGTAAAGGTACCAACGGACATTGGTAAAAACGCCGAGATGTTTTTTTCAGTGCAACTTGGTTTTGACTTGTTTATTGCCGTTTGTTTTTACCTTAAATTTGAAATCGAGGTGTTCTTTGCAGCATTTAGTGAAACTTAAAAGCAAATTTTATTTTAAAGTTGTCAACCTTCTTGGGGAGCGACTTCGTGCATGGTATCCGAAGTTCAGATCCCATGAATCTCTGAAGTTTACGGATCGTGCATTCGAAAACTTAGGGTCCAGCAGCCGAAGTCGCGTATCTAAAGTACTTCGATTCGGTTCAACTTCATGACATTGACAAGAAAAATGACTCTTGATTCAAGCAGATTTAAGCTTAAATCAAAAGGAAATCCGCTCAAATTAAGAGGCTTGTTTCTTGATTTAAGCTTGAATCTGATTGAATCAAGAGTCCTTTCACTTGACAATGTTTTCAAGAGTCTGGACTCTAGATCCAATTGATTTTTTTTTTCTAGTGTTCATCTCATTTTCTTCAAAAACTGCACGTATGCTGCTTGTCCTGCAAGCCCCTCAATTCATTTTTCCCGACAGTGGGGACTTGATCATCCCATCCAGTACATCTCCTCTCTCCTGGAGCATCATCGGGGGCCATAGCGCACCTCTGGAGGCGCGGTAACACCTCGGAGCGCGGCGCTTCCTCTTTTGTAACCGGGCGTTCAAGTCTCCGGCGCGGAGTTCACGGGTGGCTATGACGGCGGTGGCCCCGAGGGGCGGGCGGCGAGGGGGGAGCCACGGGGCAACGTCCGCTGGGTCGAGCGTCAACGAACGCCCTTCCCGATCACCACGCACACCGCCGCACCGCGCCGAGCTCGCATGAATCGGATTCCTCCGACCCGAAGACTTTCGGTTTTCTTCATGGATTTCGGATTTCGGATTTCGGATTTCGGCACGCCGTTCCGCGCTTCTCAGTGACGGATCCTGATCCAGCAAATGGAGATGTGAGAAATTTGCGATTTGACCGTTGATTCTCACGTAAAAGTTCGCGAGAAACACGATGGTGCCACTGGTTTTCTCTGAAATCAACTCCCAAGCTCAAAAAAAGCTCTCAAGTTGAGGCCAAAATGGAGGGGATATTCCACACTATTCTGAGAGTCTACCTCTACATCAAGACAAACTCTCCATGCAAAGATAGGGAGAAAATACATTGACAGGGCTGCCACTTTATTTGGGGACTCCAAAACTGAAAACAGGGCAACCCTGCTAATGTATTTGCTCCATATCTTTGCATGCAGAGTTTGTCTTGATGCAGAGGTGGACTCTCAGGATTGCGCGGGATATCCCCTCCATTTGGGTTTCTACTTGAGAACTTTTTTTGAGCTTGGGAGTTAATTTCAGAGAAAACCAGTGGCCACATCGTGTTTCTCGCGAACTTTTACATTAGAATCAACAGTCAAATTGCAAATTCCTCACACACGCAACATCTCCAGGTTGGACATGAGATTCTTGACTAAATCTGCAACTTTTTATGTTTATTTCGTCACATTTTAAATTTCAAGTGGTGCTTATAGAAGAAAATTTCACAAGAAAACCAATGGGCTTTTTGTAAATTTTCGTTATATTAGGTATCTTCTTTGTCCATTGCAACCACCCGCTTCACTGAAAAAAATGTTTGGGGATGGGAACAAGGAATCTAGTACCCCTAACAAGACTACCTTGTCCTATTTGATCCACCAGAGTACCTAGTAACTGTTACAAGAGTTGGTTGTTATCCTAACAAGAGATCCTTGCTATCGAAACAAGAGTCCCTAATTACCATTACCAAAACCCTCATTACCGTTACTAGAATCCTTGTTACCGTTACCAGATTACCTTGTTACCATTACTAGACTGCCTTGTTACTTGAAAATTACTTAAAAATTGGTCAGTGGCGCACTCTACTTGTGAAGTGTACAAGTTTTCTGTATTCACACATCATTAACTATTTATTGATTTATTCAGTACATACAAGTATTACACAGGTTCATTAGAGACAATACTTTCATACCATATTAATTATTAGACAATTTGACTTACCAATTGAGAGATGTTGCAGCGTAAAATATCCAACGATCCAGTGGAGATTCGAACCCACAGCGCGCGGCGGCGCCTGGATTTCCAGCCGAGCGCTCTACCGACTGAGCTATCGCGGCTGATAGACGGTGAGGTCGAAATATCCCTACAAAGGCTTCTGGGAGCGACTAGTAGTTATGCAGCTCGTTCTTCGTCCTTACTATTTCATTCAGAGCACTTAAACCTTTTCGAAACTAGAACTTTCTAAGTTTCATCCTTAAAGTTATTTTTCAGCCCACGTATTTTGTCCTTTTAAATATCTAGAAAGTATTTCGAATAAATGAGTGCGTTCAAATAAGAATTATGCTGTGGTGGCCACTTCTTTTGCAGTGTCATCCTCTTTGCTGTATAATAATTTATGAATAATGATAATAATAATTAAATAATAATTAATTTAATAATAATGTATAATTAATTTATAAATAATAATGTGTAAAATTTAAAAATGATTAATTTGGTATGAATTTATAAGTCTCTTGTCTTTAATTAACCTGTGTAATACTTGTATGTACAGAATAAACCACTAAATAATGAATGATGTGTGAATACAGAATTACTTTTTCTCCAACAAAGTTTTGTGCGGAATCAGTTACTTATCGTGCCCTCAAAATTTTTTGCATTTAGAGCCCGGGTGCTGGCATCTTAATCCAAGAGTCCGTTTTCTTAACTCAATTGTCAAGTCTCTTGGTTCAATGCCAAATCCGCTTGGATCAAAAGAATAATTTCCAAGAGTGCACAAAATTTTATTTTAAGATTTCATTTTTTTCCCAGTGAAATTATTCTAGTAACTGTAACAAGGCAGACCTTGTTGTGGTAATAATGTGGATTTGAAAGGGTTACAAACAGAACTGTTATGCAGACTAGGATCCTTGTTTCCATTACCGGAATGGCTTAACAAGGGCTCTCTTGTTACCATTACTAGACCATTTTTTTCAGTGTTCCATGAATCCCTCCATATTTCTTTTGTCTTTTTTGTCTATAACTTTGTCTATCAATTTCAACAATCAGCCCGCTGGTCTGCTCAGTCATACCACCAATGTAACAGCAAAGTGGTCGAGAGGCAACATCCAACATGTTGAAGATTCGAGAGCAACGCTCATAAAATTCAGATTTAATTTCAAAACTCCTCCACCATCACTTCTGTCAACGAAGGGCAATGATCCAAAGCAGTTCCATCGAAGTGCGATACGTGGACGGGGGAAGCTGAGCGTCCATGGAGATCCGTTCGGGGGGAGGGGTTGAGCGGGGGCTTCCCGACGGATCGGATGGGAAACTAAACATTTCTCGGAAACAAGTTTGTTTTGGGCCCCGTCGACGGAGTTTAGTGGACCCGAGAGTTCAAAAACCCGGACCGGAAGACTTACATGGCCCCAGTCAACGAGGAATGTTTTTCGAGCCCCCCCCCCCCCCCCCCATCCGAGAGGGCATGCGGGGATAGTGACCGGGGTCCGTCGACGATCGGATTCGTCTGGACTCTAGACCGAGGATCGTTGCGGCCGCGGCCCGAGGCGAACACTGGCCACACTCTTACTTGTTTTCACTCGATTGAAATGGTCTCATGCGATGAGAAGAATCGATTTAAGGGATTAATTTTCTTGGGGCTTTCAAATTCCCTGCGATACTCCTGACGTTTCAAGATTTTTGAACCTCCAAAAAACGCGGGGGAAAAAATTCGTGAGTGGGACCCGAAGCCGAAGCTCAGGTCGTATGCTGCCGTGCTAAGGAAGAACGCCGCATGAACATTCGAGAGGTGCCAAATGTTCTCTCAGACAATCTTTATTTTTGAAGAAAGTTATGAATATTTAGCCTTGAAAATTTCATCGTATTTAGATCAAATTTAGAACAAAATGCTCTGAATGATTGGAAGAAAAATATTGACAAATTTCCCCGAAAATTCGTGAATTACCGAAAGAAATTTGGCAACGCCTGAAGGTTCATACGGCGTTCTTCCCTAGCACGGCAGTATGGATCTCTGAAGTTTTCAGATCATGCATCCAAAAGCTTACGGTTCAGCCTCAAAAGCGAGGCGTGAATGATCGTTTACTGATATATTATATGGAAGCAGTGGTAAAGAATTAGTTCTTAGGTTAACACCATGTTTATCGATCCTTTTCCATAAGTTAACACAGCAGCTCAATTGATGTATCGCAAAGCACGTCACGCCACTGCTAAGTTTAAATCACATATTTGAAGCACTTATCGGTCAGGGTTGGCCTGCTTGCACCTAAAGACGTCGACCCTTGGCTGGTTCAAGGGGCGTAATGCGATAATTCCTGGTAGGGCATCTCTTAGGTGGAGAGGGATTCAGAAAATTTTGGCATAGCAGCATAAGTTTACGCTATTTTCAGATTTAAAGTTTCTTACTCGTACAGAGTAAAAATTGCAAAACTGAACGTAATGAAGTACCCACTAGAAGTAAACAGCCAGTAGACGCATCCAAGCACCATTCTTTCCGAAAGAACCGAGCCAGTACTGCAGTTTACTCGGGCTTAAGACGTGGGTCTGCAAATTTATCCTAAAAAGAATCAGACAAGAACCTGAAAAAAGAAGAAAAAACGAGTATCAACACAGCCGAAGTACTCAGAATGTTCGGTTGAAGAATGTACAACGGTTCTCGAATGTTTTCAAGAGTTAGGACTCTAGATCCAATGTGTTTTTTTTTTCCAGTGAACGATCTCAAGTGAAACTATAGTCTTAATGCGTGATTTGTGAAAAATCATTGCCAAATACCAATTTTTGAGTATCAAAAAGTCAGTTTGTACATTCTTTCTGCACTGGAAAAAAAACACATTGGATCTAGAGTCCAGACTCTTGAAAACATTGACAAGAAAAAATAATCCTGATTCAATCGGATTTTTGCTTGAATCCAAACGAAATCCGCTTAAATTAAGAGGCTTGGCTCTTGATTTAAACTAGATTCTGATTGAAACAGGAGTATTTTTTCTTGTCGATGTTTTTAAGAGTCTGGACTCTAGATCCAATGTGTTTTTTTTTCCAGTGTACGTGCAGTTTTTGAAGAAAATGAGATGTAAACGATCTCAAGTGAAACTAGTCTTAATGCATATTCAGTGAAAAATCACTGCCAAATTCCAATTTTTGAGCATCAAAAAGTCAGTTTGGACATTCTTTCTGACGTAAGGCTCCATGTAATTTTGTAACTTCGAACACGTATTAATTCTCGAAATAGCAAAAACTGCACTTACGCGCCTTATCCCACAAGCTGCGCAAATCTAATCAGAGGAGGAGAGGGAATGCAATTAATTCAAATTCCAATTTTTGAGCATCGAAAAGTCAGTTTGAACATTCTTTCTGCCAGAAGGATCCATTTAATTTCGGAACTTCAAAATATATTTCTCGAAATAGAAAAAAACTGCACTTGTGCATACCTTCTCCTCCAAGCCCCTCAATGCATGTTATGATGGACCTAACTGAAAGTAAATTGCATTAAATTGACCAGGAGACAAGGTACGAATTTAAGAACTCTGTGACATATTTCTTCACCAAAATGTCACGTAGAACACGATATGCTCGACGAAAATTACTGAAATCAACTTCTCACAATGATATTAACGTTTTATCTTACTTCAAAACCACATTCTTAGTTATAAATAAAGTAACAAATTCTAGATACACCTCGCAAATAAAAGGACTCGTGTACATATCGTCGCTCCTTCGCCGTAAAGACGCACCCCCATCCTGGGATGAGTCGTATTGTCCATATAACTCTGTGTTTTTTAGGGCTCACGTGAAATAGAGATACACCATTAAGTCGAGGGATCAACGTGCATCAAGCAAAATATCATACCTGCTGCGGCTCTTGGTATTGTTATTTCACCCTGTTAGATCCAAAGGTCTCAAACACCCCTACATTCCTTTTATTGTTTGTCCTCCTCCCTCTTAGTCCTACCTTTTGGCACCTCGTTTCGATTTTCGACCTTGTCTAAATCCGAGACATCGACTTAATATTGCAGACCATCTCTCAAAATTCACAAACGCTGTTGCCTTGTTGCGCACAATTTACATCAACCCCATAAATCAGCATCCATTAAAATAGAATTGTGCGCTACTAATTGGATCGTGTAAGTGAGGACAACATATCAGATAGAAAGACAGAAATATTTCTTGATATTTCATGCAGCTTGACATTTTAACAGCCCCTGTCATTACGGTGAAACCGCCAGACCACGCATCGCGGTTTTGACGTTTCAGACTTCTTGTCATACTTTATTTTAAAACGATGAATTAGTTCACTTCAATCCTCGAAAACTTTCTGACAATTCGAGAAATGATAATGATTTGTTCTCCTTTAAAAAAACAAGAATAGGAGTAGGGACTTTTAAATACCGAAAAACTAGATACGCACTGGGAAAAAAAACACATTGTATCTAGAGTTCAGACTCTTGAAAACATCGACAAGAAAACGGACTCTTGATTCAATCAGATTTAAGCGTAAATCAAAAGGAAATCCGCTCAAATTAAGAGGCTTGGTTCTTGATTTAAGCTTAAATCTGATTGAATCAAGAGTATTTTTTCTTGTCGATGTTTTTAAGAGTCTGGACTCTAGATCCAATGTGTTTTTTTTTTCCAGTGCGTGGTTTCATGGTTGCACCGTCAAAATGTCAAATAAAGCACGAAAAAAGTAGAAAATGGGCAACGTAGCACGGTTTGTCCAGGTTATTTTCCCTTCGTCCAATACCTGGCGACCCAAGGACCAAGGTCCACCGGTCAATATTTTCGGGAGTCAGAGGCCAGACGACGCGCACTGTTTGGAGAAGTTCCATCGCGAAGGGTTGATATTCCCGGAGAAAGTGGCGGACCTTTGTAGCCGGGTCGCGCTCGCGGCACCGGGAAACCCCGAGCGGGGGAGAAAAGATGCTACTGAGAGGGAAATTTTGGTACTCGCGACACCGGACACCGGAATCTGCGAACGCGGAGGAGCGACGGCGCCGTTCTGAAGTTAGCCCTCGCTGGAAATACTCTCTCTTCGGGAATTTTGTCTCCTCCCTCCGGTTAAGCTGAAATCGTTGTTGTTGGCCCGCCAATGTTATATCATCAGATCTATGGTGCTACTACAAGGTAGATTTACACAGGTATGGACAAGTTGGAAATTTCCCATGAGCCTCAGTACGTGTCACATGTCTTCGTGACGTAGGTTAAGGGGCCAGTTTGACCGCGCTATTCTCAACTTTATTGAATAATTGCTCCATTTACACATCAAAACACTATCACGCATAAACAATGGTAGGTAATAAGATCCTCGGGAACAATTAAATTAACTCCAAAACTTAAGTAACGAATTATTATCAAATTGGAGAAACATAACCAATAAATCACCAACCAATCAAAATAATGAAAGCATAAAAATGGCGGTCGTTAAGGGGCCACTACAGAGCCAATCACAGGCCGGATTTTCAACTTGTCCATACCTGTGTTAATCTACCTTGGTGCTACTGGGCCTGTACAGCAAAGCAGTGCATCTAGAGCAAAGAGATGAGTTGATGAGTCTGAAACACACTCCTAACTTGAATCAGTGAGTTCGAAAGCACACCAACTCGGAAAAAAAAATGTTCAGGAAACACCTAAAACTGCGCAGCGGGCGAAGAAATTAGTTTAAGAAAAACCTTTTTGGTGCCAAAGGACAAGTACTTAGAGACTTTGTAAAGCACCAAGTTGAAATGGGTAAACCATGTTTGATGACAGAGAATTAAGCGTTTAAACATTTCCGAGTAGGTGTGTTTTCGTTCTCACCGACTTTCAGATACTGATTCTTCATAGTCCGCCCTGAAAATTTTATATTTTTCGACCTGAATAACGCTTGAATATTTATATAACTTGTTGGTACAGGGTATACTGAACCGAAAAAAGAAAACCGCAGATTCGGATGGTCACCCGTTTCCCTTGAAATGGCCAAAAATTGGTATTTTCAATGAAATACTTCGATTCACTCCCTTTTCCGTCGCTGTTTCGAGTACATACTTCCAATTGCAATTTCGAAATTCCCTTTTGCGTGCAGATGCTTCTATCCATAAGTGTTACTAAACCGTAAAAAAGTGAAAATAAAAAAAAAACCGAGTTGGTGTGTTTTCGAACTCACTGATTCACTTCACAATCTGCGTGAGAAATGTGCGTGTTTCTGAGCTTCTCGCTTCAAAAACGGTACTACGGCACAGGAGAGAATTTCGCAAGAGGAGTCGTTCCATCCAACCCTTGCGTACCAAGATGCTACACTATATCCATCATGGCTGAAGCTTCTGCGCGCAAATCTTGAGGAAGCACTATGGTTTTTATCAACGCAAAGAAATGTAAATATGTATAAACACGGTGGTTAGTAAAATCCCGTCGCGTCATGTGTGTTTTGACGGGTTGGCGCCGGTCATGTTGAATATTGTGTAGCATCCTAGGGCAAAAGGGTTGGATATTACAATTGGAAATTGGCAGGAGAGGGAACTTCTTCGCATCAGATAGAGGCGTTTAAAGATTTTTTCGAATTTATAGTTGATTTTTCTGAAATACTATCAATTTATCCCTAAATTTTATTAGGCTCTATGTAAAAAGAAGAAAGAATAGCTTTTGACTCTGAGAGGAAGTTTCTTCACCTTGACCTACACTTGGATAGAAGTGGACTGCGTTTTGCAATTTGGAACTATAAATTCTGGCTCTCCTGGAAAAACACTTGTGTGCATGGGGAAACTAATTGCACATACGTTGTTTTTGAACCGGGCTAGAATTTATAGTTCCAAATTGCAAAATGTAGTCCAAATGTCCCTCTTTGGTGTTTTGGAGCATCGTGTGATAAGATTATTTACTTTCAATAGAACGCAAAGTTTCCGTCAGAAGTCCTCTGTCTCGGGAGAAAGGAAAAATAAGTAGGGATTGAATAAATTGTTTCAAATTCACTATTCACCTTGGAACATATTTCTCTCCTACTCAGAGGCCAAGACGCAATAGAGGAGTCAATTCAGATATCATTAGGCCAGTTTTTTTAAAGACGCAGAAGACTGTTGTAAATGATTGATCCGTCGTCTCAAAATTCTTTATCGTTCTCAGACAAATCTATCACTTTCCACGCTCGTGATCAAATTCTCCCATTACGACTTGTCGCGACTCCTATGTTTACCTATTTATATTTAATCGACCAACGACTCATTTTACTTTTTTTTCGTGTTTTAGTCGCCAGATTAACTTTATTTCTTATTTATCCAGACTCACCTTGAAATTATCGTCAAATTCATTCCTTCGTCGGACCAATAGTGTCGGCAGGCCGTGCACTGAAAAAACAAATCTCGGTGTACTTACTAAGAAAAGGGTAAAATTACCAAGAATTCAGGGCTCTTTATGATCCCAGTTTTTTCTTGGTAAAATTACCATTTATGGAATTGGTAATTTTACCGAGAAATCTTGGTAACATTATTGAACTTTCTCGGTAATTTTACTGGACCTTCGTAAAAACGCCAATATTTTTTATCGACTGTGGCAGAATTACCGAAATAAAATGGCAAAGTTACCGGGAATTGATTACCAATAAAAGTGGCACTCTTACCTGGAAAAAACACTAAAAATTCCGGTTTTTAGGTAATAAGCTTACCAGTCTGTCTCTGTAAAATTACCAATAATTGGTAAACATAGTGAGATGGTAAAGGTACCAACGGACTGTGGTAAAAACGCCGAGAATTTTTTTTCAGTGCGGCAGGCCGTGATCCAACTCCTCCGGGTGCTACGAACTTGTTACGAATCCTTGAAATAGGGATCCAATAATGCAATGGGATTACATTTTGCAATGAGGAACCACTATTTCGGGTCAATTTTAGAAACAACATACATGCCATTAGTTTCTTATGCAGCTTTGTGTTTTTATGGGAGAGCCAGGGATAGTGGTTCCGTATTAAAATGGCAAAAGATGGTCCAATTAAGCTTAAAGCCATGCAGTCTGAGCTTTGTATAGCTCATACGTCGTTTCTATAAAGAATGGATCATGCATGTCGCTTGAAGGACATTTCTGACGGAAAGTGAGAGGAACTATGATACTCATTATCATAGTCGATCGGTGAAGTGAAACATGGCCTTGGTGGGCAGTCAAAAAAAGCGGAAATGACGTAACAACTAGTCCATGAATATTAGGTGGCCCGCTAAATATTGATGAAAATGGACTGCATAGTGTGGTATTATAACTTCATTTCCGGTTCATACTGACGGCGAGGCGTTGAAATATGAACGAACAGTACAGTGACCAAGGCTATAATCATTGGGTCTCTTTCAGCTGTAAAAATGATTCGTGAAACTTCAAGATCATTTACGTAGACTGTATTTTGCAACAGGGAACTAAAATTTCTGGCCTATAGGTAAAAACACATATTTTCATGTGGAAACTAATGGCACATTTGTTCTTTCTAAAATGAGCAAGATATTTTCGTTCCTAATTGCAAAATGTGGTCCATTTATACCGCTGTACTAAGGAAGAACACCGTGTGTACATTATAGAGCTGTCAAATTTTCTGATGTACATTTTCGAGAAGGTTATGAATATTTTCTCCTGGAATTGAAATTATCGAAGATTATTTAGATCTAATAGCAAATGAAATTCTCGGAAAAATTTGAGAAAAAATGTTCACGGATTTCCCTGAAAATTTGAGTTTTAGCAAAGGCAATTTGGCAACGTCTGAAAGCTCATTCGGCGCTCTTCCTCAGCACGGCAGTATAGATATTCTATATTGATAGAGACAGTTGAAGTAATCCATATCAATTCCATTTTCCATACTAAGCTCTTGTTGAGATTAGCCTTGCCCGAGGTCAGTTAAAGCTGACTGTGTGATGGCGATCAGGGCAACCGACCTTGAGATACATATTCAAGTGGTTGACAGCAACAGCCTGTTTCCGCCCGACTTTAACAAAATTACCTCTCAAGCGTTATTTTCTTTTTTTGGAAGGAATGTAATTTTGAAAATCCGGTCAAGCTAGACAGGATCGTGCAGTTACTTATGCGCAAAAAAGAATAAACCAGTTTTAAATCGAGCAAAGAATTGGACTGCCTCAACTTACGAGCCTCTTATGACACCAGGAATAGTCTCTGTGTACTACGAGCTGTTGAATTCATTTTTCTCACAGCCAGGCTCGGACTGGCCATAAGGCCAATCTGCCATTGGCAGATACACCCCCTTGGCGCGCCAAAAACGCGCCCCTCTGACAGATGGCAAAAAAAGAAGAGAAAAAAAATTACGACCGAGAATATATGCGGAAAATTTCTTGAATGAACGGAAGAAGAGAGAGTTAGGAGTGAAGGGAGGTGCTTTTACGCATAGTGGTGAACAGAGGTCCAAGAACTACTTTCTGAAGCGTAAACACTTTTCTGTGAAATTGTCACCTTTTTGTTGACATACAGGCGCTTTATCATCCCCCTCCTTCATTCTCTATGTGTAACTCCCGTAGAAGCGATAGCCGGTTCGATTTTTAGGCATACGCGCACTTTAAACACCTCTTGAGAGACCTTTAAACATATTTCTTCCTTTTCAAAATGACTATTGATTTGGACATATCATAGCATATCTCGGGCAAACTTAACCTTAATTTATTTCGAAATTCAAAAGTAAGAGACATCTAAAGTGTAAACGCGATACAACTATTCTCGCAAGATGGATGTCCACATTACATATGAAAAATGTAAGACGCGATGGCGTGAGTCGTGAACTCGCAATGCTCTGCTCTAGTTTAAAGCAACATTACAGATAAGACAAACGGAAACAAACACAACATGGAAATAAAGCGAGGGAAAGGATGAACACTAACGACGGCGCAGAGATACAACTATTCGTACTTGATGGACGTCCGTGCTGCGTCTGAAAAATTGAAGGCGCGATGACGCGAAGCGTGAGTTCTCAATGCTCTACAATATGCTGCCAATGAGGTGTCGCTCAGATTCGGGAGAAAAGTTAAAAAAGAGGCCCGAACACATCTCTCCTACCTTCGGCTGTGTTATTCACGTAGTGCTTGAAGCACCATCACGAATAAGACAAACGCAAACAAACACAATATGGAAATAAAGCGAGGGAAAGGATGCGCGTTAACGACGGCGCAGAGATACAACTATTCGTACTTGATGGACGTCCGTGCTGCGTCTGAAAAATTGAAGGCGCGATGACGCGAAGCGTGAGTTCTCAATGCCTTCAATATGCTGCCAATGAGGTGTCGCTCAGATTCGGGAGAAAAGTTAAAAAAGAGACCCGAACACATCTCTCCTACCTCGGCTGTGTTATTCACGTAGTGCTTGAAGCACCATCACGAATAAGACAAACGCAAACAAACACAATATGGAAATAAAGCGAGGGAAAGGATGCGCGTTAACGACGGCGCAGAGATACAACTATTCGTACTTGATGGACGTCCGTGCTGCGTCTGAAAAATTGAAGGCGCGATGACGCGAAGCGTGAGTTCTCAATGCCCTGCAATATGCTGCCAATGAAGTGTCGCTCAGATTCGGGAGAAAAGTTAAAAAAGAGGTCCGAATACGTCTTTCTTGTCGGCGGCTGTGTTGATACTCGTTCTTTCTTCTTTTTTCAGGTTCTTGCCTGATTCTTTTTTAGGATGGATTATTAGACCCACGTCTTAAGCTCGTGTAAACCGCAGCACTGACACGGTTCTTATGGAAATAATGGTGCTTGGATGCGTCTAGTGGCTTTAATTTTTTTTGTTTTCTTTAATTTCAGAAGTCTGTCGGTCACTTCAATACGTTCAATTTTACAATTTTTACTCTGTACGATTAATAAACTTTGAACCTGAAAATAGCGTAAACTTGTGCTGCTTTGCCAAAATTTTCTGAACCCCTCTCCACGAAGGAGATGCCCCATCAGGAAATATCACATTACGCCCCTTTAACCAGCCAAGGTTCTACGCCCTCAGATGCGAGCCAGTCCGACCCTGCTCACAGCAGAAAAAAATCTTATTATCCCATCTTAAAACCTATGCTTTCATTGAACAAATTATTTTTGCTCTATATGGATCATGACTGATAAGCAGGGACCCTCCATTTCTCCAATAGCCGCTTACCGTCGGGTGGAAGCTGCTACTTATAGCGGGTTGATTATTGAAATTGATAGACAAAGCGGTAGACAAAGGAAATACTGAGCGATCCTACTGGTGGAGAAGTTGCAATGGACAAAGGAGGTAAGTAATAGACTTTTCTCCCTTAGTTTATAACACCCTTACCCATTTCAATCAATGGGATCGATCCGTTTTCCCTTTGTCTATCACGTTGTCCATAAATTTCAATGATCAGCCCGCTGCTAAAAAAGTAACCAATATTTTGAGACTCTAAACTTCAACTCATTTTTGAAACATTACGAAGGTACCGTAAATAAATTGATGTTATCTAGGAAGTTTTACCGAGGTACTTCAGTTTCTCCTTACTCCTCGACTATATTTAAAATTACCCAGAAACAACACAGACAGGAGCCTGTTAGCGAGAATTTCACATAAGTTAAAGTTACATTGATACCATTTTTGTGAGTCGAAGCTGACAAGCGTTTCGAGTCATGCGGGATGCATTTTTTTGAAGACTTCAACGCAGAGATAGAAAAAACAACTAAAACGTTGGTTGTCTCTCTGGAGTTCTAAAACCATAGTCTAAAGCTTTGTGATGATTGACACTTTATTTTTCAGAGAGGAAGCAATATTCTGTCATTCCGAGATTATTGAAATCTGCTGCTCACAAAATTTAGTCCCATTCTGTATTTTGAAGTTCGGGTGGAAAATTGGATTTCTCTTTGTGATTAGATCCGTGAGGAAGGACCTTATCTTTCAGGAGAAAATTTTAACTTTTCGCGGATACATGGAGGAGGAAAATTTGGAAATCCATGCGCAAATTTGCCGCTGAAAGCTAGAAACTGAAATAGTTCCTAACCTAAAGTTCCAAGACAAAAATTCTTAAGTTGTAGAATAACGTAGTTTAAAATTTTGAAAAAAAGGAGAATTTTTTCCCGAAAAAAAGGTACCTTTTCACAGACCTAGTTACATTTATCTCTTTTTTTCTCTCAAATTTTTTTTACAGCAAGCAACCCTGTTAATTTTTGACCTTTAGCTCCCCCTACAAAACATTCGCAGCAATTAGAGACTCGAATGGACGTTCTAAAGAATGACGAAGTCACGAATTTTAGAGCCTGCGTCTTTTCTTTCCTGATCCTACCGTTGGGGGGGGGGGGGGGGGGTGTCGAGAAGACCGTCTCTTTCTACCGGGTCGGTTTTCGAACCAGAGTGCACCTACGAACCTCGGTTCATTCACCTCCGGTACCGTTGGGCGCGGTGCCTCTCTTCGCCGCCAGAGCGCGCTGCGCAGCGTCTCCAAGGTTAAGTTGAAGGAAGTACCTGCCGCGTATTTTCCTGGGGGCTGGAGTTTTCTCACATGGCTCGCTAGTCTTCGCCCGAACCCGCCGATAGTAGCACCTGTGTCGATCGCTCCTCCGTTTCTGTTTATGTTTCCCAAACACCCGCTCTTTTTTCGCAATTGCTCGTTGGTCAGTGGTGTTTCCTGTGTTTCTTCGACGTGTGTTCCTTGTGCTTTCGTGAAACTTTGACGAATCTTGGATTTACAGTGAACGTGCGTCGAGTGATGCGTTTGGATTATAGTGCTTTTTCGGATTGAAGTGTTGTGAAGTTTTGGATTTACCCGCTCCTGACGTTTTGGACTAGCCTTTGGACTTGCCGTGGATAACACGGCTGTCACTTTTTGTAAGTGATGAATTTTATTTCGAATTTCCTACAGCCCAATTCGCAAGATCAAACCTTCATCTTACGCAATTGTCTGACCGCTTTTTTCGAGTCGAAAAAGTTGTACATTCTCTTGAGTTCGACTTCCTTTTTGCAAACGGTATGGTTAACCGCTTGCAAAAATTGTTTGATCTTGAGGATCAGGCTCAAAGCATGCCTTTTTCAAAATAATATGTCTTCTTTTTTTTTTTGGGACAGGTTTCAAATTAGTATAGTAGTTTAATTCACTCGTCTAAGTTAACGTACCTTTAACTGACATTTCAGTGACTCTACTACCTTTTTTAGGAAATTTGCTCCGGGTGGATCAAAGTGTTAGCCACAGGTTGTAAATCAGAATAACGATTTTTGTGCCTTTATCTGCCTTATTTTTTTCTCTTTTACGCGGGAAGAAATTTGGAACTTAAAACACGGCGTGGCCTTTGCATCGGAAGTGGTTTTCGCTTGGAATTTTTCAATTGCTTCTATCACCCATGCACACGCCCCTCGGTGTGAGGTCGCTTTCCCACTCATAGCGCTGGTGGTTTCGTTGTCGAATGTTGATCAAATTAGAAAGTGAATGGCTGAAAATTGAAAACAATTTCGTTTAAGGAACAACTTTTTTAAACTGATGTGAGTACTACAAATCGCAGATCTTAAACTCACATGGAGAGGAAAACTCCAGTTTCAGCGCATGAAACACCACAGTTTTCAGTCCCAGTACAAAGTTACTCCTCAAGGGAACCAAGCAGTTGTCCAATTGCCGTTTCTCAGTTTTCTAAGACTTATTCATCCTCACGGTGACTTCGGCTGCTGAAAATGTAGTTCTGTCCCCACTTTCCACTACTGGTAACTTTAGTTACGCGATTGAAAACTTAAGATTACGCATGAACAAAACTTCAGTTCTCGTACGTGGTTGGCAATTCTTTACCGTTTAACTACTTTAAATTGAGAATTCTCTAACGTTGAGAAAAAATTCACATGATTTTTGCATCACTGTCGTCAAGTTGCCCCCCTTTGTCAAATACACTCCAGTTTTGCTATCGTTAAAAAATGCATTCCTTCCTCTCCTTTTCATATGACTGGTGTACTTCACGTTGAAATGTGCAGCAAAGTACCTGAAGTTCAAGAATTGCATTTTGCAGTATAGAACCACTATCTCTGGCTCTTTGATAAAGCAGCTTCCTGCATAGAGAAACCAATGGCATATACATCTACTGTTTCTACACTGGAAAAAAACACATTGGAAATACAGTCCAGACTCTTAAAAACATGACAAGAAAAAATACTCTTGATTCAATCAGATTTAAGCTTAAATCAAGAACCAAGCCTCTTAATTTGAGCGGATTTCGTTTTGATTTAAGCTTAAATCTGATTGAATCAAAGAGTCCTTTTTCTTATCAATGTTTTCAAGAGTCTGGACTCTAGATCCAATGTGGTTTTTTTCCAGTCTAAAATGAGCGAGAAATAGTGGTTCCTTTTTGCAAAACGTGGTCCATTTGAGCAGATCATACAACAAATGTCGATGGGAGCTCGAATCCAGACCGGCCGTGTAAATTTTTCTGAGGATCTACGCAGTGAGCACGAGGAGAGATGAGTCGACGAGGAACCATCGGGCATGGGGGGTCAACGATCGGGCACCGGCGAGGTTACGGGTAACCTTGGTCAGTCGCTGCCCTCCGCCGAGAGCGCGCTTCAACCTGCCCCACACTTCATCGCTGGCGCCAAATCCCATGTTGAAAACCGTCCCCCGCACGCAGTGCCCAATCGGAAGGCGCGTTTTTAGAGGCCGACAAAATGGATTTTTGGTAAAATTTCGACAGGCGAATTTTTCCAGACATTAGAAAATTTTTAATTCAAATTTACCTTGCGAAGCAAGAATGCCGTAAATCATGGTGTCTAGTTTTTAAAAACCGGGATTTATCAGGGAATGAAAATTTACCGGGAAAATCAGGGAAAAATCAGGGAATCTCTTTCTTTGACCAGATAATATCAACATCAGGAACATTTTTTTCATTAAAATTCTGAGTGTGCGCCAAAGAAATGACCGTAAGATTAATTAAAATCGATATTCATATCTGAAACTCTGGAAAATTATATTCTTTTCCCCCAAGAACTTCCCGGGAAAGTAGGAAAAAACTTCGGTTTCTCATCAGGGAATGAGCTCCTGAAAATCAGGGAAAATGCAGGGAATGAGCTTTGCCAAGAAAACTAGACACCTTGCCGTAAATCCATCAAGATTTTCCCTCGTTTTTTGGAACTTACCACTTGATAAAATAAAAATTGTTTCAACCGTGCACTTCAAATTTGCAGGCTAGGTTTTTGATCGTATTTGCGAAAGAATTCTGTAAAAACAGTGTTCCAAGGTACGCAAGTTTTTCTGCTATGAAACATTGTTTCCAAAAAATGTAAAATGACGTTTACGGCGTTTTTGCCGTAGATGGTAGAAATTTGATATGGTTTGAAAAAACTTTCCTTGCTGAGCTCGTGGGTCGATGTGTCAGTGAAAACATGAGAAAATTTAAACTGGAATGTTGAGCAGCCCCCATGATATTCTATTTCTATTTTTCTCTACTACTGATTTGTTATCATTAATGTTTTCCCCTGCTTCACCGTTGAAGCAACCTGGATCACTTATCTCCTCTTGATTACTTACTCATCTCTCATCTTAAAAGTTCCGATATGTTTTCAGAAATGCGTATAAAGAATTCTAATCTGTAACCACCTTGTTATAATTTAGTGACTCGGTTTGGAAGTAGAATTTTCATGCTTTTGTGCGAAAAAGCCGTTTTCGGATATCGCGATGTAATTCCTGGCTTACGTAAGAGTTACATAACCTGTAGAGGTGAAAATCTAGTGTATCGTTGACAGTTTTCTTACAAAAATGTACTTCTTTCAAATCCCAGGCACTGAAAAGAAACGCCCCTTGGATCCAGAGTCCAAACTCTTAAAGACTTTGACAGGAAAAAATACTCTTGATTCAATCAGAGAGCTGGGTAAGAGCCAAGTCTCTTAACTTAAGCGGATTTCCTTTCGATTCAAGCAAAGATTCGATCGAATCAAAATTCTGTTTTCTTGTCAAATTTTTTTAGGTCTGGATTCTGGATCTGAAATCCTTTTTTCAGTATAAGTAGTAAATCGCACTCAAATCAAAGTGATCAGAACTGCAAGTTTAATTTCTCAATAAGACAATCGAAAACACAGGAAAATACGGAAACAAGGCTAAAATAAAAAATACAAAGGCAGGACGTTTCGGTATCTTACGATACCATTATCAACTGCTAAAATACACCGAAAAAAAAGTTATGTTGATTTAACATTCTGGATGTAAAAGATTTGTGCGAGAACTTACAAAATGTTGAACTTCCCGCAACAGCAGTTACCTTTACGTCTTGACATTGCTAAAGTAATTGCTGTAGCGGTTAATTCAGCGTTTTCATAGTTCTTGCACACTTTTTTCACTTCCAGGATGTTAAATCAACATAACTTTTTTTTCGGTGTAGAATTAAAAATAAAAAAGAAATTAAAATAAAAACCAGCAAACGGCGTTACATGGTGAAATTGGTATTGAAAAAAATAAGAAAATGAAAAAAAATAAAAAATAAATAAATGCAATTTCTCAATAAGATGCAACATGCAGTCGGCGCGTTCCTCCAGGGAATCTGGCAAGAGTGGGTAGAAAGAAACCTGCCCCACACTCGGTACCTCGGTGCGCCCGATCCCGATGCCGATGCGATGGCCTGGCAGAAAAATCAGAGGAATGTTCCCCGTGTCGGAATACCCTGGACCTCGGATCAAACCAATCCCAACTGATCACCGGGAAAACTGGTCCGGCCTCCGGGTGGGCAAACGCAACCTCAAGGCTCATTACTTGATCCTCGCGAAGGTTGCACCGAAAGAGAAAGAAAGTGAACGCACGACAAGTAAATGCAGGTTGAAGCATGAAATGGCGGGTTTTCTTGTAGACAAATGTATGACGAAAGAGCGTCAATGTGAGGCTATGGGTTCCTGGCGGAAACCACATTAACTAGAATTTTACTAGCAGCACTGGAAAAAAACACATTGGATCTAGAGTCCAGACTCTTGAAAACATTTGCAAGAGAAAATACTCTTGATTCAATCGGATTTTTGCTTGAATCAAAACGAAATCCGCTTAAATTAAGAGGCTTGGTTCTTGATTTAAGCTAGATTCTGATTGAACCAAGAGTACTTTTTCTTGTCGATGTTTTTAAGGTCTGGACTCTAGATTCAATGTGGTTTTTTACCAGTAAGCATTTCCCAGTGAGAGATAATGAAAGCATTTATGCTTAATTATTTACATTTAAGCATTTATGCCAGCATTTAATGAAAGAGGTGAGGTTTACCTATTGAAGAAGGGGTCGATTGGAGGAAAAAGATGACAGGGTCTGAAAAGAAAATTCCCTGAATTAGCTGCCAACAGGTTTTTCCTTGAATCCAGAAAAAAATTCCTTGATGACAAATTCAAGAGTAATTCTGTCTCCATCAAACAGCTTCTCTCTGGTGCGTGGATTCGCATGAAAGTAGAACTCTGAAAACAATCAATGTGGCCGTAAATTCATCTTTAAATTTAAACTAAAAAACAAAATAAACAAACAGGGAAAAACTTACGATTTTCCCGGAGAGATTTTGAAAATTCTTTACCAAACTAACCGTACTGTATCATGCACCGAAGGACCAAAGTACAGTGTCATTGATCATGAGAAGTTTATTTTCTCGTAGGCACGCGATCCGAATGATTGTTTGAGAGGACTCTTTCATTTCTCCAAAATTTTATTTTCCTCTGTGCTCTAGGCAGCCCGCATGGGACTTCAAAATATTGCGCAATTGAGGACCCTCAACCTGTCTAAGTCTCAAATTTATCGTGTAAACATCGCATAATGCCATTGCTCCGGCAACCTGCGACCACGACCTTGTTGGGGCGGCTTCTTTCACTGTCACAGAGTCCGCCCTCACTCGGAAGGGGAGGCACGGGGGGCACTGAAAGGGGGACGGGGGGCATCTTCAGAGGCATTGTGAAGTAATTCGCGATTTGAATACACCGCGGCGTGCAGACACAACCTAGACCCGCCTAATTGTTGTTATGCAAATTGCGTCCGTGGATTTGCGCCTTCTTCGAGGGGGCTTTAGAGGGGAGCGATGACCCCCAACTCATCGACTCAATGTATTATCATGCGAGAAAAAATATATTTTTCTCCCGAATTTGGCAACTCTGTCCGTGTTTTTCCGTGGGAGCGTGGGTGGATTTTCTGGTGTCGTCTTTTTCGACTCGTGTCGTTTTTTTTTTTTCGTTGTTCCACGGGTGACAGTTGAAGATGTTGGAGTGTAGCGGTGGGCGGTTCAAAAATTAGCCCTCTTATCATCTGGTGGGTAGAGTTGATTTGTTGAGGTTGCGATGGTGGGTGTAAGATTTCTGTCAGTTCAGTTTGCAGCGAGAAGACTTGTGATCTTTGGTCTGTCCTGAGGTCAAAGTCCGTGGTCAGTCGTGAAACCATGAGATTCGTTTGGAGGGCAAAATACACATCGAAAGAATTGTAGAGGACTTGATGGGGTTTTTCCCGGCATGTGCACTTCTCAATAATTAAGTGAAGGTAAGTTTTTCCAATTTTAAATGGATTTTTTTTTCTTTCGGCAGGAAATATCTGTCAGTTCAAGAGATTTCAATCAGGATCATATTTAGAAGCGTCCTCTTGAACACAAACAATGCGTGGCGTATATATTCTGCTTTATCTTCTTTCTCAGTTTTGAAAGCTTCAACTCTTGTATCTCATTTTTGTATACTGTCTTCTTAAAATTTAAAATTTGGCACGTGAATTCAAGGAGAGAGAGCCATAGTTTATCAACATTTGTTAAATTTCCTCTCTTTCCAAGATTATAGTGTCTTAATCCTGAAAGAAGTATCTGTAAATCTCTTGTAACCCTTGTATAATCCCCTGCACTTTTAGTAACATTCAAAATGGAGACTTTTGGTCTTCTTCGGCAAAATGGTGCACAAAGCTCGCCTAACCGCTCCAAAAATTGTGACAAGATTGCTCCTAAAAACACACTAAATTTTTCCTCAATTTCCTGCCATTAATCAGTCTGTTGCAAGATTACGCAATCTTAGCCTCTGCGAGCCTACTACGCCCGTCAGTAGGAAAAGTCCTCAAGACAGATTCAACAGGCAGTCCCAGCGAGAATCATAAGCAAAACTAAACAAGTAAATAGCCCTCACGTTTTTCCTCAATTTCCTCCCAAATATACGTATCATCAACGGTCAAGTCCGTTGACCGCTGCCGGTCTCCAAATCTCGAGGAGACAGGTGTAAAGGAATGTACAGAGGCCGCAGCCCCACGGATCGGAGAGGGGGGGCGGGGGCAGTCATTGCCTTCGGCGACTCTCGGGCGTTGAACCGCGGGCTGTGGTTGAAGTCTGTACTCTCACTGATTTTACACTCGGACGAATGCTGGATCGTCTTCCTTCCGTCGCCCCCCCCCCCCTCCATCCCCCCTCCGCGTGTTTCGGAACGAATCGGTCAAGATCAACGTCGGTCAATGCTACGGGGTTCATTAAAATCGGAGACCGGCGCGGAATCGATGATTCTGGAGTTTGGAGTTTTGGAATGGTGTAAAGGGTGCTTGCCGCCTGGGAAAAGTAAAAAAGAGTACAAAAATACGGGGTTTGAAAAGTTCGTGGCAGGTACGTCACTGGTAAAAAAAAAACCTCTTGGACCAATGCCGCGGTGAAATGACTTAAAATGCAGTTTCTTGTCGCCAGATTTGAGAGTCTTGAACTCTTGTTTCAAGCGGATTTTGCATTGATTCAATTCAAAATCCGCTTGAAACAAGAGTCCAGACTCCTGTTTCAAGCCACAATCCGGCGACAAGAAACTGCACTCTTGAACCAAGAGGTTTTTTTACCAGTGCAGATTATCCGAGGGAAGTTGTCGTTGTATCAAACGTCTTTTCTTGATGACAATCCAAAAAAAAAAAAAAAAAAAAAAAAAAAAAAAAAAAAAATTCGCTAAAATAATATATTGAGTAGAATTTTAAAATTGTACTAAAATTGATGTTCTACCTCTTTTCGACGTAAACTTTTTGTGTTTTAAATTCAGAGGATACAGTCTCGTTTCCTTTCGACCGTAAGATATTTTCATTAGCGTGACAACACTGGCACTTTTTATGTTCTTTTTGAAGTTAAAATAATTACTTTGTTCGAAGTCACAAACTCACTGGACATGGATTTCTCGATCCAAAGTAGCCATACCGTGTCGATGATTCACGAATGGCTCGGCAATGATATATTTTCAACTGCGACTTGACCACAGTGCGCAACCAGTCTAATTGATTTCTTGGATTTGGGTACGGATCCCTCGCCCCGAAAGTTGTCGCAACTGGCTGAGCTCATTACGAATTCCTTGCTCCCAAGCCTTTTTTGGTGTTTGAGTAGAGTATTGACCTCACCACTGCAGTTCAGTATTTGTAGACCTTCAGTTCCAGTCCCCAGTTGAAATGAAAATTTTTATAGCCTCACACTTTACGAGTTGTTTTCTTCAAAATGATGTTTCGTAACCATTCCATTCGCCCTTAGACCAGTCTGCAATATTTCAATCCCCTCTCACACCCCGAGGTATGAGTTGATCTTTTCTTCATTCTTTTATTTCTTCATTTTCTCGAGAGAGATTTGAACTGGTCAATAATCAGATAGGCTTTTTTTACCGATCGTGGGGGTCTGTGTAGAATCATCGTTTTACATTTTTCATGTGAGACTCTATGTATATTTTTTCATATATGTTTTCGATATGTTCTAAAGTAAATTTTGTGCTTTTGTATGCCTGCTGTACCTCGCTATTCTAACAATCATCGGGAAATCGTAGGTTTTTGCAGCTGGTGGTCTCAGCATACGTGTATCGTTAATATTTCGAGAGACTCAAACGACCGGGTAGAAAAAACAGCGGCTGAATTTGAACGGGGGATTCTTTACGTGGGTATACTTTACGTCCACTGTATGAACTTCACTTTCCGTGTATTTCCTTACGTCAACACCTGCCTTTAATGATCGATCATGGATTAGTGTTGAACCTTCAACCTTAGACCCAACCGGTGGGTAAACATAGGCGAAAAGGTGCTTTCACCTGGTCGAATCATCAATTCGTCCAGGTCAGAAGTTGCGGTTTTGCAAATATTGCTATATTCCTTTTTTTCTCTCTTTTTTGTGTGTAAATAAAAGTAATTGGTCCTGCTAATCAATAATCCTTGATTATAGCTGATGCAGCTGACACAAGCCACCCTGCTCTCGATTCACCCCAACAGCATTTCAAGAGACCAAATCTTATAAAATTTGTCAATCCCACGCACCGAAAAAAAAAAAAAAAAAAAAAAAAATTTCTGCTTCTGCAATTTTGAAGTCACAAAAAAGTGACCAACATGTTTCATTCTGGATTTTACGATGAAAAAATGCTAATTCATCCACCCCCGTGGTAAAATTATCTTTCCATTTTTTTTAAAATGTACACTGAAAAAAAAAAAAAAAAAAAAAAAAAAAAAAAAAAAAAAAAAAAAAAAAAAAACACATTAGATCTAGAGTCCAGACTCTTAAAAACATCGACAGTAAAAAATACTCTTGATTCAATCAGATTTAAGCTTAAATCAAGAACCAAGCCTCTTAATTTGAGCGGATTTCCTTTTGATTTAAGTTTAAATCTGATTGAATCAAGAGTCCTTTTCCTTGTCAATGTTTTCAAGTGTCTGGACTCTAGATCCAGTGTGTGTGTGGTTTTTTTTTTTTTTTTTTTTTTTTTTTTTTCCAGTGTATTTTTTTAACAATTTAATTTTCAAATCAGCAATCGATTTTTTCCGGGCATCCGAACAGTATTTCCAGCGACAAAATCTTATAAAATTGATAAACCCCCGCCTGGAACAAATCGAACCACAGCGAAATCAGCTCGCGGTCTGCGGTCGCCATGGCGACGGGAGCTTTGAACTCGGAGCGCGCACCTCCTCCTTTTCCTTTCACTTGGGCTCGGACGGGGAACGGACCGGACCAGCGTTCCTTCCTTCCTTCCTCCCGCGGTCCGCGTCTCGTTCCTCCGTCGAACCGCGGGGGCAACGACCGCCGTCGCCCGACCGAGACATACTTTTGGTTTCGGATGGGGCCTTTCTCTCTCCTTCTCTCTCTTTCCCGCGCGGAGTCCACACGAGGAAGCGAGAGGGCCGTTTGTTTTCCTCGCCTTCTCGTGTCGCCGTGTCGTTGAACTTTGCGACGGTTCGTTCCCTCCGCGCTGGCTCGCTCGACGAGAACCGCGTATACACGGGAGCTTTTGCTTGGAGTTGAGCGGTTGTCATTGAAATCGGCGAGCGTTGGTTCTGCTCGTTTTGGGTCGCCGTTCTGGGGGAAATACGTCCGATTCGGAACCGAAGGACAATCGGACTTGATTCTGCAATGAGGAACCACTATGTCTACTTCATCCGTTCAATCCGTACACTGGAAAAAAACACATTAGATCTAGAGTCCAGACTTATAAAAAATTTGACAAGAAAAAAAACTCTTGATTCAATCAGATTTAAGCTTAAATCAAAAGGAAATCCGCTCAAATTAAGAGGCTTGGTTCTTGATTTAAGCTTAAATCTGATTGAATCAAGAGTATTTCTTCTTGTCAATGTTTTTAAGAGTCTGGACTCTAGATCCAATGTATTTTTTCCCAGTGTATACAATTTATTGCCCTTACGATGTTTCTAAAATGAGCCAGGAATAAACTGTTCCTCATCGCTGAATGAGATTCTTACAAACTTCGTCAAGGAATAGAGGCCTGCTTATGTGTTTATTTACTTATCACTGGAAAAAAAAGAACACATTGGATCTAGAGTCCAGACTCTTAAAAACATCGACAAGAAAAAATACTCTTGATTCAATCAGATTTTTGCTTAAATCAAGAACCAAGCTTCTTAATTTGAGCGGATTTCCTCTTGATTTAATCAAAAATCTGATTGAATCAAGAGTATTTTTTCTTGTCAATGTTTTCAAGAGCCTGTACTCTAGATTCAATATGTTTTTTTTTTCTAGTGATTGACTGAGGTTGTTGGGCCCTCCGATCTCTCTCTTATGAAATCACCCTGTACGTTCCAAGAAATTCTCAATTTACATGATTCGCTGCAGCTTCAAGAACGGTCTCAATATATTGACTACATTTTGCACTCAGAGACTACGATTTCGGGCTCATTTCAGGAACAACATAAGAGCTGTAAATGTTCGGTCCCTCTCCCTTTCAAAACACTGTATAATTCTATCAGATATTTTTTTCATACTAAAAACTACGCCGAAATATCTGTAAAGTCCTTTTGTCGATTCTTTTAAAGTTACGTGCCGATTCTCATTATTACAAGAGGGAAGAAAATCGGAAAAATTGATCGAAAACAAATGCATGCAGCCCAATGGGTATATTAGCATTTCTAATTTTCCCCGAATTAAACAGGCGTAGAATCGGGCCCGTTTCTCGATGAAATCATGACAAGCGAAACAATGACAAGAAATAGGGGTGGGCGCCGATTTCTTGAATTCCCCGTCAGCAGGCTGTTACGTTTAAGGTTTAGATCGAGGTTTAAGGTTTGAAGTTACGTCGCATCGAATTTAATTATTCACTTTTATGCTAGTTTATTGCCGGGCCTTTATTTCAGGGCCCTCGGTCCCTTTCGGGAACCTGCCGTCGAGACGGGGGTGGGACCTTTCCCGATACCGAGTAATTTTGATAGTCAAAACACCCTCACCAGGAAGACGTCGAGGGTTGCGCCACAAAAAATGCATGGTAACGGGAATGTAGATACAGGGTTGTCACATTTTCATTTAATTTTTTTTTAAATCGTCTTCCACGAAACTCTTGTCTTACCGGTACGCTAAAAGCCCAACCGCAACTGAAATTCACTGGTGAAAAAACCCTCTTGGACCAATGCCGCTTTGCATTGACTTAAGAGTGCAGTTTCTTGTCACCGGATTTAAGAGTCTTGAACTCTTGTTTCAAGCGGATTTTGCATTGATTCAAGCGGATTTTGCATTGATTCAAGCGGATTTTGTATTGATCCAAGCGGATTTTGCATTGAAACAAGAGTCCAGACTCTTAAATCCGGCGACAAGAAACTGCACTCTTGAACCAAGAGGTTTTTTTTACCAGTGTTACCATAATTTTTCATTTCAATAATCAAAAATATAATATTTAATCATTTCCTTTTAACTCTGTAGATTTAAAGCAATAATTCTACTTTTTTCGTAGTTTTCCGACTTGCGTTTCGTAAACCAGAAGGTCCAGGAACTACACAACATCCAGATAGCGCTTTCTTACAAGGATTTAGTTTTATATTGCGGGAACAAAAATTTCTGGCTCGTCGGAAAAATCACCTGTGTGCACGGAAAAAGTGATGGTACATACACTTTTTGTACTTAGACTGAGCCAGAAATTCAGCCGAACATTCATCACTCAATCCGAAAAAAACCACTTATAAGCATGGAGAAACTTATGGTACTTACATTTTTTGTACTTAAACCGAGCCAGAAATTGTAGTTTCTAATTGCAAAATGTGGTCGAGTTGGACATGTAATGCTACAAAGAACTTTTCCTATCATTAAAGTAAATAAAAAGAGAACCATTTACACAAAGAACGAGTGTTCCATAGTTCCTCTTAGCAGAATGCACCAAAATCGGAATCGCAGGGGCAAAATTGTGCTGCCATCGAGTCACAATTTGGCACCCTTGAGTTCTTGATCCTTTGTTCCTTACCGAGTCTATACCTGTCGGGGTAACGGGACCATCTATCGGGGGGGGGGGGGTTGAGGTTACGTAATTTGGGAGGGGGTGGGGTGTCGATATATCATTTTGACAAAGGGATCGATCGAAGCAGGAAGAGAAGAGCCTGGATCAATCCCAGGCAACCCGGCGATGGTAAGTGGACGCCCTCCAGGGTCGCGGGATTGTGTGTCTACGAGATGATCGGTCTGGAAACTCGTCTTTTTGAACTTACTTTTCTTGAAAATAGAGAATTTAGAGTCGGTATCCGATGGGATTTAAATCGCAAGAAAACAGATCCGTCAGGATGAACATTTCTTGCGAAACTAGTTGAATTGATCCGCGGGGTTTAGCGGGAAGAACGTCTGAAGGATGAAATAATATTGATTTTATAAATCAATTAAAATACATATAATATTTAAATATCTCTTACCAGACATACTCATTCAGCAGAGGTCCCTTAAAAAAAGCTCTGATGAATATTTAGATGTTTGCTTTTCGTGTAAAATTTGGTAAAGGCAGTGTGATGTTACTGCGAATAAGCCCGTTGTTTTTTCTAACCTTGCGTTTAACTCTCCTAAAATGTCTCTATCCAAGTGTTCCCATTCACGAGATTCCCCTTAAAGAAGTATCTAATAAAGAAACTCCCATGAAATGTTTTGGAAATGTAATGATGCTACTGGAAATGTAGTGAAGCTCGTTGTTTTTCCTACCCTTGCGTTAAAGTCTCCTAGAATGTTTCTGTATGGATAGGATTAAGGTTCCAACGGCGACGCTACTTTAAAATAGCGTCGCCGTCTTTATAAAGACTCGGACAAGTCTTTATAAAGACTTAGAACGAACCACGACGCCTCTTGCAGCCTCTTTGAAAGTGTCATGGGCGCAAGTATTTCATTTTGCCTGAGGATCAAGCAAATATTTTTTTTTTTTTTTTTGACAGAGAAGTTTCTCAGGATTTGTTTTCAAAAATTCCGCCTAAATTCAAAATGCCGTTCAAATTGAATCAGTGAGAACGAAAACACACCAACTCGGTATCTCGAAAATGCTGAAGTTTCATTAAAGAAAGTCAGTGTTCATGAAGGTCATTGATGGTAGCGCATCAGTTCCAACTTGGACCTTTGAAGTGTCCTTGACTACTTGTGTTTCGGCACCAAAACTTTTTGTCATTTGACTAACTCCTTCATTTACTGTGCGGTTTTGTGTGTGTCTTGATTATTTTTATTTTTTCGAGTTGATTCTCACTGATTCAATTGTTCAAAAAGTTGATCAAAGTTCTCACTGATTCAATTGGTCAAGGTCCTGCAAAATACCCCAAAAGTCAGGAATTCCACCCATCTAAGATTCGCATGATCGCCGCACAGGTCCAGACATCCAGCAACGGTTTCATACCGGGGGGAAATCCAATCAATCCGGTGCCACCCCGGGCACCCCCGACCGACCATAACGGGGCAGGTAACAAGTGCACGGGCCCCAGGAGGGGGTGGGCCCGTGGGCCCCCGGCGCGACGCATCTGCCAAAGTCCCGCGGTGGCGGCGGGCCCAGTAACCCAATATCGGTCGGCCTAGCTTCCCATCTGTCGGTGCGGAGGCCAGCTGCCGTCTCCGGCTCTGATTTACCTATATTTCCATTCCTTTTGTGCCTTTTTTTGTCGGCAACACGTGTTTTTTGAGACGCGGTCCTGTTATCTTCACCCTTTCAACCTTGGCGGGCCTAGCGCAATGTTTTCTTCCGGCTCCGCCGGCTTCCTCCTTGTTGACCCGCTTATGAGGGCCCCGTTGCCGCACTGTGCTTTGTTTTTCTTTATTAATTTACACCGTTTCGTCGTTAAGACCTCTTTCTGGAGCTTCTTGAGGACAAATTCTACCCTCATAACTTCAACAGAAGTATCGTCGAAATAATTTTTTCGCAAAGCCCGGCGACGCACAATGGATCAAGTCAATCAGAGAGGTCGGACATACAATTTTTGACTAAAATCACAAATTTTGTTATTTTGCTCCGGAGTTGATATGGATTCAGTTCAAGGCCATGTCCACACAAGTTGAACTCCCGGAACTTTGGCGGAATAAGTTGTAGCATGTGCTAATTGAAGAGCTTGAAGAAAAGGCCTTAAAAGTTCAGTTTTCGCTATACACTGGAAAAAAAAACACATTGGATCTAGAGTCCAGACTCTTAAAAACATCGAAAAGAAAAAATACTCTTGATTCAATCAGAATTTAGCTTAAATCAAGAACCAAGCCTCTTAATTTAAGCGGATTTCGTTTTGATTCAAGCAAAAATCCGATTGAATCAAGAGTATTTTTTCTTGTCAATGTTTTCAAGAGTCTGGATTCTAGATCCAATGTGTTTTTTTCCAGTGTATCAAATAAAAAATTCTTCTTTTACACGCAAGATAGCGGGGATCCAGCGCCATTATACCACCATGCGGGCTGATTTTTAAGCTATAGATAAAGAAGACATAGGGAGTATGGAGCGATCCTTTTGGTTGGCATGGGTGGCTCTTTTAGACTAAGAGAGTTAATTAATTATGGACTAACTGTAGGGTTTCTCGGTGCGTTGGGTTGCGTTAGTTATTTTAGTGCCTACCTCCTATGTCCATTACAACCACCCACTTCCTTCAATAGGACCCTTCCATATCCCTTTTGTCTCCTCTGTCTATAGCTTTGTCGATCAATTTTAACAATCAGCCCGCTGAGCTTTTGACGGTCATTATAAGAAAGAGCTGAAAGTGGTACAAACGATTATCGTTATGAGGAGTTGATCGTTCAACATACGAGAAAACAATCTGAAGAAGGATGCTGGAAGTTTGGCGGCGGCGCCGGCAGATAGCGTATGCGCACCGCGCGCCGCGCCGTCGATTCGAGACGGGGGATGACGAGGTGCTCTTGTCCCGTTAATCTGATTGTCTCGGATAAACATCTTCCGTGCATACGCCGCCGTATTTACTCGACCGAGGGGCGGACGAACCCACTCGAGACCCCCGAAAAAACTCCCCCGATTCATCGAATTTCGACTTTTTTCCTTGAAATATAGAGCACACGATCGAGTTCGATAGTCGTCGTGACCCACTCTCCGCCCAAGTCTCAACGGGGGTCTTGGAGCCTCTCAACCCTTTTCCGCCTTTCTTCACCCCTTTTTTTGTGGTCGGCGCGCCGCTGACTCCTCGACCCGAGCGCCGCAGCTTTGTCCGAGGTAAATTGCTCGTTTAAGGGAAGAACAGCGTAAATACTACAAGTTTGTGACTTCAATGTTTTATGTATGGTTTTTCTTTCGTTGTTTTTGGTAGGATAGCGCAGCATCCATCCTGCTTAACCAATCGTCGAAGTCGGATGATGTAAAGGGATAACACGAATTCTTAAGTGTTGATGGCAGGTGCATCGAGGTGTAGAGCGTGTTGCACCTTTCTCGGTATGAGAAATGTGGAATTGATGTAGATTAGGTGGGTTTTAATATTGTTCGAATTAAATGGCTATGATAACACAAGTTTTTTAAGGTTGAGGACGGTTTTTTCTTAAATTAAGGGCGGAGCAATAGAAATATCAAAGAAGCTCTTTTTATTATCGCTCGTGTCCTTCGCATGCAGATATTTCATGGTTAAAGTCTAGGTGAGCACACATAGCGATTAAAATCTGATAATTTTAATTTTTACAAAATTTTGTTCAATTTACAAACCCGGAGATGACATGGAATGGGGGAAAGGGTGTTTCAACACAATAAAATTTAGAGGGGTTCGACATAGTCGCATTTTGCAAAAGCTGGGTTTTTCAAACGAAAAAGTCGCGTTTTGCGAAAGCTGGTTATCTCTACCAAAAAAAAATGATAGAGCCAAACGAAAAGCCACTACCTTTGGAGGGATTTTTCAGAGTTGAGTACTTTGAAAACGAATTACGGGCTACGTAGACATACCGTCCGTTCCGGGTTCAGAGGCCGAAAGATCTGGGTTCTGGAGCTGTAGTTTTGACAGCTGCGGGTGCAATGTTTGGAACTTTCGGCCTCGGAGCCCGGAACACGGACGGTATGTCTATGTAGCGTAGCCCGTAGGTGCGGCTTCCAAGGCTGGAGTTTTCTTTTCTGTGTGACTGAACGTATTTATGCTAAAAAGAAATATTGTGCGCAAAATAGTTCTTTTCAGCATAAATACGTCCAATTACTTCCAAATTGCGTAATACATCCATATGAAGTCCTTTCATCGAGCTCCAGAACGACATCATAAGACGGATCCATAGCAGGTAGCTTAGTACAGATTAAGCAATCCTCAAACGTAAAATTTCCACAAAGCTGTTGACTCCGCCGAATCGCGCAGAGGTCATAAAACGGACGAGGGCACCGCCCGCGGTCGGGAGGGCAACAAACGCCTCTTACGTGACCCGGGGTCGGCAGCCCTGCGCGGGATGAAAGTGGATACGTAACCTCGAAAACAAATTTCCAGGCGCGGTAAACAAAGGACCGCGAGAGGTTGAATACGAGATGGTATAAATTTCGGCCGGGAAACGAATCGAATCGGGCGTCCGATTTTTGAATTTATTACTTTCACCGCTTGCATCCGCGTTAGCTAACGCGCGAGGAAAATTGTCCCCGTAACAGCTCGGGATTTCCATACGCGAATATGGAAAACGCAGGAGTCAACGGTTCCGACGTGGTCTCCTTTTACTTCTCTCGATCAGTGGGTCATAGAGGAACGAAGTCGTCGTCCAAGGTGGATGAACTTTCACAACATCCACGGGTCATTTGTGCAAGTCGTAGTGGTTACATTGAAACAAAACTACGGGCTATATAGATATACCGTCCGTTCCGGACTCTGAGGCCGAAAGTTCCGGGTGCTTGAGATGTAGCTTCGATCACTCCGGGTCCTGGGCCCGGAACTTTCGGTCTCTAAGCCCGGAACGCCCACGTTATGTCGGTATAGCTTCGAAGTATGGCTGAACTAAAACCAAAAAAGACACTGGAAAAAAAAAAAAAACACATTGGATCTAGAGTCCAGACTCTTGGAAACATCGAAAAGAAAAAATACTCTTGATTCAATAAGATTTTAGCTTAAATCAAGAACCAAGCCTCTTAATTTGAGCGGATTCCTTTTGATTTAAGCAAAAATCCGATTGAATCAAGAGTATTTTTTCTTGTCGATGTTTTCAAGAGTCTGGACTCTAGATTCAATGTGTTTTCTTTTTCCAGTGTTGCAGTCACTTTTCAAAACAATTGAATTATTAAATCAGCTAAAATCTGATTGAATCAGGAGTACTTTTTCTTGTCAATGTTTTCAAGTCTGGACTCTAGATCAAATGTGTTTTTTTTTCCAGTGTTCACTCGTTCGTATGAAATTTTCACGACCTGATTTTAAGGAACTATACTATACAGACGTACATTTTTGCACAGCATTTTTGGCGAAGCTTTCCTTGAACTGACTATGCTCTCGCGAACCTGGGTGACTAGAATGCGTTCGGGTGCTGATGTTCCAGGAAGCCACAGCCCGAAGAATCCTTTTTTTACCCATTCCATCGCGGATTTGCGCCTTTTTTCGAAAAGGTTGTCGACACCTCGCGCCTTTGTTTCAGGAAGCTGATCCGTCACACGCGCCCATCGACAAAGCCCAATCAAGCCCGGACACAATCGCGAATCGATCGGCCGAAATTGGCTCTCTTTTTTTCCCTCGATCTTCGGAAGACCCGAGGTCAGCGTTCAGCCCTCGGAGTTCACGGAACCTGCCCCTGGTGACACTTTTTTGCGCTATTGTGTTTTTGCACCCTGCATTGTGTTCTTGCACCCGCGCATTGTGTTCTTCAACGGTAGCCCCGCGAAGGCACGCTCCACAAGTGGGTTTCGCGAAGGTTATTCACTCTTTTCCGAGACGTCGCTCTTTGGCGAGTTCCTGAAAGTGCCCCGATCTGTCGCCACTCCAACCTGAGTTTTTTCCTGCCGCTGTTGCCTACGCAGAAAAAAAAATGGGTCGCTGATTTAATAATTAAATTGTTTTAAAAAGTGACTGCAACACTGGAAAAAACACATTAGATTTAGAGTCCAGACTCTTGAAAACACAAGGATAAATACTCTTGATTCAATCAGATTTTTGCTTATATCAAAAGGAAATCCGCTCAAATTAAGAAGCTTGGTTCTTGATTTAAGCAAAAATCCGATTGGATCAAGAGTATTTTTTCTTGTCGATGTTTTTAAGAGTCTGGACTAGATGTCATTGTGATCCAATGTGATCCAATGAGAGATCCAATCCAATGTGATAGATCCAATGTGTTTTTTTCCAGTAGATTTGGCAAATTCCGCGGTTGAGGATGGGGGCGGGGGTCGCCTTCAGGAACAAGAATTCTGTCTTTCAATACATCCTGTCTTTGTTTCTGTCTCCTTAAGTAGTTTTCTCTTTTTCTTTCGTATAGCATCGTGGGAAAATCATCCTCTCGCAGTCGTTCCTTCCGGCTTTTCGGGGTATTCTTTCAGTTATTTCCTATCTGGGGTGGATAGCGCCTAGCAGAGACACCTTATCTTCAGTGGAAAAAAAAAAACACATTGGATCTAGAGTCCAGACTCTTGAAAACATTGACAAGAAAAAGGACTCTTGATTCAATCAGCTTTAAGATTAAATCAAAAGGAAATCCGCTCAAATCAAGAGGCTCGGTTCTTGATTTAAGCTTAAATTTGATTGAATCAATAGTATTTTTACTTGTCGATGTTTTTAAGAGTCTGGACTCCAGATCCAATGTGTTTTTTTTCCAGTGTTCTTTTTTCTGGGGTTGCGGAAGGGGGAAAGGAAGCTAGATTTTCCATAAATTACCCTTCTTTTAGCCTCCAACGCAGATTTCAGGTGCCGATAACACCCACAGCGAGAATATCATATTCAAGCAAGAACAATATTTTTTCACTTTTTCGTTTCAATTCCTTCAGTCCTTTTTCAGTCGTTTCTTCACCGAGGTGCGGCGGGGCGAGACCGCTCCCGAATGTTACGGAAGAGTCGCGGTCGCGGGTGAACGACCTCCCGACGGAGGAGATTCACCGAGGAAGAGTCAGAATCCACGAATTTCACAGAAAACGAAATGACTCGCGCCGGGGCCCCAGCCCCCCCCCCCCCCCCCCTCCGTGGGCCGAGGGCACCGCGAGTTCACTCACCTCGCGACTCCCGAGTTCGAGTAACGGTCTTGGCCGCCGACGCCATCTCCCGGTGACCGCCGCAACTTCCAGTCGCGCACTATTCGCTAATAGTCGGCGCGAAGGTGGGGGTGTAGCATTAATCTGTTTAAAGACCTTAATCTCCAGAAGATAATGTTTTTTGAAGTTTTGGAGACACTTATAAGATGTTTCTCTGCAATCTAAAAATTTTGGTCGAAAATTTTTTTGATAGATATTCACTTCAATTTGTGAGGTTTTAGGCTCAAACTGCGCCAGAATTCCCAACTATCCTCATCCATGCATTTGAGAAAAGTTAGTGAAAATTTTCTCTCAATGGTCAAGGTCCCTTTTCATAGATCCGGTCACATATGAACATCCTTTCTACTTGATTCAAGAGAGATCTTAGTGGCAGATTCTAGAATATTTTTGTTTAAATCAAGTAATTTTTTATCTTCTTGTGCCCACCAAGACTTCCTTTTCACTACCTCCAGCGGATCTTGCGGGGAATAGAATGTAGAGACGCTTGGACTTCATTTTAATAATAGGAACTACAATTTCTGGCTCAAAAAACTATCGTACATCAAGAAACTAATGGTACATACGGTGTTTCTAAAGTGAGCCAGGAATCGTAATTTCGAATGGCAAAATGTATACCAATTTATGGAACCATTGAGTCTCTACAAAATTTACCGGGAACCCGATAGCCAAATCCTGACCCCCCTCCATCTCTATAGACATAAAAATCGTGAGTCTTGCCCTCACCTATTACCTCACGTCCGAGAAGACAGAGAGAGTCCTCCCCAGCGGACGCCGACCCGTTAGCGCGCGGTGCAGCTCGGTACCGTAAGGGCACGGTACCGTACGCGGTTCGGCTCGACTGACTGCCCGGGCGAATTTTTGGGCTCGTTATCACTCGCAGAGTGATAATTCCCTGTCAACAAGGCGCTGCCCGCCCGACCGAAACCGCGTATCGTCAACGGCGAACCCGGTGCAGATGCGTTGTTCTTGCTCCTGGGGGTCGTTGTCCTCTCCTGGAGGAGCGGTTCCGTTGCCGTTTCGCCGGGTCCGTTATTAGCGCATCGGCAAGGAAAAGTCGGTGTATCCGGGTGGTGGACCGTGACTTGGACGTGGTTGAGTCGTAAATGTGTAATTTTTGACATTGAGTCGTATATGTCTAATTTTTGACATTGAGTTGTAAATGTCTAATTTTTGAAATTGAGTCGTAAATGTCTAATTTTTTAAATTGAGTCGTAAATGTCTAATTTTTGAAATTGAGTCGTAAATGTCTAATTTTTAACATTGAGTCGTGAATGTCTAATTTTTGACATTGAGTCGTAAGTGTCTAATTTTTGAAAAAGAGACGTAAGTGCCTGTACAATATATGTTAATGGAAGTGGACATTTAAATTATCTCCTACGCTCGATCAGGCGTGGCTCGAGCATACTTGGACGGAGGGAAGAGGGTGCTGAAAAGATGAAGAAAATAGCAAACTGAGACAGAATAACTTCTTGTCTTTTGAAATGATCTCTTCGTAGTCACGTGAAAAAAGATGGATTTTTTAAGAATATCGGAGAGATAAAGAAAGTTGTCTTCCAGTTGAGTTGATTTGGAGATACAGCACTTCTTCTTCCTCTTTCACAACTTGTGACTTGCATGATTTTTGAGGCAAAAAAGCTGGACAGTGCTGAAATACTATATCGTTGAAAATGAATCTAGAAGGTTTGGAGCCACGAAGTCTCCATTCCGTTCCAAAATATCACCCTCCTAACTTTAAGTTCCATTTCATATGACCGCATCGACTCATCAGAATTCGATTTCCGTAAACTGTGCGATAGCTTTTTTGCCCCAAAAACCGAGCAAGTCACCGGCAGCGAAAGGAAGAGGAAAGCACAATGCTTCCAAAACAAGCGACGGAAGAAGACAAAAGCCGCAGCAGCGTCGCGAGGAAGAGAGAAAGGTTGCGGCTCTAGAAAGAGAAGGCGACACTCCTCTCCATGCGGGAGACAGAGATAGCTCCCAGATGCGGGCTCTACAGCGTTGCCAAAATATCATTTCTTCGAAGAATATCCATATATTGAATCCAACATTTTTCGTGCGACCTGGCAACACCGCAAGCCGGTAAAGCTGCTCGCTGACAATCCCGTTAGCGAGATAGCGCGGGCAATGAACTTGCCATTTTCTTCTTACCCGCCGACCTTGCTCCTTCTAGACGACGAAGGGGGGAGGGGGCCGGACCGCTAACCCTGGCTTCCAGCCCGACTCCGGAAGGGGGGGGGGGGGCTCGGTTCGAATTAATGATCTCAAAATCTTGGATTTATGATCCCGGCATCGTCGGAATTTTGCGGATCCGAGGGAGGCTGGGGCAGGTTATCAGATGTGCGATGATCGATCGCTATTGTTACGAACCGACAAAGACAGGATGTTATCGGGGGAAAGGTGTTTTGGCCCTTTTCGCATTTTCTACTCCCCCCTCCCCCAAGTTTTTGCGTTGCTGGGGTCAAGGCGTGAGCTCCAAATTGAAAAAGGTTTTCGAACCGGCGCGGAGAAAATTGAATTTCGGACGTTTCGATTGGGTTAACGGTTTGCGAAATCAACCTTAGGGTGTAATCATGGTTATGATGTATGAATTGGTCGATTTGCGAACCTCTTAAAGTCCTGATGAAGCCCGTAAAGTGTGCCCTCGACTTGGGTTTGGAGCATTCAGTTGTGCTGTTCGATATATCGTTGGTTGAAGGTTCCAATTATGAACAGAGACTTCAACGCTGAGTTGGTCTTCACTATCAGAATTTATCATTAGATGAGTTATAAATCAACTATGATTTTTAGTAACCATTCCGTGGTGAACTAAAAATAGTTAGTTCGCAGGTATGAATTTGGACTTGAGGTTGGTTTTTTTGTCTCCAATTAGAGTCGCCAAACATTAGCAAATCCAACACCGCGAAGCTGTTCAATATATCATTGTTTGAGAGATTCCAATTATATAAACAGAGACTTTAACGCTGGGTTGGTCTTCACTATTAGAATTTCTCTTTCGATGAGTTATAAATTAACTATGATTTTTAGTAACCATTCAGTGGTGGACTAAAATAGTTGGTCCGCAGGTATGAATTTGGACTTGGGGTTACTTTTTTGGTCTCCAATTAGAGTCGCCGAACATCAGCAAATCCAATACCGCGAAATGAATGGCGCAGCAACTGAACGAGTCTATTGCGCACTTTATCTATTTGAGTTCATTGCGCGTTTGATTCACGAGTCAATTGCGTATTTTACTTTTTCTCCGTAGTTTGTTTACCACCGCCCCTCGCCTCCTTCCTGTCTTCGGGTGCTGCAGCGGGAGCGGAGGGGGCGACCGTCGTGCTGAGCGGGCGGTAAGTAGAATGATTAGGCGAACGAATTAGGTTAGGTCGGTCACCGAAATAGAATCAGCCCCCCTCCCCCCGCGCCTGGTCCGTTGCCGGAGGGACGGGGAGAAAATCGAAGACGCGGGCGCTGATGATCTGTTGACGGATCTGGCGGTGAAAAATTAGAATTTTCAATCCGATGATTTTCGGTAGCTACGATGAATTGTGCGAAAAGGGATGTAAAGACTCCAATTTGGTTGGTTTCTGGTGGTTTCAGCTTTTGGGATCCGTAGGTTTTTTTTGAAAAAAAAAAAGGGCGCGCTCCTTGCGTTTCTGATCTGCACACTTTGATGGATCAAAGTAAATATCCTTTAGCAGACTTCAGTTGCGAGCCATTTTTGGAAGATTTTTTAGAAATTCATCGAATTGAAGGACTTTCAGGACTCTCTGTCTCAAAAATGCTAGATTGACTTCGAATTTTATTGGGAAACATCCACCAAATGAAAGATCAACTAGTTCGGTACTGAATTCCGAGCGATTTGAAGCAAAATTCAGGGCAACCTTAAGAAGTCTAAAAAAGAGCCCTCATCCAAATTTTCAGTAATTTTTTCAAAATTTAACGTGAGAAATCCCACAACATATCTCCTGCACTCTCATGCCTCCGAAGAGTTTGGCTAATGGCTCATTTTAGAAACAACGTACGTGCCATCAGTTTCCCTATGCAGATAGGTGTTTTTATGTACTAGTCAGAAATTGTAGTTCTTCATCGTAAAATGCAGATCATGTGCTCCTCAACAATACATCTTTTTTGAAAAAAAAAAAAAAAACCATCTATATTCATATAATAATGATATATTCATCCCAACTTGGCATCATCGTCAGGACCCGATCATTTCCGCTATGTTTGAAAAAATGGCCTAAAAAGGCCTTTTTTTGCGGTTTTTTTGATATAGCGGCTACGGATGAGGAAAAGTCCCGGATTTAGCTAATGTTTTGAATAGCTGACAAAATTTGGAAGAAAATGGTATATAAATATGCTAGGTTTGCTCAAAAATTGAGGAACCTCGGATTTCGGAACTTTAGAACGCTTCGGAACTTGGCTGACCGCGGCGAGCCGGATCGCGCGTTGACGGGTGCGCCGCGAAAACGTGAATAGGCGCGATGTTCACGATGCTGTATCTTCCTCAATTTTTAAGCAAACCTAACATATGTATACACCATTTTCTTCCAAATTATGTCAGCTATTCAAAACATTAGCTAAATCCGGGACTTTTCCTCATCCGTAGCCGCTATATCAAAAAAAAACCGCAAAAAAAAGGCCTTTTTGGGCCATTTTTTTCAAAATAGCGGAAAATGCTCACCAGATACGCGTGCGGAAACTTCAGATTCGGATTCAGCGACCCAAAAAACATAAAGTAGGCCAAAAAAATCGCTGTGTACCCAAAATTCCAGGTAGACTTACCAGGCGCCTGGACTAATAGGGCCTATTTTTGAAATTAGGAATCATAATCTCTGGCTCATTTTAGAAACAACGTACGTGCCATCAGTTTCCTCATTTAGCAAGGTATTTTTATGCACTAGACAGAAATTGTAGTTCTTCATCGTAGAATGCAGATCATGTGTTCCTCAACTATACATCTTTTTTGAAAAAAAAAAAAAAAATCTATATTCATATAATAATGATATATTCATCCCAACTTGGCATCATCGTCAGGACCCGATCATTCCCTCCATGTAACACTCTCTATTTCCCTGCGTCGCGTCCCTTCCTCCTCTCGCTTTTTTCGCTGCCTTTCAGCGTCATCTACGGCTGATCAATGCCTCCAGAGGTTGCCAAATCGCACCAGAAAAAACACAATTTACCCCACATTAAAACCCTCCCCTAGGATCGATGCCAACTCCACCCAATACCTTAATCCAAAGAAAATATTCAATTTCTTCTCCTCGCGTTCAAAATCCAGGGGGAAATTCGGAAGGGAAATTTCAAATTTCCCGCCGCGCGGCATCGGCGCCGCGCGTCATTGGTCCGATGTTTATTATTTCGCTCGCGTCGCGGCAGCGGCGCACAGTGGACCAGAGAGGTCGCTTGACTTAAACTGCAAATTTCGATGTTCTTTTCGTCACATTTTAAATTGTAAGGGGTGCTTCTTGAGGAAAATCTCACGAGGGAACCAATGGAACCACTTTCAGAACCTCAAAGTTTTGTATTAGCGGAGTTATAAGCGCTTAAAGTTTCCGAATTTTGTCCGAGCTATCCTATTGACTCGATCCAGTGTGCGGTGGCTCCGCCTCCTTGGCCGATCGCCCTCGATTCGCGACCGTGGCCGTGGCTCTAGCACTGCGGGCGCCCGCGGAGTGGGGGGGGGGTGAGGTGAGGTGAGGTGAGGAGATAGGCGGGTGACCCAATGAACTTGTGGGCTTCATTCGCCAGGTTTTTCCGATCGGGAAACTCCGACATCGGTGTCCTCGGAACGTGGTGATTGAGCTGGTGCAGCGGTTGATAACATATTGCCATCGATAGGAGGTCAAATTGCGGCGGTTGGTACCGGGACGAACCGGCATGTACCGGAATGCATCGGAGGATTGAAAATTTTTGGGGGAGTCAAAGGGCTGAAAATCTATGGGACAATCGGACGGTTCATCGGGGAATTGAAAATCTTTCGTATACGGGAAAAAAATGGATTGCTAGTTTAAAAATTAAATTGTTAAAAAAATGTCTGACATGTTTCAAACGTACATTAGACTATAGTGGAAAGCTAATTAAATCGAGGGGGTTAAAAGGCATTTTTTTGTAAATTCTAAATTGAAACATTTTGGACCATTTTTTACCTAAAAAATGGTTAAATCAGCAATATCATTTTTTCTCGTGTAAACTTATTGAACTCGTGCGAGGTAATGGATGATCAAAACCAGGAATATCCATTCTTGAAGTGCCTCTGGACTGTAAAATCGATAGGAACAAGCGCTTCGAGCCTTTATCCTTCCCAGAACACCTTTTAACCCCCCTCCCCCAGGTTATAATCTAGTTCCTTCCCGGCTACTAGCGCCATGCGAGGTTAAGTATAAGGCTGCAACAAGGGTGAAAAACCCTAAAAAACAACTCCTCCGAGAAATTCGAGGTTACTCTCTCCCACCCTCTCAGCCTCAGCTTCGGAGACTTGAACGCACGGGTAAGAAATGAGTCGCGGAACCCTGTATGTGTAAACATAAGAAGAATGATGCTTTTACTCTCTTCCACCCTCTCAGCCACAGCTTCAGAGACTCGAACGCACGGATAAGAAGGAGTCGCGGAACCCTGTACGCGTAAACAAAAGAAGAATGACGCTTTTCCTCGTGGGTTTCATAAAATGCGCCCTTTCACGGATTCGGAAAAATAAAGAAACACCGTCGCAAGTACGAACCGAGCACGATTTTGCAACCGCCCGACGTGCGGTTTGCCTACCCGTCGCGGGGCGTCGAATGCCCAGCGCGTCTCCGTCGAGCGCGAGGTCGTTGCACTTGGCAGTGAAATTGCGATGGGCGGGCGGCCCGGCGAGAGGGGGGGAGGGGGGGTCCGACGACGGAGCAGTGAAAATGTAGGTTAGATTGCCATACTTCATACGTGCTCCCCCCACCCGCCCGCCCGGGGCGGCCTCCATGCACGCCCCCTGCTGTCGACACAGTTGCGCCTCTACGCAAATACCCCGGGGTACGGGAACGAGGGGGGAGGGGGGCACCCTCCTCACGTGTGTGTCTGTTTTGGGGGGATTTCGACGCCGAGCTGCATTCAAATTAGAATGGGTTGGGTCGTGGGGTGTCCCCTTAGTTGGTTCTATCCGTTGGGAAGGAACCGAAACTGAAAAAAAAAATGAAATTAATTCATTGGCGAATCGAGCAAATTGGCAACATTGTTTTTATCCCATTTAAACCTGAGGAATTATATCGATTCTTGGAGGAACTAGGTGCTCCGACAAGAATCGATTATTCAACATAGGTTTAAATTGGAGTAATTACCGTTGAGTTTAATTGGGTGGATTTTGTAAGTATAATTGCATTTCGAGTTGCCTCGTTTTGTTATGCATTATGTATTGAAACATGCGTGGATTCTTTTCATTTTCTCATGTTTGGTTATTTTTGTGTTTCAGATTCTTGAGCCCGTCTAAAAAAAGCCGCCAAAATTCCTACCAGCGTGAGGACAGCGTGCAAGACGTTAGTCGGCTCCAACAGAAATGTAAACAAACAGCTTGCAATGAGACAGGTGAGTCTTCATTCCCATTTCTTTTAGCGTGCAGTAATTTTTATGGCTTGAATGACAATTTTCATCCTAACCTCTTCATCTCGTTTTTTCACCAGAATCGGTCCAGCTATTTGGCAACACCGGAGTCCCTCCATTTCAAACCATGTTAATAAATCGATTTATGTAGGAGTACGTGGTCCCTTCAAGAATCGATATATTTCCATTGGTTCAAATGGCGGAGTACAACGTTGCCAATTTGCTGGATCCACCGATGTCTCTCACCATTTTCGGGAGCATCGTTCCGATTTTCCTTGGGCGTGCGTGGCGAGCTTTGGCCAAGTTTGGCAACGCGCGAGTGATAGTGAAAGAGCAAGCGCGAACTAGGGAAGCGCGGCTAGTGCCGGGGCGGCGGGGCAGCGCGGAGTGCGGCGAGTAGAAAAATGAGAGTGAACTTTCTTCGCGAAGCGTGAGCGAGGAGTCAAAGCTCCGGTCAAAGACCTCGGTTACCGGCACAGCTCAGGACAAAGACCCCAGCGTCCACCGCGTTGTCGCTTCGCACGCTCCGATCTCTTCGTGTCTCTCTCACTCAAGAGGCGACCTGTAGAGTTAGTCTCTTTCTATCTCGCTGATTCCTCTCCGGTCGCTTTCAGTCCCCGTCCGTTTGTCGGTGGTCAAATCAGGCGTTTGGTGCCTGATGGAGATGATTGTGCTGTGGGTCCAGCGTTACCTGACGAATTCTTAAGAACCTGACGAATCTCCCTGACGAAGGGTGAAAGGGGGAGAAAGAGATTAAAAAAGAGGGAGAGGGGAAAAAGAGATTAAAAAGGGAAAAAATGGAGTAAGGGATTGAAAAGCTAAGAAAAGAGCCTGACGGAAGCAATGGGCCCTTTTACAGGGCCCCATATGCCCCTGCTTGTCGAATGATCGGTAAATTATTTACCAATAGATTCACATGTTTTATTTTGTTAGTGTTTTCATTTTCATTAGGATTCATATTCAATAATTTTTTTGAAAAGGTTACCTTTTCTCCTGATCTCTTAGTTTTTCTATTTTCCTTTAAAACGTTGACCCATCGCCGGGTTCTTCTTGACCACTCCTTTACTAGGTTTCTTACTTTCTATGCTGTGCTTTTCAGTTCCATCTCTAGTTTTTACCACAACGAGCTTTGTCTGGTGATAAAACCAATTTGGAACGAAAATAATAAAACTAATAAAATTTTTCGATAAAATTAAATTTTTTGCAGTGAATATATTTTGACCGTCCGAGCGGAGATACGTGGTTTTGCATTTTAGCCGTCGATATTCGCTCTAAACAATCCAGAGGCGGATCCAGTAATTTGGCAACATCGGGTTTCCTCCATTTAAATCTATATTAAACAATCGATTCTGCGAGCACCTGGCCCCTCCAAGAATCGATACATTTCCACGGGTTTAAATGGAGAAAAACAATATTGCCGATTTGCTGGATCCGCCGATGAAAGAATCACGACGTCGCTACAAAGCCGTCAATATTTTGACCGTCCAAGATTTCCTGAGCGCGGACTTCCGAGTCCACCCGCTCGGAAATGAGACCAGGTGACGTCGCCCGAATGAGTCCAAGCCGAGACGCCAATGACAATGACAATGACCGAGCGCACCGCGTACAACACCTAATTCTCGGCTTCCTCCTAGCACCTCCTTCGGCGGACCCCCCCCCCCCCCCCCTCGTCCCCGCCCGCCCGCCCGCCCTCGCTCCTGAAATAATTCTCGGACGGTGCCCGCGAACCCGCGCGGCCGTCACTCCAACAGCAACGAAGGAAAAACGCCATATGAGCCTTCAGGCGTTGCCAAATTTCCTTGGGTAAATCACTAATTTTCAGGAAATTTTATGAATATTTGTCTGCCGATTTCTCAGATAATTTTGTTACTAATCTAATTTAAAATATCTGAAAATTTCAAGGAAAAATGTTCATAAATTTCGTCAAAAATACATGTTTTATCCGGGGAAATTTGGCAACTCTCGAATGTTCATATGGCGTTCTTCCTCAGCGCGGCGGAGCAGCAGCGAGGGCAACAACCGGTGAAACGGAGAGTGCTCGCTCGCGAACCGCGAACGGCGCACAGTGGATCGAGTCGATAAGAGAGGTCGGACGAAATTTGGAAACTTTAAAAGCTTAGAACTCCGCTCATACGAGACTTTGGAGGTTCTAAAAGTGGTTCCGTTGGTTTTCTCGTGAAATTTTCTTCCGGATGCACCCCTTAAATTTTAAAATTTGACGAATTTAACATCAAGATTTGCAGTTTCAGTCAAAAATTTTACGTGCGACCTCGCTGATTGACTCGATCCACTGTGCGCTGGCTGGGCCTGGAGCCGGAGTCTGCGCAGCATTGCCCCGGCTTCCAGAAGCTTCATCGAAGCGAGGAGAGAATCGGCGCACCATCGGAGCGCAATTGTCAGCTCGTTGTTCCGTGCGAATTTCCCATCGTAAAATAAACCCCCCCCCCCCCCAAAAAAAAAAAAAAAAACAACATAAAAATAAAAATAAAATAAAAAAATGAGCACTTTAAATTCACTTAATGTGCATGAGGGGGCCATGATATGGTCCTCCAAAGTTTGAGTGAAATTGAACAAGTAGATTTTGAGATACGGCTTCACACAGAAATAAGGTACGGACAGACATATTTTTTCAATAATGGTTTTTTTTTCTCCTGAAATTTTCAAACGCATAGAAATGATACAAAAATTCAACTTCTTCTTTTTTTTTTGTTAAGTCGCAAAATAGACAATATAAATATTTGAGTCCAATCGGCTACCTTGACTGAAAAATGCCGAAAATTCATTAAAAAGGCTGGAAAAGTCGGGGAATTTTTCTTGTGGGTCAAGAGCCGTTTAATTTTAGAGTGTTTCAGTCAGATTTGGACCTTGTGGTTTTGTGGAAGATTTCAGAAATTCCGGGAGTTTCGGAAGTTCTGTCGACTAAGCAAGGATAGGTTAGAAAAATTTGAAATTTGAATGAATGTGGGCCTTGACGAACGATCTGAATTAATGTCATGCAATCGAATTCATCGAAGGAATAGATTGGTCGTTGGTGGAACGTATCTGACGAGATGATACGTCCTGCTGCAAATCACGCTCGGAGATTTTCTCTGTTTTCCCCAATAGATAACGACAGGTTTCGGTTCTGATTAGAGCCCCTGTGCTGATTAACCGCCAGTCCGAGTTGATCACGGAAAAATAATCAGATTTCAAACCTAATCACGATAAAAGTTTTCGAAGATATCTTCAAAACAAGTCCATTTTTGCATGAGCCTCGAGTTGCATAAAAGGACTAGCTACCTAAGACTCATCAAGGAATGGACCTGTCCCCTTTTGAAAAGAACTGATTCATTCGTTCCCTCGTGTAGAAAGAGACGTTTCTGTCTGATTGAATCAAACAAAAATAAAACTTGCTAACTGCACTGAAAAAAAATCTCGGTGTATTCACTAGGAAAAGAGTAAAATTACCAAGAATTCAGGATTCTATTTGATCCCAGTTTTTTCTCGGTAAAATTACCATTTATGGAATTGGTTATTTTACCGAGATATCTCTGTAAAATTATTGAATTTTCTCGGTAATTTTACAGGAACTTGGGTTAAAAACGCCAATATTTTTTATCGACTGTGGTAGAATTACCGAGATAGAATGGCAAAGTTACCGGGAATCGATTACCAATAAGAGTGGTATTCTTACCTGTAAAAAACAGTAAAAATACCGGTTTTTAGGTAAGCTTACCAGTCTGTCTTGTTAAAATTACCAATAATTGGTAAAAAAGTGAGATGGTAGAAGTGCCAGCAGACCTTGGTAAAAACGCTGAGATTTTTTTTTCAGTGAGGAACGGACCTGTCTCCTTTTGAAAAGAACTGATTAATTTGTTCCCTTGTGTAGAAAGAGACGTCCCTGTCTGATTGAATCGAACAAAAATAAAACTTGCTAACTGAGAATACTAATCAGTCAGGCAACAGTGAGGACAGTAGAAGAAAACACCATTGCCCAACATCATCTTTCCACGCCAGAACTCCCGAGTCAAATCAGGATTTTTTCGAGACGACGCGGCAGCAGGGAAGGAGGAAGAAGATCTAGGTCACTCTTTGAACTTGAGAGAGTGAACTCTTCTCGTGGGGCCGCGGCAGTGCATTGCTCCCAGAGCACCTGGCTAGTCAACACGTTCGTACTCTACGCTCCGCGATACTCCGAGTTGGTCCGCAGTTGGTTCGCAACAGTTGGTCCGTCCAAACCTCGAAAATCCGCATCAACCTAGCGATTCGTTGTTTGGACCTGGTGGTTCGCGATTCGAAAACCGTGTTCGGGAAGTGATCTTTGCCACTCGATTTTGAAATCCTGGTGTTGTGACAGTGGTTTAAACTGGCTACCTCAGCTCGCGGAAGGACCCGCGGTGAGCTATCGGAGGTCGAAGTGATATGGGTTGACCTCGGTCAACATTCAAGTGGTTCGTGTCGCATCTCCTGGAGGTCGTTCGGTTTCCTGTGAAATTTTGGACTTTGGTGTGCGGGATGAATGTCTCTTTCGAGTCTGGGAAAAGTTGAGCGCGGTTCTGTCGGAGTTTTTCAGCCTCTGGAAAATGGGTTGACGTCGCCTTTTTTGGATCGTCTCCTGTGAGATTCGCTCACCAGTTTTTTTGGTTCGTCTTGAAAGTTTGTGCGACTGTTCGGAATTTTTTAGAGTAATCGCAGTTTTAGTCGAAAGGTCGGAGTCGAAAATTTTGTGTTGGTTTTTTCTTCTCCCGGGTGAAGCGCTCAAAGTGAAGATGAGTGTCCGACAGCTCGGAACTTTTAGCCTAACGAATTTTTAGTTACCTCAAAATTTCACCCTACACTTCGTTACCAAATGGTGCAATCTGCGCATCAACCATGGTCAAGGTGAGGATGTTGGACTCGATTTTTGATTTCAGTGGTGTTATGACACGATTTTCAAGTCGGTTGGGACGTTTCGGGTCAATGGAGAATTTGCACGCAATTTTTTTATTGCTTCATCTGAAAGTGCCTAATGAGCTGAGTTCGCAATATTTTTCATAATTTTTTTCTGACATGGGAAATTGGAGAAAAATTGATTTAAAAGTGAGAAAATGCGCCGCCTTGTGACGTCATCTGGCGGCATTTCCCATTTAAACACATGTATTTTAGCAGAATCGGTTATTTTGTCATATCTCCTCTAATAATCGCTCAATTTATGAATCAAGGGTATCTTCGTGTTCAGTTCACTCAGAGGATTCCACTTAAACAGGAAATTCATCAAATTTCAGACCCTTGCAAATTCTCCATTATTCGGATATTAGAATTCAATTTTTTTTTTTTTTTTGTTTGTTTAAATTTCGGTAGGAGGAGCAACTCGCTTGGAAAAAATCCGTCAGTCGAAAAAAGCCAAGTCGGTAGGCTCGTGAGCGAGTAGTTGTGTGGTATGATTAGCGCGTATATTTCCTTCTTTTTCCAGTTTTTCCATTACAAAAACTCCCATTTTTTAAAATTATTATTTTTTCCTTTTTTTTATTTTGGGTGATTGTCAACTGTGAAAAACTGATCAGCCTATTTTCACTGCAGAACATACACATTTCTTGATTAATTTTGATAAAAAAGGGTACGATGCAAAATTTGGATTTTCCTTCCTTTTGTTACAATTATGATTACATATTATGATTCTGAACTGTTGCGAGTCGTCAACAGGAACAGAAAGCAATCTTGCTTCAACGTTCTTCGATTTAGCTCGCCCAAAAGTAAGGGATCGCTCCTTTAAGTTCATATAGCGCAACTATACCAGCACGACGGTCGCGGTCTGGTATCATTCATAAATGAAGGCGATTTTTACCTCAGAACATTAATCGGTCGATCTAAGAAATTATTTACGGAATCAGCGACTGATCAGTGATACTGAAGAGCGTAAAACAGTGCGCCGATTGTGAACTGAGAAAAATGTATCCTAAAAGTAGCAACGTTGCGATTTTCCCGTCAAATGTTATATTTATGGATGAATCCGCCTTTTTAAATGTTCAAATTATGTATTGTTATTCGTTGATTTATTTTTCAAAATTCCTGAAAATTTTTTTACGGTAGTTTAAAATGAAACAGATGAAAACTGCGATTTGGAATCACTCGAAAAGGAAGGCGATTTAACTTGTCACACGAGGAAAAATCGGATGTTGATTTAGCATTCGTACCGTTGAAAAATCGTGCGAATTTTACATTTAAAAAAATGCTAACTTAACACTAAATGTGTTCATTTAACCGTAGAAGTAGTTATCCCAGCATTTTTTTTTTTTTTTTTAAAATCAGCATTTACATTTATCGCACATTTTTTTTAAAAAATTATAAATGCTGAAGCAACATTTTATTTTTTTCCATGAAAATTTATCGACAGATTTTTAAACCATTTGTTTTACCTGATGTTTCGTGATCTCCGTTTTTTTTTTTTTTTTTTTTTTTTTTTTTTTTTTTTTTTTTTCTGTCCTCATCTTTCTTTCGGTGTGCATAAACAGCAAATGGGTTTATATATCAAATGTTTAACTGAGCGTTTTGTCTTTCTGATTTCAGGACACGTTGGGCATGGATGAGGGGGGAGACGGGGGGCCTGCCTGGGACCTGAACACGATCAAGGAGGAGGAGTTTGAGAAGCATGTCGTCTACATCGTCCCTGACAAGCCGGTCGAACCAGAATGTCCCAACAGGGCAGAAGCCTCACTCCCCAGAAACTTGGTCCTCAAACAGTCCCAGTCCCTCAATGATGTAAGTTCAACAACCATTAATGCCATTTGGACTACATTTTGCAATTTTGAACTATAAATTCTAGCCCGGTTTAAAAACAACGTATGTGCCATTAGTTTCCCAATGCACATAGGTGTTTTTCCAGAAGATCCAGAATTTATAGTTCCAAATTGCAAAATGCAGTCCATTTAAGCCTAGGATTTTAGTTCAGAAATTACCAAAGAAAAAACAGTAGGCCAGCACGACTATAGTATGCAAGGTTGCCACAGTCAGGGAATACTGGGAACTGTTCGGGAATTTTAATAAGTCAGAGAAAACCTGGAAATATCAGGGAAAATGACGAAAGTGTCAGGGAAAAATTATTAATTCAAATCTATTAGCTTTCTAGAATGGAGGATTTGACGTTGAGAACAACAAATTTTGCCTGGAAACTATTTCAAAGCATGTTTTCTTGGCCATATGGCATATCTTCAATTGTCAGGCGATTTCACTCAGATGTGTCAGAAAAATGTCTGGGAATTTTAAATGAAGTAGTTTGCAGAATAAACCTGATCTTGTCAGGATTTTTTGGGGTTTTTAAAATTTTACCGACCCACTAAATTTTTTCATTTAATTGAGCGAGGATCCAAAAACCTTGTACGACGAGAAATTCTAAATTCGATGTTTCTTTTACAACAGGTGCTGGGCGTCTGGAGCACGAGTTACATTCCTAGGGGAACCCGCTTCGGTCCCTTCGTTGGCGACGTCTACGCCAAAGACGCAGTTCCTAAGTCAGCAATCAGAAAATATTTTTGGAGGGTAAGTTTCGAATCTCTCCTTCCATTTTACCGTCTCGATTCTTCGATATCTGTCCGCAGAAAGTATGCCTCTTCCATCAACTGTCATTTTCTTGGGCTACTCTCATTCAAGTTTATTTTTATCAAGATCTGAATTAACAATGACTTACAATCTACGACAGCGCCTAGATGCAACTAAAACTACTCTCCGGTGGTCTTTGTTGCATAACCGAAAAACGGAAGGCGCGTCGACCGTCTGAGTGCACTCTATGATCCATTTTTAAAGTTTGTTTTGCGGGTTGTTTACGTCTGTTTTGCAGGCGCACGGTTTACATTACTCTAACACCACCTTTAGACGGTAGTTTACTATTTAGTCTTTAGCATTCACGTTTAGTTCTAAGTATCTAATACGTGCGTTTGAGCGTGATTTTTGGGCTTCGCAAATTTCAGTCAAATTTTAAATCACTGGAATAATTTTCCCACCGTCAAACGCTTGCCACTAAACCACTCATTGTTGGATTTCTAGTTTATTAAATAAGTTAAGTGTTATTATTCTCACATCAGAAGTTTAAAATTTAAGCAGAGAAAGGCTTCACATTGCCTCTCGAAAGGCTTTTTTCTTTCGTAGTCAAAACTAACCAAGCCCCAAAAACCTTCTGATTTAGAAAGGACGAAGAAATGCTAAAATTGTTCATGAGACCATGAATTGATAGATGAGAAAACCGACTCCTTAGTTTAAATCACGTGCGGCTACTGATACATAGCCTCTAAAAATTTGATTTGAGCCACATTTTCTGGGACTTATGTATGAATGGGCCATAAGTAAAAATATGTTTTCTCGTGTTTAAGTATAGAGTAAAGGGTATTCCTTACACAGTCAAGATAATTCACGGTGATGAAGTCAATGCTTAAACCCGGAAAATTTACAATTTTGCAGTAATGCAATTAATTATTTTAACTGTCCCGTGTAAGGGGCACTTAATTGCAAAGCTGCCTACTTCGTCGATCAGGGAGAAAAAATATATGCGGCTTTTTTTAAAGATTTATACAACTTCAACTAATTGTTTAAGTCTTAGAACAAATGAAATTTTAGAGGGACTTTAATTCATCTAAAAATGGTGAAGAGTCAAACAAGAGAGTGAATTTTTTTTATATATGTTTTATGAATCGAAGTCGGCAGCTTTGAGCGTTGAATTGTTTTCTAATAACTCTGGTGTTGTTGATGTTTCCTTCTGGACTGTCCCGAAACTTATTCATTTTGTTTTTTGTTTTGTTCTCTTCTCTTCTCTGTCTTTCCTTCCGTGTGCGATTGCGATGTTGCTGGTCAAATTCAGGTCCAAATTCGAGACGACCCTGAAATGTGGCCATATGAGGTATGCTTTTTTACATTCAATTGTTTTAATTATGAATTCTCTGCTTGTTGCTTGTTTGTGTTTTTTTAAATGGCACGCATCGGGTGTGGAAAGCGGGCATATTTAGCAAAAGTCACCCTGGGAGGAATATTAATATATTTTTTTACGATTTCTTGGTACCTATAAACTGCATCCGTAGTTTATCCGCCCGTGTTAGACCTCTCAAAATTAAAAAAAAAAAACACACAAATATTTACCGAAAGTATGAATAAATGATTGATAGGATTGAACTCGTCAATGGCTAATCCAGGGACAAGGACAAGACATGCCTTTTAGAATCGCCTTCAATTTTCACGATATGCAGCCAGTTGCACACCATCTATTCCCCAGCTAATTTGGAAACCGGGCGATCAAAAGCTGTTATTTAATCCCCTCTATTTTCCTTTTTTTTTACTGGATATCAAATGTAACAACTCGCTTGACGTTATTATTTTAATAGTTGGAAATTTCAAGCGCATTGCATGTTAGTAATTATAAAATGGTTGTAAGTTTATCAATGGAGTTGATTAAGTATCAGGGAATCCATTGATTTATTCATGAGAAATTAATAAAATTTGATAAGAAGTCATGTTGACGAACATATTTTAACGATGAGATGTTGATTCTCTGCTAATTTACATTAATGATACATATTTGTCGACTGCTCTCGTCGTAATATAAATGACGTCATTGCTAGGTCATAATTATTTAAAACCATCTAAGAAATTGTACATAGGCATAAATTACTAAAGTCTATCATTTGAAAATAAGCGTTTACATATAAAATATATAAGAGGGTATCTCTAAACTGGAAAAAGAACGAGGGATGCGGAAAAGTCCTCGTAGAAATCGTGGTGAGCGGTTGACACTGAAATAGTTGTCAACTCGCATCTACTGTAGCGAATGTGTAGTGCTGTTTGCATGGAGAAGAATTGAAGGCGTTTTATACGGCCCACTATGTCAGCCGTCACATTCGTCGCTCTCCACTCGCAATTAATGTATTAAATGGTGTTCAGTTATTGGATCTAAGTCTCATGGCTTTGTTTTGTTTTTGCTTACAGATTTACGAAGAAAATCAATTATTTTATTACATAGATGGATACGATGTAAGCAAATCAAACTGGATGCGATACGTGAACCCAGCTTATTCCTCTGATTCTCAAAATTTAATTGCCTGCCAGTATAAGGTAAGCATTCAATTTTATTATATAATTACTTTACTAAGGAAGAACGCAGTATGAGCCCTAAGGCGTTGCTAAATTCCCTTCGATAAAATTCGAATGCTTATGTATACTCTTACTAAAATTTTGTACCTGAGCTAAGTAGCAAATTCATAATTTTCTTAACTATCAATTTGACCATGATCTTCTGACAGAAGACTTTTTCTTTAAATTTCAAGTCTTTCCACAGGTATTGTTCGTCTTTAATTATATTAATTGCTCTGCTTTATTTTCTAAGGATTCTGTTTTTGTTTTTTCCAGATGAATATTTATTTTTACACTATTCGGCCTATTTTACCTAATCAAGAGCTCTTAGTCTGGTATTGTCGTGAGTTTGCGGAGAGGCTTAACTACCCACTCACTGGTGAACTGATGATGCAAAAAATATGTAAGTATACATGATTAGGTAACTTTCCTACTTACTAACTAAATAATTAACTTCTAACCAAACAACCCTCTACATAATTTGCCTTTTAATGCAATCTACAAAATTTGAAGTTCTCTGATAACAAATTTCCGCAAGAAAGTGACAACACTTAGAAAGGTTGAAACCAGGAAACTAGAGTCTACATTGAATAGTAACTCGGTAATTAACTAATAAATTTACGAGAGAAAATTTCGAAAATTTTCCAAAAAATTGAACATTATTAACTCAGGCTACCAGGATGAAGTTTGGTCGGCAGCATGAAATGTTATCCAAGTGTCGTAACTTCTTACCTCTTCCGAGAAATGGAGGCTTTTAATTTTATGGCCAGCAATCAACACTCCTCTCTACAATTTTATGTTTTTTGATTTCAGTGAAATCCGATGAGGGCTATCACAGCAACGGTTGTACAGATGAAGCTTTCACCCCACCAGAAGACTCGAGTGACTCCGATGATAGCGATAATAATTATGTGTTAGATTTTAGGTAAGTTGCTTCACATTTCTTGAATAAAAATTCCTCCCTTAGATTAGTGACCGCACCACAGTCCGCTGGTGCACATTCGTCGCATTCACCCAAAGCTCCTTCAATTTCGTTGGATATGCAATTTGATCTCCGGAGAGTTAAAATAGTTGCTCGCCGTCAAAGAGCCGAACACATCCATGACCGAATACCTTTCCCATAAATACTCACGGACGCTATTTTCATAGGTATTGAGTCAAATCAAAATCATACAAAAACACAAAATCGTTCTGATTCTTATAATGAAACTTTGTTTTGCTGCACTAACAGCAGTTAACAACTCGAAAGAATTTGGATCCTAAATTTGATTTAAAAAGATAATTATTTCGAAGCTGATTTAAACATATTCTATTCTTAACCGATGCATATCTCATTTCCACACAAACCCCTCATTCACTGGAAAAAAAAACACATCTGATCAAGAGTCCAGACTCTTAAACACATCGACAAGAAAAAGTACTCTTGGTTCAATCAGAATCTAGCTTAAATCAAGAACCAAGCCTCTTAATTCAAGCGGATTTCGTTTTGATTCGAGCAAAAATCCGATTGAATCGAAAGTATTTTTTCTTGTCAATGTTTTCAAGAGTCTGGACTCTAGATCCAATGTATTATTTCCAAAGCACTGCCTCAAATGGGTAAATATTGACAATCGATGGAAAAATGAAATAAAGAGAAGTCAAAAAGCTTCCACAATAGGTGCATGTGCCGGTGACTTAAACGCAGGGTAGTAAAAACACCGGCAATAATAAGATCAATAAGTTTTTCTTTCCCAGCGCTTAACCAGAGAACAGGACATTAAATTCGGCTCTTTTCTGTTCCAGTAAAAAACCAAAAGAGAAGCAGGCCCTGAAGACGATCCTCGAAGAGCCCAAGGCGGACAAACAGGAGACCGTCGTCCAGACGATCATCAACGACCAGATCCAGGACCGCAATGAGTTCCGCAACGTCAAGATCAAGATGCCCCGGATGATGTACTCGCACTACACCAAGGACGACCTGCCCGCAGAAACCCCCGTCCCACCCTCACCACCCCCTTCTCACTCACCCCACTCGGACACGCTCATGATCGTCGAGTCCCCCACCCCCTCCTCCTCGCCCCCATCCCCCGAGAAGAAACACTACGAACCACCCTACGAGCAACCCCACCAAGTCCCCCACCAGCCGACCTCCATCCTGGAAAACATCCTCATGCGCAGCAAGAACGAAAGGATCAAGAGGGACTCGGGCATTATCGCCAGGCGCAACTCAGCGACGCCACCCCCGTCATCCCCCACGGAGATGGCTTACTCCTACAAGAAGTCCCAGCGATACGGGAACCTCCCCGTCTCCCCGGACTCGACTGCCCACTCCCTGAAACCGGCATCGCCCTCCCCGGCGTATGATCTCCCCTACTCGACGCCCAACTACTATCAGCCATACACGACAGTCATCAGCTCCAACACGCAACCGATCTCACCGCAGCCCTCCTACTCCCCGCCCACCTCCTCCGGGATGCACTACCCCAGCTCCACGATGCATAACCTCCTGACGCCGCTGCCGCCCCTCCAGCACGGGATGATACCCCGCCAGCCACTCTCACCTCCGGATTCCTTGTCGCCCGACGAGGGTTCTTGTGGGAGCCCCATGAGCCCCAACAGCCAAGGGAGGGGGTACAGGTCGCTTCCGTACCCGCTCAAGAAGAAGGATGGGAAGATGCACTATGAGTGCAACGTTTGTTACAAGACGTTCGGGCAGCTTTCCAACCTTAAGGTCCATCTCCGCACGCACTCTGGTGAACGCCCCTTCAAGTGCTCCGTTTGCACCAAGAGCTTCACGCAATTGGCGCATCTTCAGAAGCATCATTTAGTTCACACAGGTGCGTTATTTTATCTCGTTGTGATTTTGATAGTATTCGTCAAGACATAAAATAAAAACCACGAAAATATAGCTTGACAATACAAATGCAACAGAGAAGAGTAGAAAATTGACAAACAAGGATAGTCAGAACACTAAAAAAACAGAACACTTCGAGGTGTTACAGGCTCATTTTCAGCTGTATAAACTAATAAAACTGCGACTGAAAACGAGCCTGCATCGGCTCGAGACGTTCTGCCTTTTCAAAGTTTTAGTAAAAGATGGACAAACAAGGATAGTTAGAACACCAAAAAAAAAAACAGAGCACTTCGAGATGTTACAGGCTCATTTTCAGCTGTATAAACTAATAAAACTGCGACTGAAAACGAGCCTGTATCGGCTCGAGACGTTCCGCCTTTTCAAAGTTATGATGTTTTTAGCCTTGTTCACCCACTCTCTACTTTTTCTCTGATGTATTTCTGAAGGTATGATACCCGAGTAGAGCACTGCAATGAAATTATTGTAGTGGAATTGAGATCTATTGCAATAAAATTGTGATTTTTTCACCATGAAATTGCGATATTTTTACATTGTTATGTCGCTAAATGCAGATCTCAAACGATCATTAAAATGAGTTACATGAGCAGTTTCCGATGTAATGAAAAAGTGGAGCTTCAGTTTTATTGCGATAAATTTCAACGAAAAGTTTTCCTTCAATTAGTGAATAGGCAACAAACGCAACACTCCGATGCGGTAACAAGTATTTTACCATGCACGTGCTCATTGTTAGAGTTTTTGAACACTTGCAAGCTTCAAAAGTTGACAATATTTTCTTGAGAAAAGGATCAGTTTCTTATTTACGAGTCAAGTTTTTTTCCTTTTCTTCTTTTCCTTCTTGGAACTGACTGATCAGTGATTTAGTCTTTAGCATCAGCACTGATTGTATTCTCAAAGGAAGCGAGATAATATTTCAATATGAGATGGATAGCAAGTTACACACTATCCAATAAATTCCTCTCTTGATAGGTTTGCTAAGTTTTCGAGAACTAAAATTGCTTATCGTTTTTGTTTTTCCAGGCGAGAAACCACATCAATGTGATATCTGTAAGAAAAGGTTCAGCTCGACTTCTAACTTGAAAACTCATCTAAGGCTACATTCAGGCCAGAAACCTTATGCCTGTGATCAGTGTCCTGCCAAATTTACTCAGTTCGTTCACTTAAAGCTCCACAAAAGGCTCCACACAAACGAGCGCCCCTACACATGTCAGGGATGCAACAAGAAGTACATCAGCGCTAGTGGCTTAAGGTAAGAAAATGTTAACGTGGTGCACTTGATCATGATGAAAAACTAGTATTTAAAAAATCTGTAATTGGAAACCCCTTCGTATAATTTATAAATAAAAATTAAGCACCTGCATAGAATTCAATTACTATTCACAACGAAGTTGGTAATGAGTTTTTAAAGTCAATTTACTTGAAAGAGCTCTTCTTTTTTAGCATGGCTACTTATGTCATGCTTTTTTCAAGTCTTTTTAAAAAAATCCTCTTGAATTTTTTTCCTATCCATTCATGAGTACTTAACTTGCTCTTATACTCATATTATGTCTCGAAACAAAGCGAGAATGATTAAGAAAAATTTTGTATCATAATTTATGAACTTCATCACACTAATATTCAAATATGTAACAATACTATTTACTTCCTGAAATCTGTGACTAACTTTTTCGTCTTGCCCTCTAATTTTCAGGACTCACTGGAAAACAACATCCTGCAAGCCACATAACTTAGACGAAGAGTTGGCATTTGCTAGTTACTGTGATTATGTCTCATCAGACGGAAGTTTGGGTAAGCATTTGTCTTCTCCCCTCATTCTAAGTTTACACAGACCGTAAGACTAGTCTACTGACTGATTTGGTCTACTTTTTTTACTTGGCTGTTGGAAGCCTTTGATTTTTGAGCCTGAATTTGAGTTTCAATTTGAATATTTTTTGACTATCAATTTTTAGGAATATATTATTATTATTTACACAATTGAGGCATTGGATGCAAAAAGGGCACTTCTCAGTTGCAGTGTTTTAGAGTCTCCTCTAATATTTCATTCATTGTAAGGAGAGTGAATGCGTCCATTTCACTAAAAATTTTACTGAATATTCCAATGATTCTACAATTTTCTACGGAAAGAATTCTGGAAAAATCACCCATTAAAGTCTTCTCCAAGGGATTAATTAGCAACAGAGATTCTGAAACACTGCAATCGAGAAGTGCCCTATTTGCATCCAGTGCGTAAATTTACAGGATAAAAAAAAGCATTTTAATTTTTGCTTCATTAAAGAAAAAAAGGAGAAAAAAATTACTTCGGAATTAAAATTCTTTTTGCACTCGATGAGTTTACAAAACTAAATTTGATGATAATTTTGAAGTTGACAGTTCAATCCTTGAGGAAAAAAAAGAAAAATCCTTCGTGTTATTTTCTCTTTCATACTCTAAATTGGGTGCCATCTGAAATGCTGAGCTAATAAATTTTAATTTTAATTAATTTTGACTGCTGAGGAAATTTTAGCTAATTTTTTTTTTTTTTTTAATGTCACAGCTGGCAGCCTTGAAAAAGACAGTCATGACCTGGACTCCTTGGATGGTTACGAGATGAACCACATTCCACAGCAATCAATGCTCCACCACTCATCCCATCACCTATCGTCACAACCAACCCCACATCATCTCTCCCCTCAGCCCACGCCGCAACCCCAGCCGCAATCTCAACTGTGCCTCAATAGCAACGGGGAGCCGCAGCGACCCTCAGTTATAGAAAGCTCACAACTGCACATCATAGAGTGTACCTGAACAGCTTAAAGTACACGCTTTTTTGGATTGGCGGGTTATTGTCTAGTGGTAGACGTTTCACACTCTCACCAAAAGTACCTGACATTACGCTAAGTAATCTATCCACCGTTAAAGGACTGGCAGAAATGTTGAAAACTCAGTGAGCCTTTTCTCTATATGGACTAAAAGCACAGTTTTAATTCAAATTGCAGGGAAAGCCAGCAGTTGCTGTGTATAGTTCATCCAGTTTCCTTGAAAATATTTAAGTTAGTGAAGTTTTGACTGTTAAAGTTAAGTGACCATTTTTTGTAAGACTTTTAAGTTAAAATGATTAAATCAGCACCTGTATTTCTTCGGTGAATTGGTGACCTTTGGTTGATTTTGTGCTTATTTAACATTGTATGGAAGCAGGCTTGTCCTCGTAGATCTCAAGGATGGATCAAAATAATTTCTGATCGATCCAGGAATTCGATCCTTGGAAAAGGATTCATGCTTTTATAGACAAATTTTATAAATATAGACAAATATTTTTAGAGCAACGAATAAAAAATGAATAGAAACTATTTATCACTTTAAGACTGATTGCTATAATGATCAACTCTATGATTCTTGAAAAACGATTATGGCGCCAAAGTAGGTAATCTGGAGGATAAATTAATTTAATTAATTTTTTATGTATTTCATGCTCTTCTGGCACTTTTTGAGCCTATCAAATTTCATCTCCCAAAAATGTTTTATATGACCTCACGTGGTATGAAATGTTTTAACTGCTACAAGCTGTAAAAGCTAATTATACACTGAGCATTGTGATTTTTGCTAAAATCTCCACAAGGTGGACTTTCCTGATCAGCCAAATAATTCACTACAACTTTTCATGCACTCAAGTTTGTAGTTTTATTTCGTTGAAAATTTGCATTTATTTTATTTTCTTTGCATTTATGCGATGTGTTTATTTTTTTGCGCAAGTTTGGAGTGGTTATTTCCACTTAAGGACGTGACTTTAGAAAGTTGATTAATTTATTTTCGTTAAGAATTTCACACCTATTTCCTCTCCTATTCTTGTGCCGGTAGCCATTTTTCTAGGGTTCTACTTACCCATTCTTTTAATTAAGGCCAAGTAAAAATTAACTTTTTGTGTTCAAGTCAGCATAAAATGTGATCATTCAATTTTTAAAAGCACAATCCACTATTTTAAGGAAAAATTTGGATATTTTACTTTGAAAATATTTGGTCTGCATTTCATTTGAGTCCACTGTTGTTCAGGCCTGAAATGCAATGCAGATTTTTTATTTTGAGTGATTCAAAGATACCAACTTTATCTCAGGGCATCATGTCTCTAGGTACTCTATGTATATCAGATAAATTAATCTATTTGCCCGATTTTATCCTGTCTGTTCTTCCCCTTAAATGTTCTGTTTCCCAAATAATCTATAATATCAGTTACGAATTTTTAAAAATATTTTAAAGTGTCTGAAGTTCGATGCGCTACTTTCAGCTTGTAATTATGTAGCATACCTTGTAAATATGTAAATCAGACTTCTTCATCCTTTTCTCTAAGAAAGTTTCAAACAGACTACTTACATTAATTTCTATCGTTGAATTTTATTCTCATTTTACAATTATGTTATTTTTTTCCTCCCACGTTCATAATTTGGCATTAATTTTCTGCCTTTGTACCCTTCCCTTGTTTGACAAGTCTAAATTATCAGTTTTGAAAATTCTGTCTTTTTTCATCTCAAGTTATATTGTCAAATTGGAAGTAAAGACACTTAAAATTACATGCTTGACTTTTAAGCTGAGGTGGAAGATTTGTTGTCGTGATTCTCGCACTTAATTTCAGGAGATTAATGACTACTCATCTTCTGTTGCTCTTTACAAGTTAGCTGACTGATTTGTCAAGAAATCTGTCCGATTTTAATGCTTCAAAATAAAGAATAAGAATATATTTAACCATTGAAGTACTGAGTCAGCCTACGCACACATTATCGGAGTAGGTATAGTAGCAAATGGCTTTTTTTCAACTTGTTGAATCTAGCTTCGTTGATATTAATGATTTAAGTCAAGACTACCATCTTTAGTTACGTACTTATCTTCCAATCTGACAGTATAAAGAGAAACCACTCAATGAGGTATGTTCCAATTTGCAAAAAGAAATTTGACAGTTTCGCCAAAGATTGGCAATTCTCATTCTATCTTACCCAAAGAGCTCAGAGTAACCAGTCCAAACATTCACCCCGCAGCTTCTTTGATTTATTTTTTAGATTCAAAGTCTTGGCTGACTTTCTATCATGTTAAGTGATACTCAGTAAGTGTAGGTGTTCACAGAAGTGAACCACATCGACTGTTAAGTTAGATTTTGCTGTGGAATCACGGCCTGTAGCAATAAACGAATATTTGACAAATTAATTGAAGATTGAAAAAAAAAACAATCTAGACTGCTTCGCAATGATCTGATTAATATACTGGCCCGCTTGTGCGGGCGGGAGTTTGGGTGAACTGTAGCATTCCTAAATTTTAATTTTTTTGTTTTTAGTTTTAAATAAAATCAAACTGGTCGGATAGGTAAAACTTTTACGACTCGGTGGTTTGATCTTATTCTCCGATTTCTGTGATATAATTTTAATTGTACATACTAGTTTTACGTCCTGAGCGTAAGTGGTATTCTGATAAAAAAGTACGTGTAAAATTAGGGAGATTATTTATGCATGTATGAGATGTATTTTTGCATTTTATAAATAGTCATTACATTATGTACAACTAGAGTTTTTATCTTATCGTTAGACTTTGTAACGAGTTTAAATTATTTGTGCTCAACTGTAAACAAATATGAATGTTCAATCGAAACAAAAACAAAAACGTTTGCATTTAGAAACGGTTTTGTTGAATAAAATTTGAAAATGTAATCACATGTGTTTTCACTCATGGACCCTGGCCTTTTTGAAAATAAACATTGAATAAATTTCACGTCATTTAGCGACGCCCCATGAAAGGATGACTATAGGGCATTAACTAAGAGATGTAGCATTATCAGTTGCCCGATAACTTCTGGGAGGATAGGCACATGTGACGTTCGGGTGTCGCAGAACGCCAGAGAATGTTGTTGGAGCAACTTTTATGTAAGGGCATACAAATTTTCACTGAATCTGGATGAGGATAAAATTAATTTTGAGGGGGTGAAATTTACTTTGAACGGGGCAAAATTTTAAGGAATCCAATACAATTCACTCAAAATGTCTATGGAAAGGATAAATTTTAAAAATTTAGAGGAGGGACAATTAAGCTTGTAGAACTTCCCTGAATTGTATTCATCATTAAAAACAAAAGAAGCGGGCCAAGCTTAACAGAGATGCATCATGTCAAATCAAGTTTGAAATAAAACTCAAACTTTTTTTCTTTCTTTTTTTTTCTTATTAGTTACAAGTGAGCTTTCATAATGAAAATATACACTTTGTTTCTCACTTAAATAAAGAGAAAATACAAAGAACAGAGCAGTTTGTAACTTATTTACATATTATAAACTCAAACTTAAGGGCAAATTTTAACAGCAATTTCCACGTTCAAGATCTCTTTTCTTGACTTTGGATTGTTAACAGGAGAAACTTTGTAACTAGTTGAATTCAAAACTTCTCAGATCATTTTGTTTCTAAGATTAGACTTGGTGCATCGCTGATAAACTATGTCCACTTATGAATCTAATTTGACTGATTCTCTTCTTTAAATCTTTCTCTTTTGTTGAATAAGTCAAAATGGTTGGTACATAGCAGAAACTGTGATCAATAGTTCAGAATTTCTGATTCAACCAAATAAACAATGATTAGGTGTCCCATTTTACAGTTTCAATGAGATGACTAAAAATTACATATTATTAGTAAATTGTGAACTGGCTCTATTGATAATAGATTTGACACATTAAATCTCATTAATTAAAGCATCAACTCACTGAGTAAAAATTTTCTATTTTATTTTCCAACAGAAAAAAAAGAAAAAGAAACAGTGTAACTTCTCTAATAATTTTTCATGCCTCTACCAATTCCATTTTTTGGGAGTCTAACATTGCAAAACACCTTTTCTTTGCTCAACATATGGGACTTAAAGTGTGCAAGTCCATGACCAACATTGGCGCCAACAGAGGACCATGATCCTATTTCCTTGGACAGATTGTTATGCCACCTTCACCTTCAGTGACCGACTTGCTCGACTTAAAGGCCATACCATTTTGAGTTGTATTTACAAGAATTCCAATAATTTCCTTTAAATTTCCCTTAAGAAACTATACCTCTCATTTTTCATTTATATTATTTGCCTCTTTAAAGCAAGAAGCAAACTTGAACTTCAGGAAGCAACATATTGATTGCTAAAGTGCAGGACCAAGTATCTTCATTTGTGATGTTGTAGACTTTTATTAGGAAAGCTAGTCACAACTTAATTTCTTGAAAACTTCCATGACTTTCCTTTCCTATTAGCTGGATATTCTATGGAAATTTCAAGATACCTATATACTTAACTTGTTCTTTTTTCAAAAAAATAACATAGAAGCAGAGATTTTGGAACATCCAGATGGAGATATGCAGTTTTGCACTTTAGGCATCAATACCATGCTATGGTCAAGTTTTGGGATGGTTAATGCCAGTCTCCTCATGCAGAGATGATTATGAACAAGAAACAATTGAGGATGAGGTTCAGCATTCAAGTGATTTACGCCGCAAAGTTTTACACAACAACTCCTATTGGTGGCTGCATATGTGAGGTTCTAAAAGAGATCGTTTTCGTACTGAGAGACAATTCAATCACAATATCTCTTTTCCTTTTATATTAGGTCTTAAGTTGAAGACAATTTAGGGGAGCGAAAGAGTTGCACAATTACAAAAATAGGTAACAGAGAATTAAAAATTCTATCTACAAAGACATATACAAACAGGCGATTGAGATGCCGATTTTGCTTCAACTCCTTTCTTGCTCTGACGATTGCTGATTTTCTTTTTCAGCCTTCTCCGCAAGCAATGATCTTCTCTTTACCTCAAATCCAACTAAAATGGCTGTAATGGCAAAAGCTTGAGCTCCGACACGGCAACGCATCATGAGCTGAGACAATCGCTTCTGTCCGGTGACCATGGCATATAACCCAACGGAGATGGCTGCCACTGTGGCAAGAGTTCCTGAAAGAAATGAAAAAATCAATATGAGATTAAATAAGAACTTATCTAAACAAAGGAATGGGTCAGTTGGACGTATGTATGCTAAAGGGAACCAGAGATAGATAGGGAAGAAAGAGTGTGCTCATTATTTAAGGGCCAGAAGAATGAATGGGAATCATGAAGCGCCAGTGATGTCAGCAGTGACAAATTCGGGATCGGAATCAACGACGGGAGTCTTCAACTCATGAGCCCTGTCCAAAACGATGTTGTCACATGTCTACGGCTCATGAGTTAGCATATTTCGGCGTTCAGTTCCTTTTGATTTAATGTAATTTCCCACTTGTCTATTTTGCCTAAAAGAATCACGCCCACTTTTCCATATTGTTTCTTATGCATGCTTTAACGAGCACATATCACTTTTCCCACCCATCTCTGGTTCCTTTTAGCATAAATACGTTGAATTAAGCCTGTCACAGAATTATGTTTTGAAAGGTGAATCTCTCTTTGACGCAGGTTTGGATCCCTTTGAATGCACCAGTCAGTTCCAATCCCCTGCCTCCCTCAAGGACACAAAATCAGTGGCTGAGGTTGGAAGATGCGTATTAAAAGTGGATTCCAATGTTAGAAGTCTTCATTCATATTTTATTTCTTAAAAGAGAGACGACGATTACAGTTTTTACATACACTTCATGTAACTTTTCGGCTATAGTTCAGTCTATGGACCGTTCCCTCCAGTTACTTAGATTAGGTAATGTTAGGAACTAATTAGCTATAGTTTGTAAAATGGGTCATGTAGTCTCTAACAGTAAAAATACATTTTCTGCACTTACTTTGAAAAAATTTCATAAATGAGGGCTAAATTGGGAGCAGACATACATTCAATTACCTAGTCGCCAATTCTCCAATGTCATATAATATTAGTAATAATAATAAATATGTTTATTTCACTTCAGTTTACATGAATAGCACAGCCAGTTTTATAAAAATTTCATAAAAAATAAAAAATCATCCCACCACCCTTTCAGTAAGAACTTGTCGTGGGTGGTGCAACCAAGGAAAAACAACACAACCAAAACAACGTAACTATAATCACAGACATATGTTAAAAGTTAAGAGAACATTTCTTGAATTTGAAAATATCAAATAAATATACCTAAAGAATTGGTAAACTTTGTCCATAACATTGAGTATTACAGATGCATTGAACTTCAGACCTCTGTTTCTTGGTTCAAACATGACATGACTTGGTGCATTTCTATTCCGCTTTCTCTAAACTGACACAAATTTAAATTGCAAGACTACAAGACAATATCAAACCAGCAATACTGAGGCTAAACATTGAAATTTTCATATCCCTCGCTCACAGACCAGTGATCCTCTTCTTTCAGCGTTGACTCCGAATAAGTTTTCACACTTCAACGGCGTAAGTCCGCAATCACATATCTCCTTTGCGGTGTCTAAAAATCTCCGCCTCTAAGTTATATTTTTTACGGAGAACAAATTGACATCACCTTGAGGTTTTTGCAGTATTTTCTTCACACAGAGTAGAAAAATCACAGCAGTTTCAAAGAATGGCCATATTGTAGTTTTCCGTTTAGAAAAATAAAGTATGACAGGTAGTCTGCGACATCGCAAACCGAGTTATGTGATTGCCGACTTATACCGTCGACTTCCTGATTGTGATAGAAGATCAGCTATTTTCAATTTAGCATAGTAGTATCAATAGTAATAGTATCAATACAAGACTGATAGATAGGACATTTTCTGTCTCAATCTGGAAAAGAGTAAACTTATTTGGCGTGGACTCTAAATCCAAAGAAGGGGTTGATTATGATTCTGCGGCACAACAGTTTCAAGCTCTCTGGTCTTGAAGTGATGCAATAGAGAGAAAAAGGACATACCTATGGGTACAAAGGGATTTTCTTTGCATTTGGTCACAATCTTTCTCCATCCTTCTCCAGGGAGTTGCTCAGTTTCGGCTCGCTTTTTATCTAGATGCTCACGAAGCTGAATCCATTCTAGTTGTTCTGGGCTTATGTTAGAGTCGTTTGACATATTGGGGATGAGCGTGGGTGAATGAGAGTTGGAATCTGTATAATTCGAGGAGCACTTTAATCGGTAGGAACAGTCACTTCTGACAGCTATGGATTAGCTTGAAAGGTGCAATTAAAAATAGATTCGCGCTAAGCCGTGAAATTTTCTCCAACACATGAATAACTGAATAACTGATAACAGCGCAGAATACAAACAATGGCGTAACCTCAAAAGCAGAATTGTCCGTGTTCCAATTATTCCCTCTATCAAATAAAAGGAATTTTCATGGCAAATTCTGAACCAGACATTATGATTGGGCCAGACGAATTTAACGAAATATGGCGGGGATTTCAAAAAATTACGGATATCCTGTTATCACTGCGTGTGTTTCCAGTAAGCAGAGTTACATGCCATACAAATTCTATTAAACCGGAAATATATTAAATTTTTTCGGCATGAGCACCTCCGCAAGGCACCGCAAGGCGCCTTGGGCGTTTTCCATACCCCATTTCTTAATTCACACATTTGAATGCACTGACGAAAATTCTCGGCGTTTTTACCAAGGTCCGTTGGTACCTTTACCATCTCACATTTTTTTACCAATTATTAGTAATTTTACCAAGACAGACTGGTAAGCTTACCTAAAAACCGGTATTTTACTGTTTTCTTCAGGTAAGAATACCACGTTTATTGGTAATCAATTCCCGGTAACTTTGCCATTTTATCTCGGTAATACTACCACAGTCGATAAAAAATATTGGCGTTTTTACCAAGGTCCAGTAAAATTACCAAGAAAGTAAAATAATTTTACCGAGATTTCTCGGTAAAATTACCAATTCCATAAATAGTAATTTTACCAAGAAAAAACTGGGATCAAATGGAACCCTGAATTCTTGGTAATTTTACCCTTTTCTTAGTAAATACACCTAGATTTTTTCTTCAGTGAATGCATTTAAAAGCACCATTATTGACCTATCATCGTTTCATACGCATACAATGGCGGAGCAACCTAATGTGTCGTGCCGCATGATGATATTTTAAAGTGGTATAAAACGCCTTCAATTTCGTATGATACCGCACCAGACGCATGAGCCCGATAAGTTGTATCCTCTCGCAGATTGGATTTTGATGAAGGAAAATGAAGGAGAATTTAAAAGCTGAGACAATTTAGTTCCCAGTTAAGAGGTTCTATATTTTATTATCTATGATGAGTGTAAAAAAGATGATATTTTGATTCAAAGTGCAAAACAATGACAATGAATTTCACATATCGACGGCAAACATCTTTAATACGCAAACATTTGTTATTGTATATACTTCTTTCTTTGTTTCTCTGAAATTATTTTCTAAATACTAAATTTACGGAAGAGGAAGTTGCCGACGACTGCACGAGAGGAGCATCTTAGATATGACAGAGTCACTCAAATGGTTTCCTAAAAAGACTCAGATAGTTAAATTTTCGAGTAAAATATATTTCAGAGTAAGAAACAATCCAATGCCAAAGCTCAATTTTTTCTCCAGAAATCGAGAAAAAGTCAATTTGCCTCATAAACCAAAAGCGAAAGAATGAGTAAGGATAATAGTAAGAAAGAAAAAACAAGCGGTGAACTCCAACACAATGTGTTGATAAGGCGCGTCATTAACTCGCACATATCAACCCCTTTAGTTTTAATTTACAGAGATTTCAAAATAGGCAAGTAGCACAACAAGAGAATTCATACGATCCAACACTTCAACGACGCACTTTGACGAAACCGTGTATTGTGAATGTAGAGAGCTATTCGAACGAATTTAAGTTTTTTGATCTGTCCCCAACAAAATCTTATCAGATTCTTGAAGAAAAGTGCTGCGGAATAATTTAAGCGAAGAAAGGACAAATTCTGTCGAACTCCTTGAAGATAAAGTCGATTTAAAGGTATTTTGGGGCTAAAATACCCAAATCACCGGTAGTATAAATCCCGTTATATTATTGAAAAGAAATTGACTCGATATAAATGCAATTGCTTTAAATATGTCTTAATTTTGTTACTTTAAACGTCTTTCCATGGAAAGAAGTTCAACCATGTCTATGCCTTATTCATTCATGAATTGAAAGTAAGAAATCTACATCCCGAAAATCTACCGATTTGCCGTAAAATATCGCAGAAACTTGATATACCAGGTCGATGTACCCACTCGTTGAATTTACGAATCAATTTCGTGAGCTCACATTTATAAAAGTCAATATGCTATAGTCATTTTGGGTGCCTTTATTTTTCAAGAAACAATTACAAGTAATTTCAATCCCGAAGAACCATTAATTTTCCGTACAAAATCGAAAAAATCAAAATATGTCCACTCCCTGACGTGAAAATTAGATTCTACATGTGAAAATGCTTATGCATCGATATGCTGAACAGAATCCATGTCTATCTCAAAATTTTTCTGAGAGGTTTGTGTTATTATCAGCTTCCCTTTAAACCCCGGTTCGATGGCCGAATCGGCTGCCCAAAAAGCAAGCCATTTTTGAAGGGTTCTATGAGAAATTCGTGATATTATCGGCTCTCAGGAAATCACCTTATGACTAAAACTGGTGGTATAAATGTTTGAGTGCTTAAAATAATCGTATTTAAGAAACTAAGGCATTAAACTATGGAGTCAATTTCTTTTTAATAATATAACGGGATTTACTACCGGTGATTAAGCTATTATAGCCCCAGAATACTTTTAAAGCGCCTTCACGTTCCCGAATCTCGACGGATTTTTTTTATTGGCTTAAACGACTCAAGAGACACTGTAGTTAAAAATATAAAAAAATTTCGATTTGGATATATAAAACCTGTTTAACTCGTTGAGGCACACTGTGTATTGTGTGGAGTACTGTTGCTATTCGACCTTTGTCTTCAGGTCAAAATTCTTACAAGGAAGCTCCTTGCAAGAGGCGAATTTTTTGTAATTAATCCCAATTTTTTTTCCGTTATATAATGGAATTACTTGTCAAATTCTGAGGTCAATTTTATCTAATTGTAATTCATACATTTCTTTTTTTCCCCTTCATTTTATTTTTTGTTTGGAGAATTCGAGGTTTTGTTGATTTCTTCAGATTTCGAATACTGTAACTTCTCTTCTATTCGGCCGATTTTTATGAATGAGGTCTCTTTTTATTTGTGTTTTAACGGAGAGTAAGGAAAAAATTGCTAAATACACGCGAAACAATTTTTTTTGAAAATTGGACGAATCCTAGCGTGACGGCGAAATGGTTAATGAAGCATAAGTAATTGGGCGAGGGGCTGAGGATCCGGCCTCGCTTGGCGACCGTCATTATAGCTATTGTTCGTCGAGACGCCGACGCAGTGATCAGGAGCGTGGGGAAGAGAGGGCTAAGTGGATTCCTGTATGAGCCACGTTTAGCAAATGGTCTAATGAGTCTCGAGGCTCATCACAGATTGCACTTACATGATACTTACTTTTGTCTGGTTATCAGAGCAAGGGTACCAAATTTTGAAAAGTATAACAGAGGTTTGGAGATCTGTCAAAGTAACGTTTTGAACAAAATGGAGTGAGTGAAATTCTCATTCTTAAAGTGCCGAACTGGTCAGTCATCCTCGAATCAGTTCGCTTGCTTCTGCTTATATATGCATATTTTAAATCAGCGCGTCGTACTCTTAGGCTTTTTTTAAAAAAACCAAGTAACGTAGACTCTTGTTATTCACTGCACATAAACTAGAGAGCCCCAGAATGAGAATCAACTTTAAATCATAATTATTGACGGATAAATAAACTTTTTACACGCTTTGGAAAATCTCAGAAGTTCGCGGTAGTCACTTTTCGGTAAGGAACTAAGGGACTCGGTTATTGTATCGAGCAGGGTTCGAAACGATCGCAAAGGCGGTATACTACGTATACGCGCCAAAATCCAAAATCATTATGTCTTGCATACTGCCGTACTAAGGAAGAACGTCTCACAAGCCTTCAGGCGCACGTTGCCAAATTTCCTTAGATTAAAAGCAAATTCGGTGGGAAAATCGGGGATATTTTTCCTCAATTTTGTCAGACAATTATGTTTTCAATTTACTCTAAAATATCGACGGTGTAAGTCGGCAATCACATAACTCGTTTGCGGTGTCTGAAAATCTCCGTCTGTATGTTATTCTTTTAGAGGAGAACAAATTGACATCATTCCTTGAAGTCTTTACAGAATTTTAATCGCACGGAGAGGATAATCACGGCAGTTTTAACAAATTGTCGTTGAATAGTTTTCCGTATTTAAAAAATAAAGTATGACAGGAAGTCTGCGACGTCGCAAGCCAGGGTTGTATTTCGCAAAAAGATAATTTCTATGGCGTCATTTCTATGGCGTCATTTCCGTAACCCTGAGAAATAAAAATATATTTATCGAAAGAAAAAAAAATATTTCTCAAGAAAAAAAAATATATGTAGAAATTATTTTTCACCCGTAGAAATATTCCTGCTACTTCGAATTTTTTTATTAATTTCTGCAGAATAATTAAAAATTAAAAAGCAGGAATAATTTAACTAAATAATAAAAGGATCTCAAATCGATAATTAAATACAAACAAATTTAGAAAGTCTCGTCATGTAAATACAGAAGATTCGAAAACGCCTTCAATTGAAGCGTGAAGCCTCACGCGTTCCGGAGAGTTTAATAAGTTGTATCCCCGCGCCTTAGCAAGGCGATTGAAGTTTAATATTAAAGTAGCGTCTCCGCGTTGTTTTTCGGTTTTCCTGTGCCACTACTACAGTTTCGACCGTTCACGCCGTAGTGTAAGGGCGCGAAACCCAGGATTGTATTTCGCAAAAAGAAAATTTTACCAGAATAATTAAAAATTCAGAAGCAGGAATAATTTAATTAGATAACAAAAGGAACTCGAATCTACAATAAAATGCAAAAGGTTAACGTAGTGTAAGGGCGCTAAAGCCAGGGTTGTATTTTGGAAATGGATAGTTTTTGCAGAATAAATAAAAATTAAAAAGCAGGAATAATTTATCTAAATAATAAAAGGATTTCAAATCGACAATATAATGCAAACAAATTTAGAAAGTTTCGTCATGTAAATACAGTAGATGCGGAAACGCCTTCAATTGAAGCGTTATGCCTCACGCGTTCCGGAGAGTTCAAATAGTTGTATCCCTGCGCCTTAGCGGGGCGATTGAAGTTTAATATTGAAGGAGCGTCCCCCCTTGGTTTTTTGGCTTTCCTGTGCCGCTATTGCAGTATTTCGACCGTTCAGGCCGTAGTTTAAGGGCGCTAAAGCCAGGATTGTATTTCGCAAAAAGAAAATTTTACCGGAATAATTAAAAATTCAGAAGCAGGAATAATATTACTAAATAATAAAAGGAACTCAAATCTACAATATAAAGCAAAACAATTTAGAAAGTCTCAACATGTAAATACAGAAGATTCGAAAACGCCTTCAAATAAGGCGTCATACCTCACGCGTTCCGGAGAGTTCAAATAGTTGTGTCCCTGCGCCTTAGCAAGGCGTTGGATGTTTAGTATTGAAGTAGCGTCCCCGCTTGGTTTTTCGGTTTTCCTGTCGAAGTAGACGATGATAAAACGGTACATATCTTAATGTGTTATTTCCAAAAAAAGTGTATCTGTTCAAGGATGAAGAATATTAAATCATTTAAAGTCTGTTTAAGAGCTGTAACGTATGTTAATTAGCAAAAAGAAGGGGCTACGGAAGGATTTAAAATACTCGACCCCCCCCCTCTTTCTTGCTGCCAATGATTATATTACATTCATTTATTAAAATCAATCATGAAAATGATCTATACCAAGAGATGATAAATGAACGCATGCGATGAAGTCTAAGGACATTATCAAATCCTGAAATGCATGATCCACGAAAGCTTCTCCACACAATAATTTTGACAAAGAATTTGAATATATTTTGTATACAAGTATGGTAATATTAATTTGAATGCTGAATGAGATCCACCATTCCAAACATTTTCAATGAACAAATCTTCGCCTTCACGACGAAAAGGCGTATCAAGATTTTGACTACTTTTCTTACTCCTTCTCTTACTTTTCTTACTTCTTACAAAGATTTTGAAAAATTATGCGGCTTAAGTAATCCGCGCTCTTTAATCAGCTGAACATTAGTTAAATTTCATGTATTCACATTGTGCCTGTTTCTTATCCCCCATCATATTGCAATACGACCAATCTCGCGTTTTATTACTCACAATCCGTACTATCGATGGGGATACGATAATGCATATTTTAGAGGTTATCTTTTTGAATCATTCGTTGGTCAATTTTCGCCTTCAATTTCGTATGATTCTGTGCAACACCTCTGTTGTGAAATAGTTGCTTGAGGCGCTGTGGCACATTGCGGCGCGGTGAGCAGCCGGCCAGCGCCTACAAACCTAAGGGGATACTTCAAGCATTGCGCAATGCTTGAAGTATCCCCTTAGGTTTGTAGGCGCCAATGCGCGTTCCGCACAGATCGGCCGCCCACCTCGTCATGTGCGCAGCGTGTCACGGCGCTTCAAGCAACTATTTCACAACAGAGGTGTTGCACAGTATCTTCCGAAATTGAAGGCGCTTCAACATACTATGAATGACTCTCTCATAAATCTCATCTTTTATACGGGCTGCGATACGTGAATTAAAAAAGAACAAAGAGATTGGGTGCGAATCATGTTAAAATTTTACTTGTGGACTGCAGCTCAGTGGCGCGCGGAAAAATTATACGGCTTAAGTAATCCATGTTCTTTAATCAGCTGAACATTTGTAAGATTTCATGTATTCACATTGTGCCTGTTTCTTATCCCGCATCATATTACAATACGACCAATCTAGCGTTTTATTACTCACAATCCGTACTATCGATGAGGATACGATGATACATATTTTTGAGGTCATCCTTTTGAATCATTCGTGGGACAATTTTAGGATCTCAAAAAGATCAAAAATTAATAATCTCACATTGTCTAGCGCTTCGCATTGCACGTTCGATGTTTCGCAACATGATAGAATTACCCGGAAAAAATTAAATTGCTGCTTTAACAATTCACTCGCTGAAAAAAGTGACTGCAATATTTCAACCTATAGATTTCACAACAAAAAAATGCTACTTTAACCACTGTTGTAAGCTAATTTAACCACGGAAGTCGTTAAAGTAGCATTCTCTTGTCGTAAAATCTACATTGAAACGTCACTTTTTTTAGCAATTGGATTGAATTGTACTTTAACCACTATTGTAAGCCAATTTAACCACGAGGGTGGTTAAATTAGCATTTTCTTGTCGTAAAATCTACATTGAAATATTGCAGTCACTTTTTTTCAGCAATTGAATTGTTTAATCAGCAATTTAATTTTTTCCGTGTGCAGTTTTCAATCTGTTTAATCAGGAATGTTTTTCGACACACTTGTCCTCTCCCCTCATCAAATTCATTTTCTCGAAGATGTATCAGCGCGGTTGCAGTAGGTTTCAGACCAAGACGGTTTCAGTCCAGGACTGAAATCTAATACACCACAACTCTTCAAGTTCTTGCATCTGGTGCGGTATCATGCCAAATTGAAGGCGTTTTTTATCGCGTTAAAATCAAAGAGTGAACAGAGGCTGTAGCTGTAATACGGATTGTGGGCTGAGTAGGACCCGTACTTTTACAGGTTGTCTCCGATTGGCTGATTTCCCTGCCAATTTTGCAATCCACATGCCCACTTGCTAGGACCTTTATGGAAAAAAAACATGGGGTTCATTTTTCATATTAAACGAAAACACGAAACAATTCAAGCGTCGGAGATTTCAGAAATCAATTCTCTAGATTTTTCTAGAAGAGATTGATGGGTAATACTGCCGTGCTAGTGTATGCCGTATGAACACTCTAGAGTTGCTAAATTTCCTCGGAAAAAAACTATCTTTGAGAATAGTTATGCATATTTTTCCTGTAATATTTTCAGATATTTTCGATCTAAGTGGGAACAAAATTGTCTGGATAATCGGAGGAGAAATATTCAAAACTGTTCCAATCAATTCGTATATTATCAAAGAAAACTTGCCAATGTCTGAGGTCTTAATCGGCGTTTTTCCTTAGCACGCGGTATAATACATGACAATCATTTCTCAAAGCACCGAACTGCTTGACCTGGAATTTTTTCTTCATGACACTAGGTGTCATATTTCAAGTTGAAGAAAACAAATTCCAGGCTGTTCAGTGTGAAAAGAGTGTCATGCATTTCCCACCAGTCTCTTCAGAAAAATTTGAAGAATTGATTTCTGAAATCTTCTACGCGTAAACTTTTCCTTGTTTTCGAGATATTTTTGATGAAAAGTAAACCCTGTGTTTTTTCCATCAGGGTCCCAGAAAGTTGGTTCCTGCAGACGATTGCAAAATTGGCGGGAAAAATCAGCCAATCAGAGACGACTCGTAAAAGTAAGGGGTGCCACTTGGCCCGTGTTACGGCCCTTGTTTTCCCTTTGATTTGAACGCAGTTAAAAACGCCTTCAAATTCTTATGATACCACACCAGCCGCAAGAGCCTGATAACTTGCACGCGCACGCAAACGTAATAGAGGCGTTGGGTGCATTGCATTTTACGGTCATGGTTTGAGTTTGAAACGGTGATATATGTTAATGGGTATCTGTGTGCGGTGGATGTTAAGTAAAATGCTTTGAAATACATTCTTCATCTCAAACCATTGAAATAAGTAAGTGAATTCGGCGGGTATTTGTATGTATTTGATCGAATTGATACATGCATAATGTGAATTATGTAGCCTAGTATGGAAATACTATTTCTGTTGTACCTAATTATTTCATTTTCTCGATATAAAGGTAAAACACCCTTTTCTGAGCAATACAACTGATTTATTTTTTTAACGGAAGTTATGTACAAACTATATACATGTAAACTTAAAACTAAGCCAATCTTCCGATTTTGAGTAGGAAATCGTTGGACATAATTTAAGCGTCCAAATCATTGACATATGATTTTTTTTTTAAACTTTGTACATCATATTGAATAGAGACCGTCGTAAAGTATTACATTTGAAAATTAATGTAGATTTTAACTTAATTTATAAACCCAGTTTAACAATTTTGAAGTCCAGGGGCACCCCTTAATTTTTCAACTTAAAACCTGTTTGTTCTAGAATCACTTAACAGTCATTTAACACATGTCTTTACACTAAATATTGCTTTCAATTGGACTGCTATTCTTGGGGGGGGGGGGGGGGGTAGAATTGCAATGCTACTTAGCTTGTGAAACTTCTTTCATCTGAGATAACAAACAAGAACAGTATTTGTTCGTACACAAAAAATGAAAGTCGAAGGAGCTACTTATCTTGTATAATATCAATCGTTCGCCTGCTTTCTATCAACTTCTTGTGAACCAAAAAACTGCTTAGTAATAGCAACACTGTAATGATCGTTATTTCAGTTTTTAAAAAATACATGCAGCTCTGTTGTATTTATCCCATTATTTTAGTATTAGTAGCAAAATTTTGACAGCTCCAAAAAAGTTCAAATATGTGTAAATCGATAAAACATCCTGCTTTTAGGAGCTTTTTCTATAAAGATGAGGCAGTGCCTCGACCAAACACCGAAAGCATCCGCTCTAATAATTGTTGAGTTCAAGTTCGCCATGTTGGTTTCCTCCAGCCAGCGATGGTTTTTGATCGCTTTTTAAATGTAGCGCCAAGAGCTAATCTTTGCAACGTCCGTCAACACCAATTTTGTTCAGCCCCTGTCGAAGGAGCATTCTTACGGTTCAACTATCGATGGATCGAAATAAACCAGTCGTGGCGCCACTTTTGGGTTCTGAGCAGTGGCGTTGCTGTCTTTACGATATATCGATTGATCTGCCACTTAAAACCATGAAAAAGGATCGATTACCAGAATGTTCGCAACGCACACCTTAATAATCGATTCTTTACTATAGCTTCAAATGGAGAAATATCGATAATATAATCGATCATTCACGTCTCGTTACTGGTTCTGAGGTCTCGGCGCGGGCAATTGTCGCTCACTCTCCTCTTGTTTTTTCAATTTACTCCTCTGTTGATGGTTGTCACATTTGGGTCACCAATTTCCACCACTCCTGAGGAAAAAAATCGAAAATTGATTCGGAAATGCCACAAAAATTTACGCATAATCTTTAGAAAAACTTAGAGGTGTAATTTGGACGTATTTCTATCAAACACACTGGAAAAAAACACATTGGATCAAGAGTCCAGACTCTTGAAAATATTAAAAAGAAAAAATACTCTTGATTCAATCAGATTTAAGCTTAAATCAAAAGGAAATCCGCTCAAATTAAGAGGCTTGGCTCTTGAATTACGCAAAAATCCGATTGAATCAAGAGTATTTTTTCTTGTCGATATTTTTAAGAGTCTGGACTCTAGATCCAATGTGTTTTTTTTTCCAGTGCAGAATTATGTGCAGGTGAGAAATATGGGGTGTGCTCCAGAAAGCTGCATAGGAAACAATGTAAACGTTGGGTGTGATTCCTTTTGAAGAATTGGAAAAGCGGGATTTTAAATTAAGCAAACAGAACTATGCGCCAACTGTATGCGGGATATAGTCCAGGCGCCTGGTAGCTAAAAATGAGGCTACCTGGAATTTTGGGTACACAGCGATTTTTTTGGCTTACTTTTTGTTTTTTGGGTCGCTGAATCCGAATCTGAAGTTTCCGCACGCGTATCTGGTGAGCATTTTCCGCTATTTTGAAAAAATGGCCTAAAAAGGCCTTTTTTTGCGGTTTTTTTGATATAGCGGCTACGGATGAGGAAAAGTCCCGGATTTAGCTAATGTTTTGAATAGCTGACAAAATTTGGAAGAAAATGGTATATGAATATGCTAGGTTTGCTCAAAAATTGAGGAACCTCGGATTTCGGAACTTTAGAACGCTTCGGAACTTGGCTGACCGCGGCGAGCCGGATCGCGCGTTGACGGGTGCGCCGCGAAAACGTGAATAGGCGCGATGTTCACGATGCCGTATCTTCCTCAATTTTTAAGCAAACCTAACATATGTATACACCATTTTCTTCCAAATTATGTCAGCTATTCAAAACATTAGCCAAATCCGGGACTTTTCCTCATCCGTAGCCGCTATATCAAAAAAACCGCAAAAAAAGGCCTTTTTAGGCCATTTTTTCAAAATAGCGAAAAATGCTCACCAGATACGCGTGCGGAAACTTCAGATTCGGATTCAGCGACCCAAAAAACATAAAGCAGGCCAAAAAAATCGCTGTGTACCCAAAATTCCAGGTAGACTTACCAGGCGCCTGGACTAATATATGAGCCGCGGGCATGGCACGAGAGCGTTGTGGACAGGGCTCATGAGTAAATGGTCACTACCACCGCGACGACGGCATCCATCTCCGTTGACGTCACTGGCGCTTTATTATTTTCACTCACCCTTACGGCCAGAGAACTGACGGGCACACCCCATATTTCTCACCTCCACACAAATCTATTTGATAGAAATACGTCCATATGAAAGAATAAACATGTATTATTTTGAATTTTGTGGACAAACATAGCAATCTAAAGGTTGTCAGGTTTACCGTTTTCAATAATAAATTGAACTATTATATGTATTAAATATTTTCATATTTTATAAACCACCCACCGGTACGGTCATCACTGTAAATGGGCACGATCATTTTTTAATGAGAAAGTTTGAGATTAGAACTGACCGTCAAAGAAGGTCTGCCCAAGGCAAAGGAAAACGGTTTCAGGACATTTTTCAACGATTTTTTGTCCGAGCACCTGCTTTGATCAGTAGTTTATGTCCACGCGTAAAATGGGCAACAGTGACTTGGTCCCAGCGTTATATCTAAGTCAGTAAGTAAAATTGGCGGAATTAGGCCAATCAACCTAAACACAACAACAACAATTGTTGAATACAGTGGATATCGGATATAACGACTTCGGTTATAACGACATATCGGGCATAACGACGTAAATTGGTCGGTCCCGGCTGAAATCCCATTCATTCAATGTGTTTATGTATCGGTTATAACGACATCGCATATAACGACATATCGGTCATAGCGACGAAGTTTCCGCGTCCCAACAGATGTGATCATCGGTTATAACGACCTGAGCGACAGCAACAGAAGCCGAAGAGGAGAGGATCTCGTTTCCAGACGCCCTAGAAGCCATCACAACTGTTCAAAAATTCCTAATTTTGAATCCAGAATGGAACGATTCCACTTTATCACACTTTACGCTCGGCCCATAGAGCGTTACAAAAAGGGTACGCGAACACAATTGTGAAGCAAAAAAAAATCACGGACTATTATTCAAATTAGAAGTTTTATACTTCTTCGGTATTGCGCATATGTAGTGCAAACATAATGTAGTATGTAGTGCATGTAATCTCAATATTATAAAATACCTTGTTTTTACAAATTCAAACAAAGTGTTTTAATTAAAATTAGTCCTGGAATAAAAAAATAAAAAAATAAATGAATTAAATAAATACTCAATTCAAATAAAATTAGATAAAGCTAATAAACAAAGGTGTTACTGAAGAGATAATGAATCAGCAGCAAAATTCACCGGGCCCTGGAATCCCACCTACAGCACAGCCTTGTTTCAGCTCTTTAACATAGGGTACGTGCGTAAAAATTCCACTATCGGTTATAACGACTATCGGCTATAACGACCGAATATGGCTGGTCCCTTCAAGGTCGTTATATCCGATATCCACTGTATTTCGTTTTATTTCCATCCTCAAAATTTTCGATGTACAATTTATTTTACATATGCTTTTTTTAAAAATAAGAAATGAAAATATTGTTTCATTTTAAAGATATTTACATTTTTAAACGTCGCAAATATTTGTAAGACCTTTCCCAAGAGATAGCATCAATATTAATCTCAATGAGCCATAGTTTTGTTGAAATAAACTATTCAAAAATGAATAAATTAAGTAAAAAACTCAAGAACCACGCAATCTTTGGGCTTAACCAATTTATTCATCTATCTTTCAGAGTCAAATACGTCCAATTTTGAAGGTTTGGTTGCGTGAACACGACGCATCAGAACATTAAAAGTACAAAATATCAAAGAAAAAATTAAAGTGCCGTGGGAATCATTAAATTTGACCCGAAGCCACCTTAATATTTACAGAACACACGTTATATTTTCCTTTGATATATATTTTTTCCCCATCAATTTAATTGAGAATAACCCACGCAGAGTGTGCAAACATGTCAAAATCGTGAGTTGAAAAACGCTGACTCCACGAGTTTAAATGTTAGAACTCAACACAGAGCGGAGCGGCGTGCTGCCGGCGCGAAACGCGCACTGGCGCCTACAAACCCACAGGGATACTTAACATTATTAAGTACGGATACTAGTACTCAGTGACTTTTTGGACTACCGCTCTCTTTTTGTGCCGCAGTACCTTGATTTATTTTGCGGGGGAAGCTCCGTACTCTTAGAGGATGATTGTCATTCTTAATATGCTGGAGCGCCTTCAATTTCGTATGATACTGTGCAACACCTCTGTTGCGAAATAGTTGCTTGAGGCGCCGTGGCACGTTGCGGGGCGGTGAGCAGCCGGCCAGCGCCTACAAACCTAAGGGGATACTTCAAGCATTGCGCAATGCTTGAAGTATCCCCTTAGGTGTGTAGGCGCCAATGCGCGTTCCGCACAGATCGGCCGCCCGCCTCGTCATGTGCGCAGCGTGTCACGGTGCTTCAAGCAACTATTTCACAACAGAGGTGTTGCGCAGTATCTTCCGAAATTGAAGGCGCTTCAACATACTGTAAATGACAGGCATTTTTAAGAATACGGAGCTTTCCTGGCAAAATAAATTAAGATACTAAAGCACAAAAAAAGAGCAATAGTGCAAAAACTCACTAAGTACTAGCATCCGTATTTAATGACGTTTAGCTACATTTTTTTAATTTCATTGGAGAAAAAACTGACTCGATTTAGGCAGAAACATTATTCAGTATGCTGCCAAGAATATTTTTTTTTTTTTTAATCAAGAATCAAATCGCTGAATGAATGCGGGGTTCTGCTTGATGTAAGTGACTTTTCTTTTGATATAAGCATCTGTCCTTCTTTACACAAGGATTATTTTCCTTCTTGACCCAAAAAGAAATCTTCTCGGCGGTAAATTTGAGCATATTTCAGTTTAAATCAAGTCACTTTTTCCTCTAGTGAAGTCAAAAATCATGCTAAACGTAATTGAATAAGGATGCTAGGACTTGGTAAGTTTTTCGACTACCGCTCTCTTTTTGTCGTCGTCACTCGATTGTGGTGTTTCATAATTTGACGTATTTCTGTCAAACGGAACTATGTGCATTATGACTTGAGCCCTGTTATGCATATATTCTTATGGGTCTCAGGGATCATGTCTTAAGGCACATAGTTGCGTTTGACAGAAATACGTCCAATTTGTCTCACTAAAATATTGAATCTAAAAAAAAAATTAGCAACATTCTGCCATGAAAATTTCAGAGACGATAGATCCATTGCCTCTCTTTTTATCTCTAGCTGTTGCCAATCATTCACCAAATTTGTAAATTATTTCCTCTCATTCCCTCTCCTGATAAGATAAAAAGGCCATCGTAATTGTTTCATCTCGTCATTTCTATCGAATAATTTTCAAAGTTATTATGAGAAATTAAATCGGAATATTCTGCCTTAAACTCTCAGTCATTTGATCCATTTGACTTACTCTTCTATGCTTGCCCACTGTCCATCGCGGTCTGAAATTCGTATTGTTCCAGTCGGGCTCCTTAAACAGAAAATCGAAAACAAAATCAAACGTACAAAAATATTTGGCTCCTAAATAGAAGTCGTGTTGTGCGATGACTGAATTGTTTAACGGTGGCGCGGCGTGCTTTGCGATGTATCGATTGATCGGCCATTTAAACCTATGTAAAAGTATCGATAAACAGGGTGTTCGCAGCGAACACATTAATAATCGATTATTTACCACAGCTTCAAATGGAGACATATCGATAGATCGCAAAGCTTGCCACGCCACTGCTGTTCAAGTAATTGTTAAGCATTGAATTGTATGGAAGACAGGGTTCATTGCAGAGTGTAGTTACACCCTTATATCAGATAGGTGACGGATTGTCTCTCTTTGGAAAAATAAAACATTTGGAGCGGAAATTTTGAAACACTGCAGAGGAGATACGCGGTTTCTCGCTTCTGCCATCGATATGCATGTTGGAAAATATAAACGAACCATGTGAGGATTCTAGAATTGCAGAATTTTTCTCGGCAAGATATTTAATTTTAAGAAAAACTATGAATATTCTACCAGGGACCATCCATAAATTACGTAAAGCACTTTTTCCCATTAATAAACCTCTCTCCTCTTTTCGTAAGGCACCGTAAGGCATTCCTTACTCTCTGCCCCCCTCTAAAAATTACGTAAGGCTCGACTACCCCCCCCCCCCTTCCTTTTTTCAATTATCGCCGATCTAAGTTTTATCAGAAATGGACGCACTTATGATAAAAGGAATTATGTGCACAGGGTTTGCGTGTAAAATAGTTCCTTTTGGCTTAAATGCGTTCAAATATGAGACACTGTATTGTACGGTATCTATATTCGGACGTCCGAATAATCATCTATACTATAAGCTCCAAGACCTCCTAATTTTGCGAAACTGGTAACGCTTAGTTCCAGCGTTCTACAGGGCCGATTTTCATGATTTTTGCGGCTATCGACGGGCAATTGTCTCTAGATTAGCCAACTCTTTTCAGATTTTCAAAATATGGCCCAGGTTTTTTTATATTACGTGGTAAAGTTGTGAATTCTCCCATTTAAACAATGTAAATTTATACTTTTTGTCATAGTTCGTTTGAGCGTTCTACCGGGCCGATTTCCATGATTTTTGCGTAAATCGACAGGTAATGGGCCTTAGATGAGCCCGCTGCAATCAGATTTTGGAAAAAGGACCCAGGTTTTTTTTAAAATCACGTTATAAAAGTGAGTGAGTTTACAGAATGCTCCGGTACTGCTACCGCTATGCGCGGGAGGATGCGCAATGGTCGAGGAGGTTGCGCAGTAGCTGTGTAGCCTGCGCATCAGCTCCACACTTATCTACACAAGATTCGCACCCGGAACCTCACTTTGAGCGGTGGCCGAATCGTCTAAGACGATAAACGCGGCCGCATTGATCACGTACAGTGTGGGTTCGATTCCCGACTCATGAGATCTTGATTACTACCCGATTATCATTGTTCATTGTTTTACTGCAATATTTCATCAAGCAGTCATTCCAAAACGCGTCCTTTTAATTTTAAAGTAATTTTAAGTAAAGTTTAAAATTAAAGTATACCTCATATCGTATTTTTTTAGGGGAAAAATAAAAAGATCACTGATAGGAGGGTAAAAATAGGGCCGCGAAGCGGCCCATTGATGGCGCGGAGCGCCTTCAGGGGGTTGGGCCGCGTAGCGGCCAGGGGGCGTAGCCCCCTAGTATACGGTATTTTTCCTTAACACAGCAGAATACGAATGGCTGAAGAGCAACGCCACATATCTCCGTTTGCGATGTAGACTTCCTGTCATACTTTATTTTTCTTTGGAAACCTAATCAAGGAAATTTCCTTGATTTTTCTACTCTGCTAACCGAATATTTTGTATAAATTTTAGGCTTTAAAGCTGGTTTGTTTCTTTTGAAAAAAATAGGAGGGTAAATTTTGAAACACCGCAGCGGAGATACATGGTTTTCCACTTTGGCAGTCAATATCAGAGACAAGAGACCCTCCACTGGCCTCCTAGCGACAGGTGGAAGCTTTTACTTTCGGGGTTTCAACAATTCCTTATGGGCAATTATTAGGGAGCAACAGTCATCACCCTAGTTACGGCTGTTGACTTACCTACATGGTCGATGATGAGCTTCGGGTGACGTCATGACCCAAACAAGTTTCCTAAACTTCGGCCAATTTCGGCTTGTTTGCGAAACGAAACTGCCAACACGTTGTTAAACATCAACCATGTAGGTAAGTCAACAGTAGAATGCTGAAGTCCCGAAAGTAAAAGCTTCCACCATGGCCAAGATACTAGTGGAGGGTCTCTTGTCTCTGGTCAATATGCATGTTGAAAAAAATAATGGAACGAGCGTCAGGCAAGGCGAGACAAGGTGTTACCCATGATTAGAGCAGTACGGTGGAGGCTGAATCGGTCGAATGATATCCTCTTCGTTCTGAGCGTAGCTCTCGGCCAGCTTCAGGCAAATTGGCGTGGCGACTAGAATGATCCCTAGACACCACGCTAGCGATATCCAAAACAGATTCTGTAAAAAATTAATAAATGAAAAAATCTCATCATACTTTGCGCTCAAAAATGGTGCTCAGTGGAAATGTCCAACGGAAAATGTCCAAGAGACAAAATGTCCTGGTTAAAATGTCCAATTGTCATAATGTCCACGACAAAATGTCCAGAAGCAGGAATGGCCAAAATTTAAAACGTCCAAAACCCAAAATGTGCAAAACCTAAAATGTCCGAAACTTAAACGGGCGTAAAACAAGTATTTTTTGCCTCGCCTTTATATGTGGCAACAGGTCAGAGAGCCGCTGAAAATACCCCGCTGAAAATAGTGAGAACAAATGAGTAGAAAATCAAAGTCTTATGAATAGAATTTCAATTCATATGAATAGAATTTAACTCATATGAGCAGAATTTCTGTATCCAGTTTTCGCCAACTTCTATGACTAGAGATTCCAACTCATATGACTGGAGAATGCAACTCGCACATGAGTTCAGCGTTGAATCTACGGTGTCCGATATCTCAAGAACTAGTCACCGCATCAAAAAAATCTTAAGAACAAAATGTACTTCGACGGTGTAAATCGGCAATCACATAAACATTCGCAACGTCGCAGACTTCAATCGTCGATAAATCGACTCGTCAACATTAAAACTTGATTTTGAGTGTAAAAATACGTAGGAACCGGTTCGGAGGGCCCCCCATAACTTGAAAACGGTTCCTATACTCATCTTCGAATTTTTTCTTGAGTTTTCTGTTATTATAAGCTTCCACTTAAACCTTGGTTCGATGGTCGAATCGAATACCGAAAAAGGGGCGAAATTTTGGGAGGCTCTTTACATATTACGTCAGTGTCTACTGGTCAGAAGCAGCATTTCTGAAAAAATGAAATAATTGAACTCGTATAAGTTGAACTTTTCTACTCTTATGAGTAGAATATTCTAGTGATGTGAGTAGAATTTCTGCTCATACGAGTAGACCCCCACTGGCTGATATTGCGTCTAGCCCTCATCCCGCGCCACCCTTCAAAAAAAAAGTTTTCTGTGTTAAAATGAATTTTTGAAATTTTTGTAGTCGTTTTTGAGCCAAACGATTCATTTGATCACGAGAACAGAAGAGCAGTACACCTGTAGTTGTCTCTACAAGTTATCCTAACTATGCTGTTGAATGGAATAAACTCTAAAACATACCACTGTGTCGACCATGTGTTGACAAAACAGGGAGCGCATGGCCTTGAAAATATACCACACTGGATAGCACCCCGCTGCCGAGTTGAAGGCTTTTTCCATGACATTTTCGCGATATTGTAAAAGATAGAATTTTATCCTGTCGACGTAGTTGGCGCTTTTCTGCAAAAGATGAGTCAAGTAATTAGATTAAAACAAACCATTGCACGACTTTAATTATTTTCAACCCCTTTCAAATTGTTTCTCCCTCGTGTTTTTTTTTTTTTTTTTTTTTTTTTTTTTTTTTTTTTTTATAATTATTTACCCAGCTGAAGTTTGCAACAATCCAATTTCTCGTACGGCCTACGACGAAGTTGGCGAGTACACGAAATTTTTGGGCGCTGTTCTTCGCCACCTTTTGCTTAACCTTTTCAGCTCAGCGGGACGATTATTGAAAGTTTAAAGCAGCCCGATAAGACATCGAATTGCGATGTATTGCATGGTTAAGATAGGGTTCTGTCTTGTCGTGTCGGGCTGACGTAGTTTCAATGATGGGGCCGCAGCAGGGTAGTTTTTGATTAAATGGCCATTACTTCGAAATAATTATCAAGTGTCTAGTATAACCTCACCTGATGGAGGGTTGGAGGCAATATGGCACCAAATAGAAACGCCGTATGAACCTTTAGGCGTTGTCAAATTTCCTTTGATAAAACCGCAATTCCTCGGTAAACTTATGAATCTTTTTCATGCAATTTTTCAGGTAATTTTGTTCGCAATTTCGCCTAAAGTAGGTGAAATTTTCGAGTAAAAATATTCGTAACTTTCTTCTGAAAGAAAAACTTTATCGGAGAAAATTTGGCAACTCTCGAATGTTCATACGGCGTTCTTCATTAGCACGGCAGGATAGCTCTCTGGATGGAACATTTGGATTCAAACACTCAAGTTAACTTTTTTCATTTTTAACCAAGCAGTGCGTGGATTCTAGAATACCATTCAAAGTACAGGCAAAAGCCTAGTTACAGCCACCGTACTGAAGTCAAATACTTAAAATTTTAAGTCGGGATCCTCTCGCTTTTACAAATTGGATTATTTCTTCGGAAGTTTGCACTTGGTGGAGTGAGACTTTTCGTTGTGTGGCTTACCTTTTGTGCGATTGAAGAAGCTTGGCTGTTGATGAAGAATTGTATCGTCTTCAGGTGCGAGAGTGACTGATTTACTTGTCTGTGAAGTGGTGTCAATTGGAGCTCAAGGGCAGTTATCTGATAAATCAGGGCCTCCTAGGTAATTTTTAGATTAACATTATAATTAGACAACCGTATTTCATGTATATCCTTTTATAATATAATGACGTTCTAATTAAGGTAGGTATATATTAAAATTTGAACGAACGGCTTGGTTTCAGAATTTATATTTAGTCATCTTTTGGTTGGTTATTGTTGCTGTATTATTCTGCTGTGCAAAGGAAAAACGCCGTATGAATATTCGAATGTTGCACTTTACCCTGAAAAAACATTTATTTTAGAATCTATCATTCTATCAAATATTTCCTTGAATTTTTCAGACAATTTAGAATTAATTTCAAACAAAATTATTTAAAATATTTTTATAAAAATATTCACAACTCTCTCAATAAATCCGTATTTTATCAAAGGGAATTTTGCAACACCTGAATGTTCAACCGGCGTTTCCCAGATAAGACATAATATTTTTACAATATTGGGCAAATATTGTCAGAATTGTCGCAATATTTACACAATACTGACAATATTTTAATCAAAATTATTTTTTTAAAAATATTTAAAGAATCTTTATTTAGTATTTTCAAAAATAATATGTAGACCCAAAATATTATAAAAATATTTTAAAGTATTGGCATGGTATTTATGCCGAAAGAAAATATGGTGTACACTTTTAACATTGGCTCAATATTTAACCAATATTGGCCCCATGTTTGCATAAATATCCAAACAATATTGTTTAAATATTGGCTAAATATTTCTGTCTTATCTAGGTTTTCCTCAGCACGGCAGGACTAGTGTCAATGAGTTATTGTTCGAAGTGACCCTGCATATCTTTGCGTTACTGTAAACTTAAATAAATAAATGGATAAAAGTCAAGTTGATCCTAGTGGTGTAGCTTGAACTTTTTCACGGCGACAGAGGAAGGAAGGGCTCGAGACGATAAATTGCTAATGTAAACTCTTTCAATGATGAAGTTCTTCCAAAAATCGTTGAAACCTCTACCGAGGGGGATTTTTCTTCTCTGAGGGGAGTCCAAACTTTAGACCCCCCCCCCCCCCCAAAACCCTCCTCTTCGTGCTGCGCATCTGGTCTCTTCTTCCAACATTAACAGATTCATCATCATACTGCCGTCCCGAGGAAAAACGCTGAACAAGCCTTCAGGCGTTTCCAAGTATCCGTTGAAAAATTACAAATGTACAGGGCAATTTGTGATTGTTTTTTTTCAAATTTTTCAAAGAATGTCATTCGCAATTTAAACTATAGGATCTGAAAATTTCAAAGAAAAGTACTCGTAAATTTTCTCAAAAATGAATGTTTCATTGAGGGACAGGCAACAATCGGATGTTCATACGATGTTTTTCCTCAGCATGCAGCACAGGAGGAGCATGGATAACTTCATGCACAGCATAAGTGCGCACCATAGTCTCCTCAATCTCGTTTAATCAGTATTGCATGCAGTGCAAATGTACACGGGGCAAAGAGGGCAGGTTTCCAATACAGCCGGCTGGATTATTTTTGCTACCTGTACGTCAAAGAAGCGCCCAAGTACATATGGACTGCATTTTACAGTGTACAGCACTTAAATATATTAAATTAATAGATGCAAAGAAGATATTTAACAGTTATTAGCAATAGAGAAGGATAGGTAGAATAATATATTAATCATTAGCAATTGAGAAGGAGAGGTAGAATAATATATACATAAAATAATATAGTTAGTAATTTTTAAGTGCTGTTATCTTCTTCCTCTACAAACGACTAGGGCATGGCCTTGTTTTTCAGATGATCCAGTATCGAGCATAATAAATTACATATATATTAAACATTCAAAAATCGCTAAAAATAAAAGACTCGTCAAAGCAATAAAAACAGCAATAAAATCTTCAATCATCCTCTGGAGGAGAGAGCCAGCACATGTGCCCACCTCTTAGGCGGTCGTCCAGGTAATTATTTCCCAGAGGGTTGTCCGGTCATACAAATTTTTCGCTAGCCTCTCTTCATCCATTCAGTCAACGTGCTCCGACCACATCCTATCCTCACACTGCACAGTGCGGCATGCTTATGGACGATGTGGACAAAAATCGTTACAACGATGAAAAAAGGATTATTGGCCCAAGAAGATGTTGATTCAGAAGTAATTTTTGCCGTAGAATCCGATTCTGAAGCCAAAAATTCTCTATGATTGGAATTTTGGCCTCAAAAACAAGATGGCTGCCGAAAAAACCTCAAAATGATCCTCTCAATAATGCAACATTTGAATTGTACGGATGCAGGTCTTTGAGGTGTCAATCCATATGTAATTTTTCCCGTAGAATCCAATTCTACAACCTAAAATTCCCTAGAACTGAAATTTTGGCTTCAAAAACAAGATGGCTGCCAAAAAACCTCAAAATAATCCTCTCAATAATACAAAATTTGAATTGCTCGGATGTAGGTCTTTTAGGTATTAATTCTTATGTAAATTCTCCCGTAAAATCCGATTCTGAAGCCAAAAATTCTCTAAGACTGAAATTTTGGCTCCAAAGCAAGATGGCTGCCAAATAAGCTAAAAGTGATCCTCTTAATAATGCAAAATTTGATTTGTATGGATGCAGGTCTTTGAGGTATCAATTCTTATGTAATTTCTCACATAGAATCCAATTTTGCAACTTAAAATTCTCTAGGACTGAAATTTTGGCTTCAAATACAAGATGGATGCCAAAAAACCTCAAAATGATCCTCTCAAAAATACAAAATTTGATTTGTATGGATGCAGGTCCTTGAAGTATCCATTCTTATGTAATTTCTTCCGTAGAATCCAATTCTAGGTAGAACCTAAAATTCTCTAGGAATTAAGTTATGGCTTTAAAAGCAGTATGAAAAAAAAAATGAAAAAAAAAAAAAAAAAAACCTCCTCATTAACGGAAAATTTGAATAATACGGATGAGGTAAGTATTATGAGCCACAAGATTTCAGTTTGTCCATTCTTCATGAAGAAACCTGAAGTTGGGTGAGAAATAACTAAATATTTCTTTTTTATTTTTGTAGGGATGATAATTCCATGCACCAAAGATACCTTCTTGATCTTTACAATAGAATGAGCAAATGCACAGTTGGTTCCTCTACAGATTTCTAAATACACATATCTGCATGATTCATTAAAATGAATCAAAAGCACACTAATTATCACTGACTTGTATGAAGAACACTACAAACCAAGTGACGAGCACACATGCCGTCTCCCAAAACAGTTGTTTTTGGCCAAATGAATGCAGCCTATAATAACAGCCTGAAATATATTTCCCTTAATTTGACGCCAAAGTATAGTCAGTGGCAGGAGTAGGTAATTAAATCCATTAATTAGTGATGTAGCATCAGGGAGGCACTTTCTGAACCTCTGCGCATGCGCTTAAGCATTCTGCGCTTTGGGCAATGCTGATTCTACATGAGAAATTATGACATCATAGGATTTGTGCTGCAGCGCAAATGACTTTTAACATGATACAGGTCAAATCTTGGCATGACATATTAAAACAGAATCCTTCTCAAATCATCAAGGAGAATATATCCATGACTAGACTGATAATGGTTGGCATCATGTTATGAAAATGCAGGAAATAATGGTAATTTTAAGAATGCAGAAATTGGGAGCTAAGCATTTTAACACCTAACTTCCTAATTAAGGGTCCTGAATGAAACGAAATGCAGGCCCTGATTTGCTCAAATATAAAGGAGGAAATAAATTTTCTATTGAGTAGAAAGAAAATGAAACTCACCACGCAAGTGTCCTAAGGACAAACCAGAAGGAAAAATACTCAAGAGTAAGTATTTAGTCACACACCACATTCAGGAGTATTTCACTCATTCTCATAATGATTGAAAACACCACTGATTCTCCCATTCAAAGAGCACAGCCTTTTATGAGCTTCAAAAACTAAGGAACGATTAAGAACTGTATAGGATGGTAAGCACCGAACATGACTTGATTAACGCGCACAGTATTCAATGTGACGATAAGTAGGTATAGATGAATTATCACTGCTAAATTTTTAAACAAAGCTGAAGCACAATATGTGATCATGCCATTTGTTTAAATAATTATACAGCTACTATTGAATTGAGCAATGGATCTTGCTTTCATGAGAATTAGAGGTTATGCTGTTGACGTACCGCACTATCTGAACTCAGCGTAACAGTCAATACTCACTAATCAAGAAATTTCACTTGCTGAAGGGAGGTAAATTGTAAAGGCAGACTTTACCTGAACAATAGAGAAACCTTACTTCATTCAATTATGGGAAGAAAACGTTTGGGGCCTGAGATATCAGGTCATTCAATTCACTGAGAGTGAGAACATTGAAAATCATACATTCTGCCGGGTAAAGGTAGAAATCCGCACTTCGGCTGAAAGCTTAATACATTTGAAATAAGAAGGTGTAAATATTTGTTACCATGGTTAAGAATGGACAACGAAATCCACAAATCTCCAAGTACTTATTAGCACCGAAGACTCACATTTCTAGTGATAGCTATTCTATGTTTCACCTCCGGTTAACTGAACGAAATAGATCACAATTTTCTCGCTAAATCTGAGAGAATTTACTTCGGCACATGCACATGATTTGAGCTAAATACGATTGTATCTAGTGATAAGCGAGACACAAGACACAAGATTTGTTTTGTTTTGTTTACCATGAACGCTGTTCAGCGGGATTTGGGAATTCCCGCATGGGAAAACCCATACTATGTTGCCGCCTTCAAAAATTGATGCATTTTAGGTTGAAAACATAACACTTAACTTCAAATAACAAAGAAAGTAGCAGCAACATAGGAAAATCCTTTGGCACAGTCATTCTAGGACATATAAGGAATAAGAAAATGCTAATATCTCAGGATATTTTGCGTATTTCTCGAGAAAAGTCCATTTGAAGTTGGCAACCTCGAATAAGCCCTATGCTACCCATGTAAAATCCACGTATGCACTTATTACTCAAATTTAAAGTTCTTATAAAAAAATTATTAGCAGCAACATAGGAAAATCCTTTGGCACGATCAAAGTATGATACCTAAGGAATAAGAAAATGTTAACGTCCAGGAGTATTTTGAGTATTTCTCGAGAAAAGTCCATTTGAAGTTGGCAACCTCGAACAAGCCCTATGCTACCCATGTAAAATCCCCGTATGCACTAATTACTCAAATTTAAAGTTCTTATAAAAAAATTATAAGCAGCAACATAGGAAAATCCTTCGGCACAATCAAAGTATGATACCTAAGGAATAAGAAAATGTTAACGTCCAGGAGTATTTTGAGTATTTCTCGAGAAAAGTCCATCTAAAGTTGGCAACCTCGAATCAGCCCTATATGTTAGCAATGTAAAAACACCGTCAAATACCCAAACTTTAACTTCTTATAAAAAAATTATAAGCAGCAACATAGGAAAACCCTTTGGCACGATCAAAGTAGGATACATAAGGAATAAGAAAATGTTAACGTCCAGGAGTATTTTGAGTATTTCTCGAGAAAAGTCTTTTTAAGTTTTTAGTATTTTCCCCATATGTTTTCAATGGGGAAATTCATTCCCGAGATTTTTCCTTCAACTTTACCGGCTTATCCATGGTGATCTACGAATGAAAATCGCAAATAAACTATCATTCCTTGTCAGAAAAACGTTCCTCACCATGAATATCAAGAAAAATTGTGCATTTTCAAAAAAAAATTTTGACGACTTTTTCGATTTTTGTCCACGGAGTGCCGCACTGTGCACTGGTCCAATTGGCTACATCCTCCACCCCAAGAGCACCCCTGGTGGAATCGCTGGATTTTACAAAATGGACGTATAAATACAACGTATTTGCCATTAGTTTCAGCTTGCAGTTAAGTGCTTATATGGATGAGCCAGAAATAGTATACCTCCTAACTGCAAAACGCAATCTAAATACAAAGGCTGTTCAAAAAGTACGTAGACTGAAGCTGTAACTTAAAAACCAATGTATGTAGATAGCTGTTCTTGGTTTCATCTTAAAGATCAACTCATTATCTACCGATTGAGACCAAGATCAACTCATTTGGTCAAAAATTGAGAAAGTTACACAAGCTTAAACTTTGAAAGTAGGTTTTACCCCTACGGCCAAGTGTTTCTGGTAAAATGATGTACTTATCAAAACGTATTTCAAGTGACAACTTTTGGCAAGCGAAAATTTTCAATAAAAACCGTAGGGGTAAAACCTACTTTCAAAGTTTAAACTTGCATGACTTTCTCAATTTTTGACCAAATGAGATGATCTTGACCTTAATCGACGGATAATGAGTTGATCTTTAAAATGAAACCAAGAACAGCTATCTACATACATTGGTTTTTAAGTTACAGCTTCAGTCTACGTACTTTTTGAATAGCCTTTGTATGCTAGGGCTAGCGCACGGAATATTTTACTGTGCGTTTACGCAGCACAGAATTCCTTGCTGTACGCTTCCAACGTCCTATCAGAAGACCCACCTTCTGTTCCTCTAGAGGCTTGATATGACTGCCGATGAGGCGTTTAGTTCTCGCGGCGAGGGTCTCCAGGTGAGTTGCCGTCTCCAGGTTTCGGATCTGGTTCGCCACGCTTTCCATTTGACTCACGAACGAACTCATGTCACGCCCAGTCACCGGCCCTTTCAGCTGAAAGAGAAGAAGAAAATTGGGTATCACGTAAATTTAATTTTATTGGTGCACCACTCGGCAATAATAACGAAACGCATTTTTAAGTTCAATTCAAAAGCTCAAAAATTTAAAAATATCAAAGCTTCCTACCTCAATTTGCTCGCTGAACTTTCCAATTTCGAATAACTGATAAAATTTAAGTCACCTATTCAAAATATTCAGGATCGATGTATGAAATTACAAAATGTATCAAATGAATCTAACGTACCGATGCTTTTTGGCAAACGCCTTCATCTGGGTACAACATACGAAACCCGTGGGTACAATTAACAATACCCATATGCTAATGCCGAAACGCAGTGATAGGTCAGATTAATTTAATAAATTTTGTAATTTTATGTATCTAACGATAATTTAATGCTCGCTGAACTTTGCAATTTTGAATACTGATAAAATTTAAGTCACTCATTCAAAAAATTTAGCCCAGATGCATGAAATTACGAAATCTATTTTATGAATCTAACATACCGATGCATTCCGGCAAACACCCTCATCAGGGTATACAACAATATGATACACATAAAATGAACAATACCCATGCAAATGCCGAAATGCAGCGGTATGTCAGATTAATTTAATCAACTTTGTAATTTAATGTATCTAGGCTAAATTTTAGTGTGTTGGAGATTATAAAAACTGTAAAGAATAGAGGTGAACTATGCAACTTTAGGGCTGACATAGATCGATTGAGCGCATCCTATCACCAGATTCTCTGTGGTGGAGAGGAGCCTCTATAAATACTCCATTGTGGGTGTAGAGGTTGGCCTATTATCAAGGAGGTGATAGTGCCCCTCTGTCCATCTTTGCTCTGTTTTTCAGTTTGCACTGATTTCTACCTCGGTCAGTTGCATGCTCATTTTCTTGTTTTAATTTTTACATTTTTTAGCTTTTGTTCCAGTTGAGAATGGGCATGTAATTGGCCCGAAACGTCCTGCTTTGTTTTATTGCTCCTTAGCCTTGTAAACTCATTTGTTTTTGTATTTTAATGTATTTTTATTGTTGTGTGCATTCAAACTATTGTGTCTTATCTCTTTCTTATCACTATACATTTTATGTTAAGTATCTAGATGCAATAATGCAGGAAGTCAAAAAAATTTGAAAAGACCCCTGAAATTTACCGTAAAATCGGCAGCATTTGATCCCGTCAGGTTACGAGATCGTTCCTTTAAGGCTGAATCGCCTTGTTGGGACTCATTCGAGATCCAAACTACCGCCTGGGGACCTGTTGACTCCTCATCACCTCGTTTAGTGGCCACTTAGTCCCGCGTTACGTCGATAACGCGCTCCAACTCTTTTAACGCTTCCCTGTTTATTACTGTCTTTCGTCCCGTCTGCAAGTGACACTTTTTTGTACAATTTACTCATGTTCATAGTGTTCAGATAACACGAAAACCCCGTTTTTGCGCTTATGATCACGATAAATCAACTTTGATACATGCAATGGCGATTTATGAAAGTTCGTAACGCTGTTTGCCCTCCATTTAAATGTATGTAAGACAATCGATTCTTGGTAGGGCAGCATGACATACTTAAACTCGATATTTTCAATGGATTTAAAGGAAGGAAACAGTGTTGGCAACTTGACAGATGAAACCGAAATCAGTCTGACTGAATTTCTCATTGTTTTGATTCATCTTTCATTGCCTTGAGAGTTTAAATGGTTGCTTGGGAGAAGCCACGCTGGTATTTACGGCTTAGCACCGCGGCATTTGAAATATGATCGGTAATGCCCCAAACGTAATTCCTCGAAAACTTCAATGATTTTTCCACTCAGTTCGCAGAATATTCCGTGAAAATGTCAGCGTATAAAGTTGGGTTGTTCCTCCTTGAAAAAATCAAATAAAGCGGAAATTTTGAAACACTGCAATGTTGCCGTGCTAAGGAAAAACGCTGTATGAACATTCGAATGCTGCCAAGTCTCTCACGATTTGTTGTTCATTTTTTAGGTTACACTGGAAAAAAAACACATTGGATCTAGGGTCCAGACTCTTGAAAACATTGACAAGAAAAACTGACTCTTAATTTAATCGGATTTTTGCTTGAATCAGAACAAAATCCGCTTAAATCATGAGGCTTTGTTCTTGATTTAAGCTAGAATCTGATTGAATCAAGAGTACTTTTTCTTGTCGATGTTTTCAAGAGTCTGGACCCTAGATCCAATGTGGTTTTTTTCCAGTGTAGTCAAGAATTTTTTTTGGATTAAATTCTCAGATATTTTAGATAAAATTGCTTGTATTAATATCAGAAAAATTGGAAGGAAAATATTCTGCAGTTCTTCAGAAAATCAGTAGTTTATCAAATTAAACTCCGCAACGTCTGGAGGCTCATACGGCGTTTTACCCTCAGCACAAAAGAATGGAGATACGTGGTTTGGGACTTTAACCACGGATATAACCATCGTGACGGAGCGAACCTGGTGTCGATGATCGGTGAGGTTGATGGAGAGACCTAGAAGGAGGTCGCTCAGCTGCGAGTGCGAGGTAGGCGTGAAGAGGTGCAAGTGTGACAGGTTCAAACGCAGGTTGCTAAGTTCCGTTTCCAGGGAGTCCCACTTGGCCACATCTGTTTCCTCTTTGATGTCGAACAGACTCTCCAGCTTGAACGTAGGGTACGATGCGCGGTTCACGCTGCAATCTCTGCGGGGAAACCGAACCAATGCAAAGGTGGCACTTGCAGGGATTAAATACTTCAAAGGCTAGGCAGCAGCGTGGCGTGGATTGCGACGTATCGATTGTTATCTCATTAAACATACGGTAAAGAATCGATTATTAGGGTGTTCGCTGCGAACACCCTGTTTATCAATAATTCGTTTTATTCAAACTGATTTAAAAAAAATAATTGCCTATTCCGTGTTATGCCATTTGAACATATGGTAAGGAATCGATTATTAAGGTGCTCGCTGCAAACACCCTGTTCATTGATCCTTATTCATAGGTTAAATCGGATCAATTGATATATCGCAAATTTCGTCACGCCACTGATTCCCTTGATTTTTCTGACACATATTAATGAAATTCCCTGACAATTGAAGATATGCCAGATGGTAAAAAGACATAATTAGAAATAGTTTCCAGGCAAAATTTGTCGTTCGAAATGTCAAACCCATTCTAAAACGCAAAATAAAGGTGAGCTGATAATTTTTTCCTAACATTTTGGTCATTTTCCCTGATATTATAAAATTCCTTGACTTTTCCCAGTTTCCCTGGCATTCCCTGACTGTGGCAGCCCTGCAAACAGGGATTAAATACTTCGAAGGCAGCGGCGTGGCGTGAATTACGATGGATCGATAGTTATGCGATTTAAACATATGGTAAAGAATCGATTATTAAGGTGTTCGCTGCGAACACCCTGTTTATCGATCCTTTTCCATAGATTTAAATGGCATAACAATCGGTACATTGCAAAGCACGCCACGCCACTGCTCAAAGGCTGTGTCTAATTGTTAGCTTAGAGCAAAGTGTGAATGTGTAAGGAATATTCTAGCATTGGAGACCCAAGGTTTTTAGGTTGGAGCACATCGTCACCTTCCGGCCAAAGTATCAGAAGTGCCATGCGACGTTTCAAAATTTCCGCCGCCATTTTATTCTTTTACAGAGAAATTGTTAGTTGACTCTGCTTGAAAATTTCACTGAATTTCATCGGCAGCACAAAGAAGATTCAGTGACATATTCGGACAGCTTCGTTGAACAATTTCTCTGTAAAAAAAAAAATAAAATGGTGGCGGAAATTTTGAAACTTCGCATGACGCTTGTGATTCTTTGGCCGGAAGGTGACGATATTCACTGTGATAGCGAAATTGAGCCGTAAGTGCTAAAACCTTTGAGAAAAAGGGCTCAGAAGCGTCTGACCGAAAAATTTTATTGAAAGAAGCCCTAATTCTTTTTTAAATTGCTATCAATCATTAAAAAACCTCTTAGAAATAGTATAGATGATTACTAATCTACATATTTTATTTTCAATTTTATAAATAGGATATTTTTTGTTTTGTTAGGCTATAGCGATATGTAAGACACCCGTAACTCGGCGGTGAAACTATCAAACCACGTATCTCAGTTTGAGACTTCGCAGACTTCTTGTCATACATTATTTTTTATATGAAAAACTACTCCAAATCAATTCACGAAAACTTATGGTTTTCGTGGTTTCGACCCATAAATGTGGTTTAATATTTTTTGCTTCCACCGCCCTGTTTATGGCGCAAGTATATGAAGTATTCCTACAGTCTTGTGGGCGCCAATATGCGTTTCACACCGATCGTCGACGGCACTGTGTTTGACGTAATGCGTGAAGTATTCACGTAGTCTTGTAGGCGCTGTGCGTTTCGCCGATCGCACTGTTTGGCGCAATGCGTGAAGTATTCATGCAGTCTTGTAGGCGCTATGCGTTTCGTGCCGACCACCGCGCCAAGGGCTTCTCTTTTTCATCTCATCAAATCCCCGTCATCATTGCTCTCTGCGCCGAGCCTCGCCGCTTTAGGCCAAATTCCGTTTTGGTTTCTCTCTTAACTCGAACAATTTACGGTGTTGTCTCTTGTGTTACCAAAAGACGACAAAATTAGAAATTACTATATCTACACTCTCAGGAAATGAGAGATTTTGTCGTTTTTTCTCGTTTGTAATTTTTTTTTTTTTTCAGAATCCGATTTTTTTTGATACCTACATTAAAAAAATCGCAAAATTTGCCGCCATGGTCCATCCCCTAAATCTGACCCTGAATCCTAAACACTACGACCTCGACTTTGAGAGATTTTGTTAATTCAAAAACTAATTTCATTCGGAACATATTGATGGCTAAAGTGCAAAACCACGTATCTCTGTTTGCGACGTTGTAGACTTCTACTGCCGTGTTAAGGAAAACGCCGTATGAAAATTTGAAAGTTGCCAAATTTTCCTAGATAAAACATGCATTATTGACTACATTCATGCACATTTTTTTGAAATTTTTGAATCTTAGATTTAATGGCGTACAAAATTGTTTGAAATTTTTGAAAACAATATTTACAATTTTCCCAGTAACATAAGTTTTTATCGAAGGAAACTTGACAACGCCTGAAGGTTCTTACGGCGTTTTTCCTTAGCACGGCAGTCCAGTCATCCTTATTTTTACATGGAAAAACTAGTAAGCGTAACTTCTTGAAAACTTCCTCGATTTTTCTTATCTGTTGGTAGAATATTCAAATTCCAAGCTACGAAGTTGACTTGTTCCTCTTCGAAAAAATAAAATAGGAGCGGACATTTTGAAACACGGCGATGGAGATATGCGGTCTCGTACTTTAACCATCGATATTAAAATGACGCTCTTGCAGGTGGATGCTTGAGAAAATTTTCTTTCGTGTTGAATCAAGATTAAAACACTTAGAAAATAATCTCGTTGTTTTATGTTTTGATTTATTGTATTATATTGCTGAAGATGGGTTTAAACCTGAACTGCATACGATAAATTATCAATTACAATAGCATGTTGCTTTGAAAAGTTAAAAAAATGCGTGTTTCGGTTCGTTTTATCCTTAATTTTATTACTGAGAAAACACCTAGATTCACCTCGATCTACAGTATCTGCTTGATAAAATGTGGCAAAGGCGGAAATATATCAACAAATAAGAGTTATAATGTCTCTTTTGTACACCGAATCCGAACCACTATTGCTGTGTCTTTCTCCTAGTCACCCGCACCCCCCTTCTACTCCAGTTAATTTTTCCCATCCCGGACACCCCCCCCCCCCCCTAGCCGGATCTTATCGCTGATGCTTCCTTCTTTGGATGCTTCCTCTGTTTACTTCCACCGGTTGCCAAAACATGCCGGCTTCCTATCCCTTTTTTTATCCTCTTGTAAATGTTATGAGAAGCACTCTCCCGTGCTAAGGAAAAACGCCGTATGAACCTTCAGGCTTTGCCAAATTGTCTTTGATAAAACACAAATTCCCTGGTAAACTAACAAATATTTTTCTTCCAATTTTTCAGAGAATTTTGTTCGTATTGTGATCTAAGGTTCCTGCAAATTTCAAGGAAAAATATTATTAATTTTCCTCAAAAATAAATTTTTATCAAAGGAAACTTGGCAACTCTCGAATTTTCATACGGAGCTTTTCCTCAGCACGACAGTGTGCGCTTAGTAAAGATGTTAATGTTCATTCAGGCTTTTAAACTTTGACAGTTTTTCCTTCATCTCATTCTCTCTCAGTTTTAAGTAAAATATGCTTGAATGGGTCTATTGCACACAAGAGTTAAAGAAGAAGCACAATTACTACCCTGCCCTTCTCCTTTCCTTTAAAAAAAAAAAAATCCGTAAAAATGATCAGTGGTTTTAGCTCATTCAGTATTAAGTTATGCACAATAGTTAAGCTAGGCAACCACTTAAGTGACATTAAGATTTGTAACCACGTGTTTTACTAATACTCATTTTTAGAGCTAAACGTTTTTCTATTCCGATTGAAATTTTTTAGTTTTTTGGTCTTGTTTTCCCGCCAAATAGTACGGACCCAGCAATATTTTATAACCCTATTGCAATTGGATCGGATTTAGCAAAAAGGAACCAGCGTGGCGTGCTGTGCAATCTATCAATATTTCCCCATTTGAAGCAGTTGTAAATAATCGATTACTAAGGTTTTCGCTGCGAACACCCTGTTTATCGATAATTTTCCACAGGGTTCAATAGCCGATCAATTGATATATCGCAATTCACGCCACGCCACTGGAGCCAGCTCGATTATAGTGTTTTCAAAATCGTGCAACTTCTTCTCTTTTTTTCAAAAACACTTGATATATGTACAAAATTCAAATTTACGCAATTATTCTCTTTAAAATTAACAAGTTTTTGGTGGGAAGATTTTTTAGATGATTATGAAGAAGCAACATTTTTACAGCACTGTAATCACGCTGGTTCCTCTTTGATAAATGGGATCCACATATAAATCGGGCCACTTGGATCGCAGTTTGCAAAAAGAAACCAGGAGCATTGCAATGTTGCTAAAATTGTGCATCTTCTTTTGTCTTGGAAGAAAACCTGATTATGCATTAACAGTTCCTATTTTACTCGCTAAAAACTATAAATTTCTGACAAAAATTACTATGTTTCGTATTTTTTTATGGTTTCAGTAATTTTATTGCAAATGATGAAGTTGCACAATCTTAGCATCATTGCAATGCTTCTGGTTCCTTTTTCCGAGATGCAATCCTCTCGTTTTAGTTTTTTTGTCTTATTATCCACAATGTGACCAACAATAACAAGTTTATACGTCGTTTCTGCCACGATTAACTCATTAATGTGAGAATTTTTGATAGAGAAGTGTAAAAGGGAAAAATTTGGCATCCGGGCATCTCATTCCACGGCCCCTCCCATTCTCACCATTCGCCAACCTTCTTTCTTTCCGATAAGATTATTCCGCTTTTTTAAACCCGCGCTAAAAGACTGCAGTGCTCTCCGCCGCCGCCCCTCCCCCCGGCGTCGGCGGGGGACAACGAGATAAAGTTGGGGGGAGGTGCAAGGAGATAAATAAAAGTGACTTCATATTTCTGCACTTTCCTCCGTCCTCACCACCCAGCTCATTTGAGCCGAGTGAAATATGCGCTCGCGGATGGCCGAGCCAGGAAAGATTCTTCTCGGGAATCTTTCGATATGTCGCAGGCAAATAGTGAAATCAGGCATTTTGTCAAATGCCTAGGCAGATAGTCAAATTTTGACGGTCTACAAAATTTTGTGTATTTATGGCGAAGAGCTCACGATTTTTCACTATTTTTGGAAAAATAACTCATCAAACCTACGAACTCTTATTGTCTTTTCCTCTTCAATTGCCTCTCTTATTTTTAAATGTTGAAATTCCGAAAATTCTGTATTTTACGACATGCTGAAAATTTCAAGATCAGTGACTCTTCAGGAGCTAAAAATTGTTTAAAATACTAGTGTGTGTGTGCAAATTTTTATTGAAAATTTTTTCTTGCAGGAGCAATGAATTATTTTGTCTGAAATTAGGAAAAGAATTAGAATTTCGCTCTAAGTTAGAATATTTGACTATTTGCCTAGGCATTTGACAAAATGCCTGATTTTACTATTTGCCTGCGACAGATAGATGGTTCGTAGCTCTACGCAGCTTCGAGATGTAAAACATCACAGTGCGAAAGTATGGAAGACCGAGGAACCATCAGGCATGTACAAAAAGAGGAGAGAGATGGAGAGAAAAAAATTCTCTGAGCGCACACATCTGCACATATTAAAATACGTGACTTCTCCCATTTTTAGACTTATTTTACGTAACCAAAGCTGCGGAACCCTTAATAGCGCAGAGAGCAGTAAGTTTAAAATTTCCAAAATCGAGTTTCCTTCAAAATTCGTCTAATCTCTTTTAGATAAGATCACACTGAAAAAAACACTCCGGCCGTGGAAGCCGTACTTACGGGCTATATAGAGATACTATCCGTGTTCCGGGCTCAGAGGCCGAAAGTTCCGGGCGTAACACCCGGAGCACCTCGACTGCTCCGGGTGCTACGCTCGGGACTTTCGGCCTCTGAGCCCGGAACACGGACGGTATCTCTATATAGCCCGTAAGTACGGCTTCCACGACCGGAGTGTTTTTTCAGTGCACTGAAATAGCAAAAACAGCAAAATTCATATTAATTGTATAAAAAGAGACACATGAGAAAGCCGTAAAATGACGTAGTCCCAGGCAAAACAGCAGTAAGTGACATTATTCCTCCAGAGAGCAATGAAAATAGTGCCTTCAAGTAAAGTGCCGCCTTCTTCTGCCAATTTCTAACCTAAAAATGTGTTGGTTCTGCGTCCCAAATGCAACCACGAAAGCATGCAGAGAATAGCACTTACGGCTGTCTTGTCTAACAATGACCCAGCATTGAAATCGGTCGATTTTTAATCATCCAACCGATTCATAAGAGTCTTTCGAATGTAGCAATTTGACAAGGAACGGAGGCTTCTTTCAATACAATTTTTCGGTCGGAAGCTTCTGAGCCCGTTTTCTCAAGACTTCATTTGAAGGGCTCGGAGGACAAGGCGCACAAGATCAGTTTTTCCTATTTCGAGAAATAAGTGTTTGTAGTTTCAAAATTACATTGATGCGTAGGAGAGCAAGAAAGTTCAAAGTGACTTTTTGATGCTTGAAAATTGAAATTTGAAAGCTAATTTTTCACAGAATATGCGTTAAGACTGTTGAAACCATTATTATCTCAATTTGTATAAAAGCTGCACTTATGCACCTTGTCCTCCAAGCTCCTTTATTTTTGCTCTTACTGCTCTCTTCGCTATCACGGCAGTATATGAGGCCGCCTAAAGAAAGATACTGCACTGGAAAAAAACACATTGGATCTAGAGTCCAGACACTTAAAGACATCGACAAGAAAAAATACCCTTGATTCAATCAGATTTAAGCTCAAATCAAGAACCCAGCCTCTTAATTTAAGCGGATTTTGTTTTGATTCAAGCAAAACTCCGATTGAATGGACCACTGGACAAGGTACGAATTTAAGCATTCTAAAACATGTTTTCGAAACAGAATTTCACGCGGAACACGATTTGCGCAACGAAAATTACTGAAATCAACTCCTAAGGAAGATATTAACGTTTTTATTTCACATTGGTTATGAGGAATTTGAAAGGCCCGCTCACAAGAAACTCAAAGCTCAACGTAAGTCAAATCGCGCACCACAACGGTTTCAGCGAGCATCTCAATCGAGCAAACGTTCATTTCCTACCATGTGTTGTTCATATGCAATTTGCTTTAACTGAGCCAAAGCGTCAAGATTGAGGTTGTCAGATTTTTATATCGCAGAGACTGTCATGATGACGTTTAGCGCGCGATGTGAATCACGTATAGCATTGAGTTTTCATGAGCGGGGGGTTTGAATTCACGCATCAAGAATCATTAAATATCTTCGTAAGGAGTTAATTGCGATAATTTTTGCTGTACGCATCGTGTTCTACGTGAAATTTCGGTTAAGAAACCTGTATCAGAATGCTGAAATTCGTACCTTGTCTAGTGGTCCATTAAGAATATTTTTTCTTGTCAATGTTTTCAAGAGTCTGGACTCTAGATCTAGATCCAATGTGTTTTTTTTCCCAGTGTGTTTAAAAAACGACTATGAATACGCACGCTCACCTGAGCATATCCTTGATGGGAATGTCGATGCGGTTCTTCTCACGGAGGAGGTTGGAGAAGAAGCCGCGCTTCATAGGGGTTGTTTCCTCGGGGGGTTGGAAGATGATACCGGGGTCGTCGATGACCTGACTCAGGGCCGAGAACGTGGGCTCCTCGTAGAGAGGGCGGCACACCAGCGCCTCCCCGTGGCCGCCCACCACCAAACTCACCAACACCAGCAACCACAGCGAGATCGAGAGGAACGTCATTATGAACACCGTCCTGGTCGGAGAAGAAACAAATAGAACAGCCGGCTCATTGTTGAAATCGATAGACAAAGCTATAGACAAAGGAGACAAAAGGGATGTGGAGGGATCCTATTGGTGGAAGCGGGTGGTTGCAGTGGACAAAGGAGGTAGGTGATAGACTAAGTAACGGCAACCCAAGAGGGGCCCGATAGTTAGTCCATCATTTTCTTCCCTATAGTCCATAGGAACCACCCATTTCAACCAACAGGTTAGCTCCATACTCCTTATGTCTTCTTTGTCTAATCAATGTCTATCAATTTCAATAATCGGCCCGCAGAGTATACGGCTTCAAAAACTGAACCATGCTGTTTTGGTGTGGGCGGGAGGGGGAGGAGACATTGGACACGCACAAAATAGAGATAGGCTTTAAAAATTCACTTTTCTAGGACTGAAGCGAACCAAATTTGATTTTTTTTTTTATTTTATCTTCAAATTTGTACGAAGAAAACTCATTTCACAACTGCGGGCTGATTGTTGAGATTGATAGACAACGCTATAGACAAAGGAGACAAAAGGGATGTGGAGGAATCCTATTGGTAGAAGCGGGTGGTTGCAATGAACATTGGAGGTAGGCAATAGAGTAACGAACTGCAACCCATGAGAGGCCCTATAGTTAGTCCATCATTTGGACTACATTTTGCAATTTGGAACTATAAATTCTAGCCCGGTTTAAAAACAACGTATGTGCCATTAGGTTCCCTGTGCACATACGTGTTTCCTGAGAAGAGTCAGAGCTTATAGTTGCAAATTGCAAAATGCAGTCCATTTACCTACTATTCATTTCAAACCTATTGGTTGGATCGCTCCATACCCCCATGCCCTCTTTGTCGATAGCTTTGTCTATCAATTTCACTACCAAGCTTACCAGCGCCAACAACCACAACGAGATCAAGAGGCACGTCATTATGAACACCGTCCTGCGAGCCGATTATTGAAATTGATAGACATGGCAATAGACAAAGAAGACATAGGGAGCATGGAGTTATCCTGTTGGTTGAAATGGGTGGTTCCTATAGACTAAGGGAGAAAATGATGGACTAACTATCGGGTCCCTCGTGGGTTTCGTCCTTAGTTAGTCTATTACCTACCTCATTTGTCCATTGCAACCACTCGCTTCCACCAATAGGATCCCTCCATATCTCTTTTGTCTTCTTTGTCTATAGCTTTGTCTGTTATTTTCAATTTTCGGTCCGCTGGTCAGAAAAGAAACAAATGGAACAGTGGGTTGATTGTTGAATTGATAGGCAAAGCTATAGATAAAGAGGACAAAATGGATGTAGGGGGGTCCTATCGGGAGAGGCGGGTGGTTGCAATGGATATAGGGGTAGAAAATGGATTATTCACCGTGACAGTCTCTGCGGTATGAAAAGATGGTAACTTCGATTATGGTGCTTCGGCTTAGCTGTTGAGTGTTGTTCTCACTATGAACAATACAAGGTGGGGAGGTACATTGGTCATTTAAGAAGCCTACCAAAAGTGTTGTAGTACGCGATTTGATTCAGATAGACAATTGAGCTCTCGCAAGTGTCAGGACTCAAAATTCCGCAATTTGAAATTTTCATAGTAAATAAAAGTTTTTTACTGATTTTGATCCGCTTTTTTATTTATGTGTCCATTGAATTGGTGTTGATCGGTTCATGTCTTTATTTTTCGTTCGATTCATGTCGATAGAACGCATACTCTTTCGTTATATGCAGACTTCCAATCATAGTCTTTTCTTTAACTGAGCAATTCGCCTTCTACTGCGTCTGCAGCAATTGTTGTTACGGATATGTCGTGCGTGCTGATTTCAGTTCATTACATACTCAACTCTTTGAAGGCGGATTATGTGCGCAAGTAGCGCAGTCTGTCGGAGAACGAACGAATCAGCGCACATAAAACGCCTTCAAAGAGTCAAGTATGTACTGAGCTGAAATCAGCACGCACAACATATTCGTAACAACAATTGCCGCGGACGCAGCTGAAGGCGGATTGAAAACAACCGTATAATACACGTTGAAAAATATTTTAGCTCTTTAATTAATATTGTTACCAGTAGAACACTTTCAACACTTACAAGACTTAAGACTTAAGACTTAAGACTAAGACCTAAGGCTTGGACTTAAGACTTCTCTCAATACTTACAAGAGGAAAATAGCTCGAGCCTTTTGATCAGCTCCGCAGCATCCACAAATGAGACCGAAAAGTAGAAGGAACCATACCATGCTCATCAACAGGAACGCCCCTAAAAAAACCAAACCGTTTAAAAGCAGATAGTTCTTTCGCTCGATTTAAGTGGAGATAAGTGTAAAGTCAGATCAAATCGTTAATTATGAACCTTATGGGAATGGCTGAATTTTGATAATAGGCAGTCCAATTGATTCAATCGTGCACGAAATGGACCTCGTTAAGCAGAGAGGAACTAAGCCACATCAGCTATTGCCAAATTTAATTGGGCTAATTTTTTCATAAAAACGGTTGTGCGGATTTTTGCGGATTTCATTAAATTCCTGCATATACATTTGGTACAAGGCAAATTCCTTAAAATTTTTAAAGGAGTCCGCGCAAAAATTCTTTCCTAAAAATGGAATTGCCTCATTTAATTTTGGTAATTGGTAAATTGGTAATTTGGTAATTTTCGGTAATTGCTCATTTTCGGTCCTAAATTAGATTGATTATGTATGAGCACAAGCGACAAACACGTTCTCCTTTAAATACTTTGTAATGGGTGTACTAAAGATTAGCATATTCGAATATGAAAGTGGTAGTCGTTTGCGCTCATACATAAACAAATCTAATTTAGGACCGAAAATGAGTAATTATTCGAGAAAACTGCAAAACTTCACTACTTTGCGCTGATAAATCAGGCAAAAACCTCTCAAAAACACCTCAAATAAGGACAAATTCACACAGCGTAGGTGGTTAAGAGTCGATTTGACCATACATGGCATTATTCTAAGCTGTTTCAATTTTCGACCAAAGTTAGGGCCAAACTACCCTCCTTAATGGGATGCATCCTTTCACTTCATTATTCAAGTGAATGAAGCTATCTGTGGTGCTGAAGATGGCTTCCAACGGTTTGGACAAATTTACGTATATTCAAATTTTGTACACATTTTCTTCGGTGCACTAGTCATTTTGAGCGCAATTAGTCTGGTGGTGTGGAATTTTAAAAAAAATATTGCTAGAGCTTTGTTGCAAATTTTACAACGACAAAACTCTTATTACACACACTTATTACTCTAGCTTTTCTGATTATTCCAACAATCTTTATTATTCTATGACCTCCTCATAATGTATCCTCCAACTCAAGAAAAACTTTTAACGAAATGGAAAGAATTATACCCAACGCCTACTTTTTAAGCGTATGTTGTTAAAACAAAATAATTTCAATCTTTAAAATCTTTTAGCGACTAACTTTTAAAAATTAATAATATTAAACGTATACAACTTGTGGCAGGGTATTTTTAAATTTTCACTAGTTGATCTTTAAATCCATTCCGTCATGAGGAAAGTTTCAAGATAGCGGGATAGCCCCACCAATAGAGAATTTGCAGGTGTCTGAAATTTGACGAATTTCGTGTTTAAGTCGAAACTACTGAGTAACCGAACACGTGGATACCCTTGGTTCATGAATTGAGCAATTAATGGAGAAGATATGAAAGAATGATCTAATTAGCAAAAATACGTGTCTTTAAATGGGAAATGCCGCTCGATTACGTCACTAGGCGGTGCATTTTCTTACTTTTAAATCTATTTCTATAATTCTATACCATTTCCCATATCAGAAAAAATTATAAAAAATACTGTGAAATCAGCTCTTCAAGCACTTTCAGATGAAGCAATAAAAAATTTGCATGCAAATTCTCCATTTAGTCAATGCGTTAAGTTTTGCTCCACTTTACCGATTGGGATCCATGAACAGTGTGTATTCAAAACCTGAAAAACACCAGGAGATGTTGCTGAGATTGTGCATGTTTTTTCTCATGAAGGAACCTAAAAATTTTCGCTCTGTGGACTTTTTATTGGGAATTTTCGTCTAAAATTTAGCCTTATTTTCAATATCTAATAATAATTATTCTTATTCCATTAGATTTAAATTAAATGAAGGAAACAGTTACACAATCCTAGCAGCACCAGGTTGCGCTTGAAATGTTTTGAATTTTTACTCCTCGGACGATGTCGTTAGTAACCTGAGAAGGACAAAAACAAACGTTCCTTACCTGACGCAATAATGTACCAAAGCAACTCATAATCGTTTGCTTCGCGTACGAATTCCACCGAAGTGACTGATAGTTGGTCGATTTTTGACGAAAGGTCCTCCGAAAAAGTATCAAAACTTTTTAACGAGTTCTCTATCCTTTTTTGACGTCGGATCAACTTGGTCCAGATTTCTATCACGAAAGACATAGAAAAAAAGATAGTCATCGCATCATTTGCAATCATTTTCTAAGGAACTTCGTGGATTTCAAACATGACCAAAAATTATAACTGGTCAAGTTTTGACTTCGTTTCCCCCACTTTATGATCACGAAAATTCAAATTATGGGACCAAATTCTTGTGATCAAAATGGAAAAATATTTCCTCAAGATAGAAAAAATACTTGCTGAGTTGCATGAACTGTGGAACACCTTTACCCCCCACCGTTGACGATGTACAATATATTATTACCATCTCGGCCTGGCCTCAGAGCTGATCATAGCAGAGTGACAAAACTGTTGATACTCCACATTTAAATCCATTAAACACATCGATTCTAGGTGAGATAGGCTGTCTCACTCAGAATCGATTATTGAACATGAACATAGATTTAAATGAAGAGTTCACTTCAGAGTTTATGTTCGTTTGTTACGGCACGTTTCTGCTATCGAGGTATTAAAACTATATCGAGATGTGGCGTCATGTGCCGTGCTAAGGAAGAACGTCGTATGAACCTTCGAGAGTTGCCAAAGTTCCTTTAATAAAGTGTTCATTTTTTAGAAAACATATTAATATTTTCTCTTGAAATTTTCAGAAATTTTCGACGGTATTGCAAGCAAAATTATCTGAAAAATCTGAAGAAAAATATTCATAAGCCTACCAGAAAATTCGTGTTTTATCCAAGGCATTTTGGCAACGCATGAAGGTTCATACGGCATGTTTCCTTAACATGGCAGCATTGTTTCATCGCAAACTGTGGAATTTCGAAAATCTGTTGTTTTGAGTCTCGCAAATATCAGAACACTTACCTGTGCGCAAGTCCTTGGTGTCTTGGCCAACTTTTTTAGGTATGTCATGAAATAGATCACTCAAGTTCTTGACCAGAGAGTTAAGCGTCTCATCTTCCAAGCGTCTTATGTACTGTAGTTTGCTATCACCGAGAGTCTGGAAAGATAACCAGAACATTTTAGTCAATCCTCATTTAAAATGTATGCTAAAGAAATTTTAAAATTCAGCTCTGGACATAATCTTTGAAAAAAACTTTTTCCGTCTCACTTTCACATCAGGCACTGAAGTGAGGACATTTACAGATTTTGACGTAACTTTGTATCTTTCAGATTTTTGAGGGTGATCAGACGATTCTGTTTCGATTAGGCCCACTTTTGGCGCGTATACGTAGTATACCGCCTTTTTTTATTTTGTCTCACCTTTTCAAATTATAATTGCTGAAAATTTGGTTTTATTTCAATCCCTAAAATTTTCGATATAAAATAAACTAGGGGCTTATGGGGCTGCTTCGCAGCCCCTTATTTTTCCTGTACACTTTTCACTTTCACATTTTTTTTTTTTTTTTTATTTATTTTCATTTAATTTTCTGTTTTGTCTTTGAATCGGGTCTAATTATTTCTTTGAGAGAATAAATATAACAAATGTTTTCAAAAATTGTAATTTTATTTAGTAAACTTTAAACTAAAATTTTGTTTTAATCTTCATACAAAATTATTTTTTAGGTTTTACATTTGTTTTCAAACTAATTTTAAAGAAGATCTTTTTTTATTTTTTAAATGCATCCGGAATGCAGCTGCATTCCGGATGCGTTAAGGGGTGGGAAGGAGGGAGGGACGGACTGAGAAACTGAAAAAAGTACGTTACGTAACGGTAAATATTAAATAAACTTACATATATATGGATCCTTGAAATTTAAAGCAATAAGGTCCATCACCCGGAATATCAATTCGATTTACAGAGAAAGAGGCAAAAGCAACAGCACTATTATAATTTCTGATATGCTTTATGAAATTTGGAGAATATAAAAATAATGATTTCAAATCGGTATTTGTCCGAATACTCGTTAAAGAAATTAAGCCATTTTGGCAGCAGTTATTAAAATGACCATTGGACATGTCACCCTGAAAATGGCGAGCATCACAATGATGACAAATTATATTCATTGAACCGACTGAAAATTTGGTAACAAAATTTTCATCAAAGTTCTGATCATCAATTTTATACTTCCGAAATGAAGAAATGAAACTTTGATTTTCTATACTAATAACAGAGTTAAGTTCTTGCTTCACTAAACGAACATGCGAAGAATTCTGGAAAACGCGACCACGTTTTGGAGGACGACCGCCTCGGTCATTGAAAATTTCACTCATAACAACTGTTAAATTTAAAATTAAAATTAGTAAAAATTATTATTATTTTAACAAAATCATAACTGAAAAGTTCAATTTTTAAATTAAAAAAAATAAATCAGAAGAAAAAGGATGAAATGAAAATGGAAATTAATAATAAACATATTTATACACATTGAAAAGAAACAGCGTGAAAAGTTCTGATCGGAAATGAGAAAAAAAACTTGGAGGTTATTGCCTTAATGAGGAAAAATTGGCAATAGGAAAAATATGGAACCAATCATGAAAAACCGTAAAAAAAAAAAAAAAAAAAAAAAAAAAAAAAAAAAAAAACGCGGGAAAAGAAAAATGTAAGTTGATGGCAGTTGAGTGTTGGAAGTAACCTCACTTAATGATGATTGTTGAATGAAAACAGCTGATAAAAAGACAGCAAACAGTAAAGTAAGATGCGTAGCAACAAAACTTTTCCGAAAAACAAAAAACCCCACTTCCCCTCATCCAATTTATGAGTTTTTAGGGATTTAAAAATCGGGGACGAACCCCAGAAAATAATTTATAGTTTTCCCGAAGCATTGAGAACAACACCTTTCAAATGAACCAACGCCCCTCGCAATTAGTACAGTAATTGATTCACAATTTCATTCTATTTTTCAAATTAAATATTAAGATACTTTTTATACGTATCTATAAAAACATGAAAATATTCCTTTACTTTAAAAAGATTTACTTATTTAAAACTTGGCAATTAATTGTAAAACACTTTTTAAGCGATGGCATCGATATTAATCCCAATGTGCCGTAGTTTTGTTGAAAAGAACTATTGAAAAATGAATAGAAGAAGGAGAAAAACCTCGAAACACGAAATGTTTTAGTTTTAACCTATTTGTACATTGATCTTTAGGAGTCAAATACGTCAAATTTTAAGCGCTCGGTTGAGCGTATATCACGCTGCAGCACAGTAAAAGTACAAAGTATCAGAGAGAAAATTAGAGTGCTTTGGGAATCATTAAATTTGACCTATAACCACCTTAATATATACAAAACAAACATTATATTTATCTTCAATACATATTTTTCCATCAATTTAATTGAGAATAGTTCATTCACAGTGTGCAAACATTTCAAAATCATGAGTTGGAAAACGCTGACTTCGCGAGTTTCAATATTAGAGCCTAACAAAGCAGAGCAGCGTGCTGACAGCGCAGAACGCGCAATGACACTTACAAACCTAAGGGGATACCTCACGCATTGCGTAACGCTTGAAGTATCCACTTAGGTTTGTAGGCGTCAATGCGCTGGCCGGTCGCTCGCTGCGCCGCAGCGTGCCACGGCACCTCAAGCAACTATTTCAGCACAGAGGTGTTGCACAGTATCATACGAAATTGAAGGCACTCCAACATATTAAGTGTGACAGGCATCCTTTAAGGGCATGGATCTTTCCTCGCAAAGTAAATCAAGGTACTACGGCACGAAAAGAGAGCGGTAGTCCAAAAAGTCACTGAGTTCTAGCATCCGTATTTAATAATGTTTATCTCGATTTTTGAATTTTATTGGTGAAAAAAGTGACTCGATTTAGGCAGAAAGATAATAACGTGCAACATCACTGTCACGAGATAGTAGCTTGAAACGCCGCGTCACGCCGCACAGTGCGGCACTCCGTGGACAAAAATCGAAAAAGTCGTCAAAATTTTTTTTTTGAAAATGCACAATTTTTCTTGATATTCATGGTGAGGAACGTTTTTCTGACAAGGAATGATAGTTTATTTGCGATTTTCATTCGTAGATCACCATGGATAAGCCGGTAAAGTTGAAGGAAAAATCTCGGGAATGAATTTCCCCATTGAAAACATATGGGAAAAGACTAAAAACTTAAAAAGACTTTTCTCGAGAAATACTCAAAATACTCCTGGACGTTAACATTTTCTTATTCCTTATGTATCCTACTTTGATCGTGCCAAAGGGTTTTCCTATGTTGCTGCTTATAATTTTTTTATAAGAAGTTAAAGTTTGGGTATTTGACGGTGTTTTTACATTGCTAACATATAGGGCTGATTCGAGGTTGCCAACTTTAGATGGACTTTTCTCGAGAAATACTCAAAATACTCCTGGACGTTAACATTTTCTTATTCCTTAGGTATCATACTTTGATTGTGCCGAAGGATTTTCCTATGTTGCTGCTTATAATTTTTTTATAAGAACTTTAAATTTGAGTAATTAGTGCATACGGGGATTTTACATGGGTAGCATAGGGCTTGTTCGAGGTTGCCAACTTCAAATGGACTTTTCTCGAGAAATACTCAAAATACTCCTGGACGTTAACATTTTCTTATTCCTTAGGTATCATACTTTGATCGTGCCAAAGGATTTTCCTATGTTGCTGCTAATAATTTTTTTATAAGAACTTTAAATTTGAGTAATAAGTGCATACGTGGATTTTACATGGGTAGCATAGGGCTTATTCGAGGTTGCCAACTTCAAATGGACTTTTCTCGAGAAATACGCAAAATATCCTGAGATATTAGCATTTTCTTATTCCTTATATGTCCTAGAATGACTGTGCCAAAGGATTTTCCTATGTTGCTGCTACTTTCTTTGTTATTTGAAGTTAAGTGTTATGTTTTCAACCTAAAATGCATCAATTTTTGAAGGCGGCAACATAGTATGGGTTTTCCCATGCGGGAATTCCCAAATCCCGCTGAACAGCGTTCATGGTAAACAAAACAAAACAAATCTTGTGTCTTGTGTCTCGCTTATCACTAGATACAATCGTATTTAGCTCAAATCATGTGCATGTGCCGAAGTAAATTCTCTCAGATTTAGCGAGAAAATTGTGATCTATTTCGTTCAGTTAACCGGAGGTGAAACATAGAATAGCTATCACTAGAAATGTGAGTCTTCGGTGCTAATAAGTACTTGGAGATTTGTGGATTTCGTTGTCCATTCTTAACCATGGTAACAAATATTTACACCTTCTTATTTCAAATGTATTAAGCTTTCAGCCGAAGTGCGGATTTCTACCTTTACCCGGCAGAATGTATGATTTTCAATGTTCTCACTCTCAGTGAATTGAATGACCTGATATCTCAGGCCCCAAACGTTTTCTTCCCATAATTGAATGAAGTAAGGTTTCTCTATTGTTCAGGTAAAGTCTGCCTTTACAATTTACCTCCCTTCAGCAAGTGAAATTTCTTGATTAGTGAGTATTGACTGTTACGCTGAGTTCAGATAGTGCGGTACGTCAACAGCATAACCTCTAATTCTCATGAAAGCAAGATCCATTGCTCAATTCAATAGTAGCTGTATAATTATTTAAACAAATGGCATGATCACATATTGTGCTTCAGCTTTGTTTAAAAATTTAGCAGTGATAATTCATCTATACCTACTTATCGTCACATTGAATACTGTGCGCGTTAATCAAGTCATGTTCGGTGCTTACCATCCTATACAGTTCTTAATCGTTCCTTAGTTTTTGAAGCTCATAAAAGGCTGTGCTCTTTGAATGGGAGAATCAGTGGTGTTTTCAATCATTATGAGAATGAGTGAAATACTCCTGAATGTGGTGTGTGACTAAATACTTACTCTTGAGTATTTTTCCTTCTGGTTTGTCCTTAGGACACTTGCGTGGTGAGTTTCATTTTCTTTCTACTCAATAGAAAATTTATTTCCTCCTTTATATTTGAGCAAATCAGGGCCTGCATTTCGTTTCATTCAGGACCCTTAATTAGGAAGTTAGGTGTTAAAATGCTTAGCTCCCAATTTCTGCATTCTTAAAATTACCATTATTTCCTGCATTTTCATAACATGATGCCAACCATTATCAGTCTAGTCATGGATATATTCTCCTTGATGATTTGAGAAGGATTCTGTTTTAATATGTCATGCCAAGATTTGACCTGTATCATGTTAAAAGTCATTTGCGCTGCAGCACAAATCCTATGATGTCATAATTTCTCATGTAGAATCAGCATTGCCCAAAGCGCAGAATGCTTAAGCGCATGCGCAGAGGTTCAGAAAGTGCCTCCCTGATGCTACATCACTAATTAATGGATTTAATTACCTACTCCTGCCACTGACTATACTTTGGCGTCAAATTAAGGGAAATATATTTCAGGCTGTTATTATAGGCTGCATTCATTTGGCCAAAAACAACTGTTTTGGGAGACGGCATGTGTGCTCGTCACTTGGTTTGTAGTGTTCTTCATACAAGTCAGTGATAATTAGTGTGCTTTTGATTCATTTTAATGAATCATGCAGATATGTGTATTTAGAAATCTGTAGAGGAACCAACTGTGCATTTGCTCATTCTATTGTAAAGATCAAGAAGGTATCTTTGGTGCATGGAATTATCATCCCTACAAAAATAAAAAAGAAATATTTAGTTATTTCTCACCCAACTTCAGGTTTCTTCATGAAGAATGGACAAACTGAAATCTTGTGGCTCATAATACTTACCTCATCCGTATTATTCAAATTTTCCGTTAATGAGGAGTTTTTTTTTTTTTTTTTTTTCATTTTTTTTTTTCATACTGCTTTTAAAGCCATAACTTAATTCCTAGAGAATTTTAGGTTCTACCTAGAATTGGATTCTACGGAAGAAATTACATAAGAATGGATACTTCAAGGACCTGCATCCATACAAATCAAATTTTGTATTTTTGAGAGGATCATTTTGAGGTTTTTTGGCATCCATCTTGTATTTGAAGCCAAAATTTCAGTCCTAGAGAATTTTAAGTTGCAAAATTGGATTCTATGTGAGAAATTACATAAGAATTGATACCTCAAAGACCTGCATCCATACAAATCAAATTTTGCATTATTAAGAGGATCACTTTTAGCTTATTTGGCAGCCATCTTGCTTTGGAGCCAAAATTTCAGTCTTAGAGAATTTTTGGCTTCAGAATCGGATTTTACGGGAGAATTTACATAAGAATTAATACCTAAAAGACCTACATCCGAGCAATTCAAATTTTGTATTATTGAGAGGATTATTTTGAGGTTTTTTGGCAGCCATCTTGTTTTTGAAGCCAAAATTTCAGTTCTAGGGAATTTTAGGTTGTAGAATTGGATTCTACGGGAAAAATTACATATGGATTGACACCTCAAAGACCTGCATCCGTACAATTCAAATGTTGCATTATTGAGAGGATCATTTTGAGGTTTTTTTTTCGGCAGCCATCTTGTTTTTGAGGCCAAAATTCCAATCATAGAGAATTTTTGGCTTCAGAATCGGATTCTACGGCAAAAATTACTTCTGAATCAACATCTTCTTGGGCCAATAATCCTTTTTTCATCGTTGTAACGATTTTTGTCCACATCGTCCATAAGCATGCCGCACTGTGCGCCGGCGCCGTCGCGAAGTTATTGTACACGAGAAAAATATAAGAGCCTTTAGCTGATACAAATCAAAAGGTTTATCCGGATCAGGTATGACATGATGGGATTTTCTTGAAAGATAATTAAGTTCTGTTGCACCAAAGAGGTGTAGAGTGTTTTAGTGTATTTTTATTCATAATTGACGCTTCCCCATTCTTATCGCGCTTTGAAAAATTCGTCCCATAACGTCATCCACCGCGGTAGTGACACCCTTGGTTTCTACCGCCTTGCTTTTATCCGAGTTCCAAGTTGAACTACTACTGCAAATGTTAGTCCCACCGATTGATGAAAGCAAGGTGGAAGAAACCAAGGGTTTCATTACCGCGGTGGATGACGTCATAACGAATTTCTCAAAGCGCAATATCTCTGTTCATTTTGAACGTAGAAAGTTGCTTTTTGGACAGATGTTATTATTTTAAGCTAATCTACACGAATAAAGCTTTGCAACACGATTCTGTGACCACCCAAGTAGCAAAATGAAGATATTTTATGAAAAAAAATAATGAAAAAAATTTAGAAAATAAAGAAAAAGTAGCTAGCATTATGGAAAGTAGACAGATAATTTAAAGTGAGTGTCACTATTTACCAAAGAAAATAGGTCTATTTCCTGTCTACAAAATGGGTCTACTTTCCGTCTAGAAAATTGATAGGGCTATTTCCTTAAGATAGAGTATTCAAAAACCTGATGGAAAATAGAGAAAAATTGGATATTTTCTTTATCTATTTCTTAGAAATTTAAAGTTCCGAAAACAGATAGAAAAAACACAGAGTGTAGACAGCAAAAATCTGTTTCTCTTGTATTTAGCGTCCGGAATATAGACAGAAAATATAAGTTTTTTTAATAATTTTCTTACTTCTATTTGATACATCTATTTTCTTTCCATTTTCTCTCTACTTTATTTTTTCTGTCTAGAAAATAGACAATTTTTAAATTAGTGCTAGACAGAAAATAGGTCCTTATGCAACTTGGGTAGCTCAATTGACCCATTTTGCGAATATTGTACCTTGTCAACACGAAGGACAACTTCAAGGTCGAAAGTTTCGATGGTATCGCAGAGGGGTTTCTCGGCCGAAGAGCACTGCTGTCGAAACCTCTCAATCTGCCGCTGGAGCTCCTCTAGCTTTTCCTGGGTCGTCGTTATCAGCGACTTGGTCGTTTTGCAGTTAGACAGCAGTACGTCCACTTTCCGGGCTACATTCCTGGTTTCTGAGACCAACAAATTTAAATTTGTCGAAGTTACAATATTTTGAATAGAAATAACTCATTCAAATTAAAGTAGAGGGATAAGAAGCATTAACTCAAAAATATATGCAGTAATACTGCCGTGCTAAGGAAAAACGCCGTATGAACCTTCAGGCGTTGCCAAAGTTCCATGTATAAAACACGAATTTCCTGGTAAACTTATGAATATTTTCCTTCCAATTTTTCAGACAATTTCGTTCGCAATTTAATCTATCTACGATATCTGAAAATTTCAAGGAAAAATACGAACAACTTCCTTCAAAAATACACGTTAAATTCGGGGAGATTTGGCAACTCTCGAATGTTAATACGGCGTTCTTCCTTAGCACGATGATTAATGTATGATTGATGATTAATTGTATGATAAAGATGATATTACATAGTTAGAGGATGCCCGATACACGGGTTACTGTGATGGAGCAATTAGTGATATATTGGTGTTATTCCTGGAATACATAAGCTAAGTTTAAGCTATTATACTCATATTTGGACCGCGTTTAACGGAAAGGAACTAAGCCACATCAGCTACTGGAAAATTTAACTTGGCTATTTAATTTTTAATAGGAGAGCTTTTGAGCGGATGCCTTTGAAAACGTTGAGGAATTTGCTTCGCACTATGCAGAAAATTCACTGAAATGTTCCCAAAAACCCGCACAACCATTATCATGTAAAAGCTTAAATACCCAGTTGAATATGTGCTGATGTGCCTTGGTTCCTTTTTGCGTAACGCAGCTTGCTGACAGCGCGGAACGCGCAGTGGCGCCTACAAACCTAAGGGGATACTTCACGCATCACGCAGTGCTTGAAGTATCGCCTTATGTTTGTAGGCGCCGTGCCGCCGCCACGTGCAGCGGCGCCTCAAGCAACTAATTCACCACAGAGGTGTTGCACAGTATCATACGAAATTGAAGGCGCTCCAACATATTAAGTGTGACAGGCATCCTTTAAAGGTACGGATCTTTCCTCGCAAAGTAAATCGAGGTCCTACGGCACAAAAAGAGCTATTTAATTTTTAATAGGAGAGCGTTTGAGCGGATGCCTTTGAAAACGTTGAGGAATTTGCTTCGTACTACGCAGAAAATTCACCGAAATTTTCCCCAAAACCCGCACAACCATTATCATGTAAAAACTTAAATTGCCCAGTTGAATATGTGCTGATGTGGCTTGGTTCCTTTTTACGTAATGCGGTCCATTTCAATAACAAATTGTTTAGTTTTTTATTTAATTGATTATTTGAAATGATTTTTAAATTATATGATTTCTGGTTTAAGGATTATGAGAGGGACTATAAATAATTTTTCTTTTAATACAAATAAATGTATGAATAAAAATATGTCTTTACCTACAAAAGCTACTTTACATCAAAGAGAATTTCGTTTTAATCTTTGAAAATATTTTTTTCACAATTTTTTCAGTGACAGCTCAATTTAATCTCAGTCATATCTCGCACAGTACACCAAAACATAATGTCGAAAATCAGCTTGCTGGAGGTAGAGTCCCTTTATACTGAGAGTTGAGACAATGTGAATCCATTTCTGATTGGTTACCGTATTTTAGGTCTCCACGGTGTCACAAACGGGAATAAAGATTACATGTTCACCAATTACAAAGATCATAAACTGGAATGGACCAGAGAATTACGGGTTCGGCAAGGAACAAACGAAATGAGAGAAGGAACGGAGGAAGGAATTTGAGAATGGGCCGATCAAAGATTACGAAAAACTTAAAATTTGTGTAATCTTTATTCCCGTTTGTGACTCCATGAAGGGAGGGGGGGGGGGGGTTGTCTTACCTCTCAGTATAAAGGGGCTCTAGCTGGAGGGCGAATACTTCTGCTATTTTGCTTCTAGAAAATTCGCAAAATTCCCCTTGCGTCGGCAACCTCACGGAAGATGACTCCTCATTGAAAGTGCAGACTGCAGCCAAATGGACTCGCCACAACACACGCTTGCAGCGCTGAGCGGATCTTTCAAAATGTATATTTTTAACGACGCACAGTGGATCAAGCCCGTAGGAGAGGTTGAACAAAATTTGGAAACTTCAAACGCTTATAACTCCGTTTTTACACATTTTTGGGGGTCTAAACATGGTTCCATTGGTTTCCTCGTAAATTTTTTTTTTCATGAGCACCGCTTGAAACTTAAAATGTGACGAAACAAACATGAAAATTTGCAGTTTTAGTCAAACATTTCATCACCGACCTTAGTAATGGACTCAATCCACTGTGCGGCGCAAGGGTTGGAAGACCGGATGGCTCCTTCCCGCAATTATCGCAGCCCATTTAAAAGTGAAATTCTAACTTTCTACCCTGGATAATATCCCGAGGTCGGACGGGTTCCTGGCGCTCAGTGGAACGAGTCTTTCGAAGAAATCGGACATGAAAATTTTGACCAAAATTGTAAAATTTGTCACTCGTCACAATATTAATTTTTAGGGATACTCCTCATGAAAAAGTACCCGAGGAATTCAATGAAATTACCTTTAAATTTTATCTTTAAGTTCAATCGCTGCACTGAAATGGCTCTGCTTTTTGTTCTGAGATTTGCACTTACACTGGAAAAAAAACACATTGGATCTAGAGTCCAGACTCTTAAAAACATCGACAAGAAAAAATACTCTTGATTCAATCAGATTTAAGCTTAAATAAAAAATCAAGCCTCTTAATTTGAGCGGATTTCCTTTTGATTTAAGCTTAAATCTGATTGAATCAAGAGTCCTTTTTCTTGTCAATGTTTTCAAGAGTCTGGACTCTAGATCCAATGTTTTTTTTCCAGTGTATTATTGCTTGATATTAACAAACATTATTCTGCTAATGAGGAAGAAAATGAAGTAAATTATCAAGAAATTTCGTTGACTAATATAAAGAAAAATTAAAGTATGACAGGAAGTGTGCGATGTCTCTGACGGATATACAGGGTTTCGCACTGCGGCCATCGATATAGTTCACAGGGGTTTTTCCGGGTTTTTTTGAACTGTATTAACCCACAAAAAAAAAGTTCGAAGTTCTCCTACCTTTGGCAGCGTCAATTAGTGTGATCAGAGCCACATCCACGCCAGTCTCTTGAGCAAGCTCCATTTGAACCGGTTTTCCGAGTAGTGGCTCAATGTCTGCGAACAAAAATATGAAGACCAGCTCTTAAGAACAGTTTCTGACACAGTTTAGGAACAAACTATTTAGCATCATTTGATCTTTGCACATAGGTGTTTCTAAAGATGAACCAGAGATTTTGTTAAGTTTTGAACGAGCGCATATTGCATCTATTAAACTTGATAAGGGAGAGATTAAGTTACGCCAAGTAGATGCATAAATTACAGTTTTATTTACCCAGATGCATTTCGGCCCATAAGGCCATTTTCATGCATCTGGGTAAATAAAACAGTGATTTATGCATCTACTTGGCGTAACTTATCCCTCCATTATCAAGAAATTTTGATCGTGAAACGTAATATCTACCCATCGGTAATCATTTTCTACCTATGGGTAGAAGCTTTCTACCTATCGGGAGGAAATCTCTACTCATGAGTAGAAACTTTCTACCACTGGTCAGACATTATTTTCGAGAAACGGTTTTGATCTTTTGTCATGGCGCCTGATGGATTCTGGCAAGAAGTTGGACGTGTTCCATCGCTAATACAGGACATCGGAACATATGGGTGCCTTGCATCCGGCAAAAGAGCCATTAGGGGTTATTAAATTTGTTTGCCGCGAGCAGATTTCGTTTGGAACTGCCTACCCGTCACACAGTGGATCAAGTCAATCAAGTGGATCAAGTGGGAAACTTTCTACCTATGGGTAGAAACTGTCTGCTTATGGACGGAAGTTATTTTCGAGAAACGGCTTTGATATTTTTTCATGTCGACCGGAAACGCCAAACCGGAAACGTGCGCGAGTGTCGCAAGCTTGGGTGACCTTGAGATTGACGAAAATATTTATTAAGTGGCTGGGGCTTTTTGGAATAAAGGTACTCTAGATTGTCCGATCAGATCTCAAGGAGACCCAGCCACGACATTTTGAGGCGACCGGAAGTGCCGAACCGGAAACCGGAAATGTGCGCGAGTGTCGCGAGCCTTTTATTTACGGCCGAGTCGACGTCTCACCTTGCCTCCGAGCTCATCCAGGAAATGATTATTGCTCCCGAAGAGCAATTTTAACCGAATCCTCGTCATGGGTTGCCAGATCGCAGCTCTAAATGATCATTTCCCTAGGACATACTGCCCTAGTGAGCGACAACCGCGTAATTCCATCGGTTTCCAACTGGATATACGTGGTTTTTCCGGTAGGAGGGAGCTTCGAGTCGACGGTAGGCGAGTTCTTTTTTCCGCCGTTTGACAACGGGGCGCGTTGTGTTCCGAGCCAAAAATTCGCCCCTTCTTTTCGACACCTGATCGATGACCCGTCTTTTGGCGAAGTCGAGTCCCCAATGCACATTGCTGGCCGTTGCCAAATTAGTTTCATATTTAGAATTATTTGAATCAGTACTATTATGAGGGTATATAAGAGTTCAAATTCTTCAAATTTTTCCCTTGCAAATATTTGAATAATAAGCTGAAATTGAGCCTATATTCTGTCGTGCTAATGAAGAACGTCATGTGAGCCCTTAGATGTTGCCAAATTTCTTTAAAAAAATCTCGGATTTTCAAGGAAATTTGTGATGATTTTTTTTTCGATTTTCCAGCGAATTTTGTTCGTAATTTGATCTGAAGTGTTAGAAAATGTCAAGGAAAAATTGTATCAACTTTCTTTAAAAATAAGTATTTTCCAAGAGGAAATTTGGCATTATTTGAATGCTCATACGGCGTTATTTCTTAGTACAGCAGTATTATAGATGTATGAATCTCACGAATGTCCGGTAAAGGGACCTTGGATCCTGTTCTGTCTCTTTCGGATCCAAACTTAGGATTCTCGACATTCCAATTTTTGAGAGCTCTGTAGCAAGCAATTATGGACATTTTTTTTTTATCTCCATCAAAGCTTTCAAGCTACTCGATTCTCTGACTTATCTCAATTACGACCCCTCGCCAAGTACACCTCGAAAAATTCAGCACTTGTAGCCGCGGTATTTGATTCTGGCTTCCGCAACTCAATAAAATTTCCTTTGATAAGGGTTTCAGGACATTCTGTCAACGATTTTTTGTCCGCGCACATGTTTTGTCCAGTAGTTTACGTTCACGTGTGAAATAAGTAGAAGTGACTTGATACAAGCTTTATATTTTAGTCCGTATGTGACATTACATTGACAATACCAAAATGAATAAATTAAGAGAGAAGTAGGTGTTGTTATGGCGACTAATTTTTTAAATGAAATGATACTTTCTTATTTTACATATGACGCCTTGCTTTCTGGGGTCCTTGCGGAAATCAAGACACGCCATTTCGTCAGAGGGGCGACGATATTAGCCGTCAAAATTTTCCGTACACGCTCATTTTAAACATTCCTGACTTTTCCAAAGACTATTCTTAATGGTATGTATTTAACATTTTTCCCACATCTCTATACCAGAATCCTTGGTGTCATCGCTAAATTTTGGAATAAAAATTGGCTACTGGGCAGAATTTTCTTCACTAACATTAAGACCAACAATTTTCTCGGTACGATTATGTCAGAAATTACGTTCCTAAAATTTTGACGGAAAATCGGATTTTCTGCAGGTCAGTGGCTGGACTGAAACATCGCCGATCGATATTTCCCCATTTGCAGCTTTAGTGATGAATCGATTATTAGGGTGCTCGATGCAAACGCCCTGATAATCGATCCTATTTCATAGGTTTAAATGGGAGATCGATCGATTCATTGTAAATCGCAACTCGCCACTGCTGCAGATTGTAATACTAATGTACATTTTCAAAACTCTCATTAGTTTCTCCGCTGAAAATAGATTCACGTGAAACGAACTCCATCTACAGGCTGATTTTTCAAAATGAGACTTAAATAAAACGATTGACAAATAAGACATGAGGAGTATAGAGTGATCCTATTGGTTTAACTGGGTGGTTCTTATTGACCAAGGGAGAATCTGATGAGGGATCTCTAGTATAGGTATTGTCGTTAGTTATTTTATTATCTACCTCATTTGTCCATTATTCAGTGGCGTGGCGTGAATTGCGATATATCGATTGTTATGCCATTTAAACCTATGAAAAAGGATTGATAAACAGAGTGTTCGCAGCGAGTATCTTAATAATCGATTCTTTACTATAGGTTTAAATGGCATAACAATCGATACATCGCAATTCACGCCACGCCCGCCACTGCCATTATTACAACCACCCGCTTCCACCGATAGAATCTTTACTTAACACACAAAATCAGCTACACGGGAAAAAGTTGAATGTTGCTTTAGCACTTATAATGCTGAAAACATTTGCGACAAGTATAAATGCTGATTTTACTATCATAAAATGCTAGGATAACTACGTCCACGCTCAAGTGAACAAATTCAATGATGAGTTAGCATTATTTTGTGAAATGTAAAATCAACATTTGATACTTGTCGCAAATTTTTTTTAACAGTATAAATGCTAGTTCAACATTCAATGGACCACTAGACAAGGTACGAATTTCAGCATTCTGATACATGTTCCTTAATCAAAATTTCAAGTAAAACACGATGCGCACAACAAAAATTACCGAAATCAACTCCTTACGAAGATATTTAATGATTCTTGATGCGTGAATTCAAACCACCCGCTCATTAAAACTCAATGCTCTACGTGATTCACATCGCGCGCTAAATGTTATCATGACAGTCTCTGCGATATAAAAATCTGGCAACCTCAATCTTGACGCTTTGGCTCAGTTATAGCAAATTACTTATCGTTTGAACAACACATGGTGGGAAATGAACATTGCTCGATTGAAAAGCTTGCTGAAACCGTTGTAGTGGGCGATTTGACCCACGTAAAGCTTTGAGTTTCTTGTGAGCGGGCAGTTCAAATTCCTCGTAATCAATGTGAAATAAAAGCGTTAATACCTTCGTTAGGAATTGGCTTCAGTAATTTTCGTTGTATGAATCGTGTTCTACGCAAAATTCTGGGAAAGATACATGTATCATATTGCTTAAATTCGTACCTTGTCTAGTGGTCCATTATTTTCAATATCCTGACGGCACCAGCGCTAAGCGGCGCCTCACCGAATTCAAGGCTACCAGTGGCATGGCGTGTTTTGCGATATATTGATTGATACGCCACTCAAACCTATGAAAAAAGATCGATTATCAGGGTGTTCGCAGCGAACACCTTAGTAATCGATTCTTTACCATAGCTACAAATGGCAAGATATCGATCATCGATCATTCACGCCACGCCACTGAAGGCTAGGATTCCGATGAGTTTTTTCGCCGTTGTTCCTTTGAGTTATCGAGAGGCGGATAGTTAACTATACGATCGCCCTAAGGAAAAACGCCGTATAAACCTTCGTCAGTTGCCAAATTATCACTTTGATCAAATACGAATTTTCAGAAAAACTTGTGAACATTTTCCATTGAATTTTTTTGAGAATTTTCTTTGTAAACAGATCTAAACTATCCGAAAATTCCAGCGGACCGATTATTGAAATTGATCGACAAAGTTATAGACAAAGGAGACAAAAGAGATATGGAGAGATCTTATAGGTGAGAGCAGGTGGTTGCAATGGACAAAGGAGGTAGGTAATAGACTAACTAACGGCAACTCACGAGAAACCCGACAGTTAGTCTATCATTTTCTCCCTTTGGCGATAGGAACCACCCATTTCAACCAATAGGATCGCTTCATACTCCCTATGTCTTCTTTGTCTATAGCTTTGTCCATCAATTTCAATAATCAGTCTGCAGGAGGGAATTTTCATAACTCTCCTCGAAAATGCATTTTTATACGCGGAAATCCGGCAACTCTCGAGTGTTCATACGTCGTTCTTGCGGAACTCGAAAGCGACCGCGTTTTGCGAAATAAATGGTGTCGTTTGGACCGGGGCGACTCAAAACTGGGGCAGCGTTTTCTATCTTCCATCCACCGCCGCCGAAACTTATTCACCCCCGCTCAACTGCTAAGTGACCAATAAACTAGGCCACAGGCGCGGCGTGAATTGCGATGTATCGATCGTTATGCCATTTAAATCTATGTCAAAGAATCGATTATTTAGATGTTCGCTGCGAACACCCTATTTATCGATCCTTTTCCATAGGTTTAAATGGCATAACAATCGATATATCGCAATTCACGCCACGCCACTGCACTAGACCACCCGGACTGAGCACGGCTACGGACGCGAGTGTTATTCGCGAGCCTCAAAAATGGAGATGTTGCATGTGTGAGGGATTTGCGATTTGACTGTTGATTCTTATGTAAAAGTTCGTGAGAAACACGATGGTGCCACTGGTTTTCTCTGAAATCAACTCCCAAGCTCGAAAGAAGCTCTCAAGTTGAGGCCAAAACGGAGGGGGTATCCCACCCTACCCTGAGAGTCCACCTCTACATCAAGACAAACTCTCCATGCAAAGATAGGGAGCAAATACATTTACAGGGCTGCCACTTTATTTGGGGACTCCAAAACTGAAAACACGGCAACCCTGCTAGTGTATTTGCTCCCTATCTTTGCATGGAGAGTTCGTCTTGATGTAGAGGTGGACTCTCAGGATAGCGTGGGATGTCCCCTCCATTTTGGCCTCAACTTGAGAGCTTTTCTTGAGCTTGGGAGTTGATTTCAGAGAAAACCAGTGGCACCATCGTCTTTCTCGCGAACTTTTACATAAGAATCAACAGTCCTCACACATGCAATATCTCCATTGCAACAACGCACAATGGATCGAGTCAATAGGAGAGGTCGGACAAAATTTGGAAACTTTAAACGCTTATATAACTCCGTTTATACAAAACTTTGAGGTTCTATAAGTGGCTCTATTGGTTTCCTCATAAAGTTCTCTTCCAAAACCACCCCTTACAGTTTAAATTTTGACAAAATAAACATCAAAATTTGCAGTTTTAGTGAAAACTTTCATGTCCGACCTCTCTAATTTACTCGATCCACCGTGCGACGTAACCGCAGTCGAGTCATATTGAGATCTTGCGTTGTGATTCTCAGAGCACCTATAAATCGTCACCTTCCGGAAAAAGTATCTCAAGCGCGATATGATGATGAAAAATTTTCGCCGCCATTTTATTTTTTTACAGAGAAATTGCTCAACGAGGCCGTCCGAAAATTTAACTGAATTTTCTTCGTGCTGCCGATGAAATTCAGTGAAATTTTCGAACGGATTCAACCAAACATTTCTCTGTAAAAAAGTCAAATGACGGCGGGAATTTTGAAATGTCGCATGGCGCTTGTGATACTTTGGCTGGAAGGTGACGATATAGGTTTTGCAGAGCCTTGATTATACTTGTATTTTTTTCGAATTTTCAAGTCCCTCAAAATAAGCTTGATTTGGACTGCATTTTGTAATTAGGACTGACGTACTGACGTCCTAGTAATACCTAGTCATTGTGATAGTGTTTTTACGGATGAGCAAGAAATTGCAGCCCCTAATTGCAAAATGAAGTGCGAATAAGGGACTTAGAGGACAGGGCGCATAATTGTAGTTTTTGAAAAAATTGAGATATTAATGATATCAAGTAAAACTATAGTCTAAATACTTATTCTGTGAAATAATTCACTCCACGATTCCAATTTTTAAGCATCGAAAGTCAGTATGAACTTAAGTTCTGCCATATAGACCTATGTCATTTCGAAATTACCAACACGTATTTCTCGATATAGCAGAAACTGCACTTAAGTGCCTTATCCTCCAAGCCCCTCATTTGGAGGATAAGGATAAGGATAAGGATGAGGAGGAGGAGGAGGAGGAGGAGGAAGAGGAGGAGGAGGTAAATAAGTAGAAGAATAAAAAATCTGCTTTTGATACTCACTTTCGAAATCGGTAGATATCGCATCCAGAGCTTTGTCGAGAGATCCCAGCACCAAAAATTGCAGCTGGTTTTTGGCTGATTGGATGAACGCAGTTAAGTCCCTGGCAGCAGATTCAATCGTTTGCGGTGTTCGTTGAAAAGTGGACGTCATGTGCTCCGTCGCTGCGAACTGACCGACTAAACCGACCCTGATTTAACAAATAATATTAATTGTTACGAAGAGCAGGTAAATGAGCTCACAATACGAGTAATATAGTATAAATACATATACAAGAAATGTCTTGTCATCATAGAGAAAAATATAGGGGTAACTAGTGAAGGGGTACTTTGTACCCAAAGATTTTTCTAGAACTACGACGACAAAAAATTTGAACGATCCTTGAAAGAGTCATTAAATAAAAGCACGTTGCAGAGTTTCAAAACGTAAAGATATTAATCTTTCAAAGACAAGCCTACAGGCATTCCATAAAGTGGACAAAATAGGAGAAAAAATTCAGAAATGATACATAAAGAAAATTAAGAAACTAGGTATTGCTTCCGGCCACGAAAAATGGCGCCGATTCCCATGAAGCAGTGCAGGCCTTTACCAATAGACCGTATTCGATAACGGTTCGATGTATCGTTTGGTTCAAAACAATAGAACATAACCTCGAACCGAACTGTAAGGATTTAAGTTGGAAAAGCTGGAAATGAGAAATTTCCTGACAATTTCACTATGCATTGGCATTTGGTACTCAAAAGAATAAAAAATCTGTTAAAAAAGACCCGTTCTCTCAGATTTCTGAATTTACTTTTGAGGATATGTTTATGTTTTGAACCAATCGATATCGATACAATCTCACTCGTTTGATGTATCGAATATGATCTATGGATCCATTAGTAACATACTCGCTGCAAAACGACGGGGAAGAGCGTACACCACTAACGTGGTGAACGCTCAAAAAAGGTCTGGTGACCCAGTACTACGAAGCCGGGGTGCATGTGCAGCCCTTCGAGTATCCCGCAGATAATGACGAGGAACAAATTACTCCCCCTCGTCAGCAGCTGCGAAATTGAGGGAGGGGGCGGGGGGAGGGGGTGTCACCGCAATTGTAGGGACGCGGAGGTGGGGGGGGGGGGGGCATCGCAAATATTATCGTGGGCTTCGATGCGGGAGGCTAAGGCACTCCAAAGTGGGGGGGAGGGGGTGTTGGTGACGGGGGAGAGGGGGAGGAATAGATCCTGAGACGGAATGAGCTGCTAAGTTGCTAACTTTCCGGGAGTCTTGGTCGCTGCGTTGCCGAATCACACTGAAAAAAAAATCTCTGTGTATTTACTAAAAGGGTAAAATTACCAAGAATTCAGGGTTCTATTTGATCCCAGTTTTTTCTTGGTAAAATTACCATTCATGGAATTGGTAATTTTACCGAGAAATCTCGGTAAAATTATTGATTTTCTCGGTAATTTTACTGGACCCCGGTAAAAACGCCAATATTTTTTATCGACTATGGTAGAATTACCGAGATAAAATGGCAAAGTTACCGGGAATTGATTACCAATAAAAGTGGTATTTTTACCTGAGAAAAACAGTAAAAATACCGGTTTTTAGGTAAGCTTGCCAGTCTGTCTTGGTAAAATTACCAATAATTGGTAAAAAAAGTGAGATGGTAAAGGTACCAACGGACCTTGGTAAAAACGTCGAGAATTTGTTTTCAGTGTAGGGTCTCCATGATACTCAACGTTAATACTCTCCATTTAAAGATTTTTCAAATTGAGCAGGACTCGGCCAGTTTGAAAATGATAGCTTTTCATCGTAAATTTGACAACTGGATTCTTAAGTGTCTCTCGAATAAGGCGAAAGCTTCCCGTCATTAGGCGAGAGTTGATTTCCGGCGAGGATGATGAGGAGATGGAGGAGTAAGAAAAGCGTGGGGAGGGGGAGGGTTGATCGAAATCAAGTAACAACAGTGTTTTGAGGGTCTATCCGAGGTGATTATTTGTCATTCCGAAGATAGCGAGGCGGAACGGCAGCCACATTATTCGTTCTCTTGAAATACCCATGCACGTTTTAATGTATGGAAATCGTAAGAAAATTTGACATCGTCGAGCAAAAGGCATCGGTCCAAGCGAAAAAAGCTGTTATATAAACTAGAGTTCCTTTAGACTTAACGCCTGGATACCGATTTCCAGATTTTTCAATTTCCATTTCCGATCAAAATGATGACAAAAATGGCGGCCAAATTTTTGCAGGCCGCAAAAATTTGATGGTTGATGGTGCGCACCAGTCACCATTTAATCGGAGATTGATAGAAATTTAAGCGTGTGTCCAGGCCTTAGGAGTAAAGACGATGCGAATCCATCTCTGATTGGTTCCCGTATTTCAGGCCTTCACAGTGTCACAAACGGGATTGAAGATTACATTTCCACCAATTGCAAAGATTATAAACAGTAATGAACCGGGGAATATGGGGTGCGGCAAGGAACGAATGGAATAAGAGAGGGGATAGAGACAGGAATTCAAGATTTTGTTGATCGGAAATTAGAAAAAAAGTCCGATTTGTGTGATCTTTATTCCCGTTTATGACATCCATAAGCCGAGTTGTCTCAACTTTCTCTATAAAGAGACTCTAGAGAAGAGTAAAACACTGCCGTGCTAAGGAAGGACGCCGTATGAGCCTTCATGCGTTGCCAAATCTCTTTCGAGAAATCTCGAATTTTCGGAAATATTTGTAAAAATTTTCTGCCAATTTTTTAAAAGAATTTCTTCGTAATTTCATGTAAAGTGTCCGGAAGTTTCAAGGAAAAATATACATGGGTGTCTTCAGAAATTAATATTTTCTTAAAGCTAATGTGGCAACATTTGAATGCTCATACAGCGTTTTCCCTTAGCACGGCAGAATAAAGCCGCAATGTATTGGGAGCGCCAATGAAGTCAATCCATGAAGCAGCGTGCTGCCAGCACGAAACGCACTGGCGCCTACAAACCCAAGGGGATACTTCACGCATTGCGCAATGCTTGAAGTATCCACTAAGGTTTGTAGGCGTCAATACGCTGGCCGGTCGCTCGCCGCGCCGCAAAATCGCCGATCTTTTTTGATTTTCTGATAAAAAATACTACGCAAAATGTCATTTTCTGCGAATACTTTTGGACGAGAAAAAAATCTCAGGGAGAATTTCCATTAAAATGACTAGCTATAGTTCCGGATACTCATTCAGTCGGCCATTTCCCAGAAGAATGAGCAACGTTGCAAAATTCCCTCCGGTAAAATATTTCTTTTCCGAGGGAACTATTGCAGAGCTTTTTTCGTTGAAAATTTTGCCGATTTTTTAGCGCGTATACGTAGTATACCGCCTTTGCGATCGTTTCGAACCCTGCTCGATACAATAACCGAGTCCCTTAGTTCCTTACCGAAAAGTGACTACCGCGAACTTCTGAGATTTTCCAAAGCGTGTAAAAAGTTTATTTATCCGTCAATAATTATGATTTAAAGTTGTTTCTCATTCTGGGGCTCGCTAGTTTATGTGCAGTGAATACCAAGAGTCTACGTTACTTGGTTTTTTTAAAAAAAGCCTAAGAGTACGACGCGCTGATTTAAAATATGCATATATAAGCGGAAGCAAGCGAACTGATTCGAGGATGGCTGACCAGTTCGGCACTCCTTGAATGAGAATTTCACTCACTCCGTTTTGTTCAAAACGTTGCTTTGACATATCTCCACACCACTGTTATCCTTTTCAAAAGTTGGTACTCCTTGCTCTGATAGCCGGGGCCAGCAGGATAGTGGTAAGTGCAATCTGTGATGAGCCTCGAGACTCATTAGACCATTTGCTAAACCTGGCTCATACAGGAGTCCACTCAGCCCTCTCGTCCCCACGCTCCTGATCACTGCGTCGGCGTCACGAAGAACAATGGGCCTTGGGCCGCCTTGGGTCCCAACGCGGCCGATACCCGTACCCCAATTACTCACGCTTCATTAACCATTTCACCGTCACGCTAGGATTTGTCCAATTTTCAAAAAAAATTGTTTCGCGTGTATTTAGCAATTTTTTCCTTACTCTCCGTTAAAACACAAATAAAAAGAGACCTCATTCATAAAAATCGGCCGAATAGAAGAGAAGTTACAGTAATCGAAATCCGAAGAAATCAACAAAACCTCGACTTCTCGATACGAAAAATAAAATGAAGGGGAAAAAAAGAAAGTATAAATTACAATTAAATATAATTGACCTCAGAATTTGACAAGCAATTCATTTATATACCTAACGCTGAAAAAACTGGGAGAAATTACAAAAAATTCGCCTCTTGCAAGGAGCTTCTTTGTAAGAATTTTGACCTGAAGACAACGGTCGAATAACAGCAGTACTCCATACAATACACGGTGTGCCTGAACGAGTCAAACATTTTTTATACGTCCAAATCGAAAAATCGTTATATTTTTAAGTACAATGTCTCTTGAATCGTTTAAGCCAAAAAAAAAAAAAAATTCCGTCGAGATTCTGGAACGCAAAGCCGCTTTAAAAGTATTCTGGGGCTATAATAGCTAAATCACCGGTAGTAAATCCCGTTATATTATTAAAAAGAAATTGACTCCATAGTTTAATTCCTTAGTTTCTTGAATACGATTATTTTAAGAACTTAAACATTTATACCACCAATTTTAGACATGGGGTGATTTCCTGAGAGCCGATAATATCACGAATTTCTCATAGAACCCTTCAACAGTGGCTTGCTTTTTTGGCAGCCGATTCGGCCATCGAACCGGAGTTTAAATGGAAGCTGATAATAACCCAAAGCTCTGAGAAAAATTTTGAGATGAGTATAAGAACGGTTTGTTGTAAGTAACGAGGAGAGGCGGGCAAAGCGGCTAAAATCCGATCTAATTTTTACAGTTTTTCTGTTGAATTAATGTTGCCGCGGGCTTCTGACTGTGTCCACACATAGTTTCTGTTCAGCATATCGATACATAAGTATTTACACACGTAGAATCTAATTTTCACGTCGGGGAGTCGACATATTTTGATTTTTTCGATTTTATACGGAAAATTGATGGTTTTTCGGGATTGAAATTATTATTGTTTCATGAAAAATAAATGCACCCAAAATGACTATAGCATATTGATTTTTACACATTTGCACTCACGAAATTGGTTGGTAAATTCAACGAGTGGGTGCATCGACCTGGTATATCAAGTTTCTGCAATTTTTTACGGCAAATCAGTAGATTTTCGGGATGTAGATTGCTTACTTTCAATTCATGAATGAATAAAGCAACGACATGGTTGAACTTCTTTGCATGGAAAGACGTTTAAAATAACAAAATCAAGACGTCTTTAATGCAATTGCATTTATATCGAGTCAATTTCTTTTCAATAATATATAACGGGATTTTTACTACGGTGATTTGGGTATTTTAGCCCCAGAATACCTTTAAATCGACTTTATCTTCTAGGAGTTCGACAGAATTTTTCCTTTCTTCGCTTAAATTATTCCGTAGCACTTTTCTTCAAGAATCTGATAAGATTTTGCTTGAGGCAGATCAAAAAACTTAAATTCGATCGAATAGCTTTCTACATTCACAATACACGGTCTCGTCAAGGTGCGTCTTTGACCTCGCAGTGTTGGATCGTGAATTCTCTTGTTGTGCTGTTTGCCTGTTTTGAAATCTCTGTAAATGAAAACTAAAGGGGTTGATATGTGCGAGTTAATGACGCGCCTTATCAACACATTGTGTTGGAGTTCACTGCTTGTTTTCTGACTACAAACAAATATTTGCAAACTTTTGGACCGAAACTGCGCGGTCATATTTTTGTAAAAAAGAAAATTGAATCTTTTGGACCAATTTTGCATTCCTGAGTTGGAGTTAAGTTTTTCGTCTAGGAAACGAAGATTTGTTCTAAAGCCGAACATTCCAGATGGAACACAATCGTCCCTCGCACAATGACACGACCTATTTGTGAGAGGTGTGACAAGAAATTTTGTATAATAACTACAGATTTTGGTGTTTACTTCGTCGCATAAAAAATTTTAAAGGGTTGATCTCAAAAAAATTGTTCGAGAAAACCGATGAAATCATTTTGTAATGTTTATGTTTTGTATCAATGAAAATTTACGCATCATGTCCGATCTCTTCCTCTGATCAGTGGCGACTTTTGAAAGTTGGCAACACTGTTTTTCCTCCATTTAAATGTATGTAAAACAATCGATTCTCGGTGAGGTAGCTTGCCTTACCTAAAATCGATTTTTTAAAAGGGTTTAAATGGGGGATAAACAGTGTTACCAACTATCAAATATCGCCACTGCCTCTGATTCTCTCCACCGAGCGTCGGCCTGCACCTATTTTTACGAGTGCAAAAACATTGATTCGGATAAACTATGCGCATAGAATTTGCGAGCGGCCGCATAGTTCCTTTTGCCATAAATAACTCTACTGATACTACTACTAATATTGGTCACACTATTTGATTCCTCACACATCTCACCACAAATTAATGACCGTTACGTTGTATTTCTTTCGTTCTTTAAAACAAAATTCAAGCCAATACATCAAAAAAATTTGAATAACTCGGAAAATATTCAATCCGACATCTGAGGCCCGGAATTTTTGCAAAATGCAAACTGATATGCCGCCAGTGTTTACCGCTACTTTTTGTGCTGTTTGGATTATAGTTGCACACCCAAAAATCAAATTTGTTTTACAATTTTCACATTCAGATTTTAAGAAACACACTTTTAAAAAAATTGTTTAAAAACATTTTTGAAGCTATTTTAGAAAAAAAAACTCGGGGATTCATAGTTCTCGGAAACCTTGTTTAAATGTTAAAAAAATGTTCTGTTACGTTTGGTTTTAACAGGAGCGAGTAAAATTTGATGGTTCTAAAGCAACTATAAGGCACCAAGGAATAAGTTTTATCAATAAAACTTTTGACAAATGGACGTATTTCTGTCATACGGAACTATGTGCATTATGACGTGAGCCCTGTTATGCACATATTCTTATGGGTCTTCAGGCTCATATCTTAATGCACCTAGTTCTATTTGGCAGAAATGCGTCCGAATGAGGAGAAGGGAAACACGAAGTCAAGAAATTTTAACATGTTTTTCAAAAACAAAGTTATTAAGTCAGTTGAAAAACATATCTCAGATGATAATCATTTTATTACATATTTCATCCACATCACAGATTATTTACGTACAGTTCGAAAATTTTATCATAAAACTTTTCAAATATATTTTTGAAACGGGTATAAAATATAAAGCGACATCAAAAATGCATTTAATAGCATCAGCTGGAAAGATTCGATAGACTCAATGGAAAGAAAAAATCAACGTATTGCCATACAGTAAAAATGTTTTCACTTGAACTTGTTTTCGATGTAACCAAAGGAATGTGCGTTTATCCCTTCTTTGCGGAATTTCGCCTTCGACCACAGATTTAAAATTAAAAAAAAGAGGAGACAAAACAAAAAAACTGACAGGAGAGAATTCCACAGACTAATTTAATAACATGAACGGATTTCTTCTAAACAATATTCTTAACCGGACGCGACTGTTTCGGGGACTTTTCGCCCTCACGTCCAATCAGATTCAACAATATTCGCGATTGACAATTTTGGAAAATAGCAACAATCCTAAACCACTCCAAATATTTCATATGTTCAGATGAGATTAGATTTCAAGTTAGATTATGAACCTAATCATTCTAAATTATCAATCTTACCTAGTTGAAGAAAACAACTCTTTTAAAGGTATTCACTCGAACTACAACCATTATAATAGTTAACTTGGCTCCACATACAGTTTTTTCAAACTCAAGTTAGTTAGTTAGTTAGTTTTAGTTAACGACGATCAGCATCTAGGCTATGGCTGTTTCGAAAGAGAGATCCAACAGTTTTATTGTTCTGATTTGAATCTATCGAACGATATCCGTAATCTTGAAACTGTCTACAGCACATGTCACGTCATTTGCCCACCATTAATTTACTAACAAAAACCTTTTATTATTCTAAAAGTAGGCTTGAAAATAACAATATGAAAATCAAATGATCATTTAATCAATGGTGCTTCTCAAGTCTCATTTTACTGCTTCAGTTTATAGAGCTTTGAATGATTAGTTCAGGAGTAGATTTTGGACGAACCATTTTCCCGGTTTCTTCCATGCAAGGTATTATTCCACAACAATTAAGTTAAATTACAGATTCCGCAGGATTTTTTTATAAATTTCCGCGGTACTTTTAGCCCCTTAGAAGTTATTCAAGGTATTTGAAAGCAGGCTCTACGTACGTTGTGTCACTTTTTTTCGTTCAGCTTATCCTAATTTGAATGTACATATTTCGGAACTCATAAGCATCGGTGCAAACGTACCTTTATGTTTCATAATTTATGTTTCTTTCCGATGTTCCTTTCCGATTTTATGTTTCTCAATCTCAAAGCTCCAATGAGGTTTTTAATAGAACACCCTAAAATATGACTTTTGCCTGCTTCCATCCCAAAAAGTTACGAGGAAGTAGTGGGTCAACTACGATGCTGTGCTAAGGAAAAACGCCGTATAAGCCTTTAGGAGTTGCCAAATTTCCTTCGGCAAATCACTAATTTTCAGGAAGTTTTTTTAATATTTTCCTGCCGATTTCTCAGATAATTTTGCTCGTAATTTGATCTGAAGTGTCTGAAAATTGCAAGGAAAAATATTCATAACTATCCTTAAAAATAAAAATTTTACCGAAAAAAATTTGGAAACTCTCGAATGTTCATACGGCGTTTTTCCTTAGCACGTCAGTGCACACTCATCGAGAACATATCGCCGATGAAATTACCAGGCCACGTATCTCGTTTGTGGTGTTTCTAAAATGTCTATAAAATTTCCCATTTTATTCTTCTTGAACAAATCAATATCATCTCTTGGAATTTTCACAGCATCTTTATCGCACAGAGAAGCAAAATCGCGAAAGTTTTCAAGAATTGACGTTGAGAAGCTTTCCATTTTTTTAAAAAAAAAAAATACGACAGGAAGTCTGCAACAATGCTAACCTAGATACGTGGTCTGGTAGTTTCACCGTCGATATAACATTTCGTCACCTTTCGGCCAAAGTATCACAAGCGCCATGCGATGTTTGAAAATTACCGCCGCCATTTTATTTTTTTTACAGAGAAATAGTTTGTTGAACCTGTTCGAAAATTTCACCGAATTTGATCGGCAGCACAAAGAAAATTCAGTGGAATTCTCGGACAGCTTCGTTGAACAACTTTTCTGTAAAAAAATAAAATGGCGGCGGAAATTTTTAAACGTCGCATGGAGCTTGTGATACTTTGGCTGGAAAGTGACGATTTCGAGTTAAAAATGATGTGTATGAACAGTTTTAGGGTAGGAGAGCAATCGCCATGTGAAATGGAGTCCTTTAGGATCAAAGGATCTCCATCAATACTATAAGTTCTCGAGCCTCCTAAATTTTCATTTCTGGTAACGCTTAGTTCTGGCGTTCTACTTGGCCGATTTTGATGATTTTTGCGGCTATCAACAGACAATTGTCTTTAGATAAGTGAGATGGTAAAGGTACCAACGGACCTTGGTAAAAACGCCGAGGATTTTTTTTCAGTGCACTGAAAAAAAAGTAGTTAGCGTTGAGAACTAATTTGGTTGGTTCTCGCCAAGTAGAATCAAAATTAGGCTTCAGAACTAATTTATTGTACTGAAGCACCAATCAATTCGCTTCATACGCTGACTTGACTTTACTAGAGCGCGAACCAGAATTGGAAAACAGCACTAGCTGTAAAATTAGCGCTGTGGTAAGACAAATTCACCTTCGGGTCAAACTAATTCGCCCTCAACACTAACTGCCACATTGTCCGTTACATTTATTTAGTTTCGAAAAAGTGGCGTCGGTACAACAGCCTCAATCGCGTCAGCTCGTGAAAATCAATTAAAATGTGAAATTTCGGGCTCGTTTGACAATGTAAATACTCCCGGTATGATTTATAGTGTCCTCTCTTTCTTGAAAACGTTCGAAAGCAACATAAATAAACCTGTTAAGGTTAGAAATCGTCTGTTCAATTCAAAACGTAAACAAGCATGATATTCGTTGGAGTCGTCAATCTTCTATATTAAATTGCGATTAAAGCGTTCCGCGTTCAGTTTATATTTTTACGAAAATCTGTGAACTTACTGCTTACTTCTATAGTTCGTGTTCTCCGTAATTTCAAAAGAATATCTCAAGTGTTCGGACGCCGACATCGGTTGGTCCAGTGGTTAGCGCAACTGATCACAGACCTAGATGTCCCGGGTTCGAATCCCGGCCTCGGTGGCAAGATTTGATGGTCTCAGATCTTGTCACCGTGGAGTGGCATGGATGTTTCTCTTCGTTTCTTCCTTCGTTTCTTCTTTGTACTTCTGTTTCTACTGTTGTTGTAATCTTCCATCATTTAGCGGTGGCTGTTTGTCTACACGACTAAGGCCAATGAACTATACCTAGAGTGCGCAAGCTCTCAAAAAAAAAAAAAAAAAAAAAGAAAAAAAAAAAAATCTTCTTTTCCTGAAAGTATTGTCCAGTTATCATTCGCTAAGCCGTTTTCTCCTCTCTCAGTTTTGAGGTTAGGTTGACCCAACCCTACCGAATGCGAATTAGAGTAGCGGAATTAGTTTCCAGCACTAATAGTGGTTAGTGTACAGAAACCAAAAATCATGTGTGTCAAATCACACAATTTGAGTTAGTGCATAGAAACCATTTTTAGTCATCTGACGCTAACTCATTTTTTTCAGTGTGCGGAACGCTCCGTTTCGTTCGTTCCGTTTCGTTTCAGTCTCGGCCTAAAGTTTGAAATAAATGACAATTTTTCATACGATTCTCATTGGTACAACCGCTCTCAGCCAGAGGGAGATGCGACAAATGAAAGTCGGGTATGAAAATCTTTCCATTTTTTTTCTAGTCGTTCTTTTGACGAAGTGGACCTAAACGAGCGCGAAGCGCCCTCCGCACTAACTCATCATTTTTAACTCGAACTGTTATAATGTTCCTGATATGTATGTAGTTGACCTACTGCTTCTTGGTAATTTTTTGGGGTAGAAGCAGGCAAAAGTCGAGAGGATCTTCAATCAAGTCATCGATTACTTTAATCTTTGGCAAATATTGTCAATAATGTACTCAATTATCTATGGCTCAAAGGCTTTTCTACCTGAAATATAAATCTAACTTGGGCGATGGCTATATCTTCAGATGTTTTTCCGCCCATTTCAACATGCACTCTGTAATTTATCAACTTGTAACAAACTTTAATTTGTCAATTATCAACTTATATGTAATCTTTATACTTTAATCTGTTTAATAAAGATATAGAAAGGGATATCCCCCTGGATATTAAAAAAAAAAAAAAAAAAAAAGTCATCGATGATTAGCACGCACCGTTGTCACGTTGTGCATTGTGCATTCTAGCCAGAGCAAAACAACGCAGGAGTTCGACTCGCGCAAAAGCTACCCCATATCTGGCCTAACCTACTCGCGCCACCCTCGCTAAAGACCCCTAATTTTTTACCTGATTTTTTATCAACTTCCGTAATGAAGTTAATCCCGAAATCAGGAAGCCTACCAGATTCGGATCGTAATCCTGAAAGTTACAAAAATATTCATAAATGGAACCCTTCAACTATTTTTGTTTATACGAGTATTATGTTTAACAATCTTCTGTAGGCAAGGAACCGCACTGGACACTAATACATCTTGTAAGGTCTCACTAACTCAACATTTCTCAATACTTGTATGCAGTTAACAACTCAATAAGTAAACACAATAATAAAACACTCAACAATATGCACAATAAAAACTTCCAAAAAAGCTCTTGCTGAGGTGGGAGGTCGTTTTTCCTAATTTTTTTTCTTACGTCAGGTTTTCCCAATACTTTTTTCCCACTCTTTTTAAGACATTTAAGACTCTACAATACGGATCAACATTGCTTCATCAACGAAATACATGCTGCCCAAACTCAAGGGTACATCATATATCTTCTTTCCTGTTACTGATTTCGGCTGCATCCACACAAACTAATTGATAACAATAGCAGTTTTAAACTTCTATGTTTACTTATGGACAGAGCACTTGACCACCCACATTATTGTCATATTATTATTTCGCTACATTATTTTTCTGTGACCTGTGAGTAAAACACCTAAGACCCAACTATTAACGAAGAAAATAATTCGAGATAACCACTAATGACTTTTGCCCTACTAATAATGAAATTTTTTACTCCTATTATCTTCTGAATCTGAAAAATCTTCAGTTTGACTTTTTTGCATCCAAAAAGAATATCTTATTATTCTCTTCTTTAACGTCTACCCATGTAATAATTATTGTCATTTTTCTCCAGTCACCATTCTATGTTATCATTGACTTTAGCAGAGTATTGAACCAGAAATTGTATTATTTTCATATCGATAATTAAAACCAAAATTTACGTCGAATCTGCTGCCGTTACGGGAAGAAAAAGGACGTTCAAATACATCACATTTTCTGAAAAATGAATTGTTATATACAAAGGAAAGTTAGCAACTACATGGGTGGAATCGCACCTCTTAATTTGTTATCAAGTTTTATCTCTACCTAATTACCCTTTATGCCCTGGCATAAAGGGTATGCACTCTTAACCTTTGTTATTTCTTTTACCATGATTTTTGTTAACACTCCCCTTTATAATCATATTCAGCCTTCAGGACTAGGTCCTGTCTTCCCAGTTTTAAACTTGCTTTTTATCGATACATTGCCTAGTTTTGACCCCCCCCCCAAAAAAAAAAAAAAAAAAAAGAAAACATGAAGGAAAGTTGACATCTCCGTGAAGAAAACTTCAAACTGACGCCAAAAGATTTCATCACAGCATTCACAGCCTGCCAAATGAGATCAAAGGAATCGGACCTTTAAACCATAATCCGTAACCATATAGCTATAAAATATGTTTTGGTAGCAGGTCGACTCCTTGACACAACATTCATTTTCCTCAGCGTTACAAAAACTTGCCGAGGATGATATTTTTGTCCCGTCGTTAAGGGTCCAATTTTTCTTTGAGGGGAGGGGGGAGGCACTGACGAAACGAGTTTACGTTGCGCACGTACAGAGGGACGAGGACATTCCGTAGTGCACTCACTCATTTAATATGCAGATTTTTTTTCTAATAAAAAAAAAAAAAAAAACACGCTTGAACAAAGATCACCATGTTCAACACCGATAAATGCACTAGTCGTGGAGGAGTAAAATGTTTCCGACGACACTTTCAAAAGTAGACGCGAATAACTGTTATTTCCTATACCGCGATCACATAAGATCACACTCGATTTACAAAGTTTTTAAATCGGAGGAAAACTGAGTGGGACTCCTGGGCCTCCGTGGGAGAGTAATGGGGTGTAGCGTCTTACGCCCACGCGTTTCATACGAACCTTAAGCGTCAGCTGTCAGTCATTTTTATAGGTAATCCACGCGTGGCAGTGGTGAGGCGTGAATGATCGATTATCGAATTTTACCTATTTGAACGTATGGTTACGAATCGATTAATAAGGTGTTACCCTGTTTGTCGATCGTTCTCATAGGTTTAAATGGTGGATTAATCGATATATCGCAATGCACGCCACGCCACTGACACGTGTACATCGTTGATAAAAATGTGGTGCTCTGTGATTGGTCGAAATGTCGAAAAATATTAAGAAGAATTTTATCTATTTGAAGGTATGGTCACGAATCGATTAATCAGGTGTTACCCTGTTTGTCGATCGTTCTCATAGGTTTAAATGGTAGATTAATCGATATATCGCAATGCACGCCACGCATCTGACACGTGTACATCGTTGATAAAAATGCGGTGCTCTGTGATTGGTCGGAATGTCGAAAAATATGGCAACTTTGGTGGTGAGCAACGCCGGCCGATCAGGTTTCGATGTCGGACCTGATAACCAGATCCATGCTAACGATAAAGAACGTTACGCTGCGGTTATCAGTGGCGTGGTCTGCGATATATCGATTGATATGTCATTTAAACCTATGGAAAAAGATCGATTATCAGGGTGTTCGCAGTGAACCCCTTACTAATCGATTCTTTACCATAGCTTCTAATGGGAAAATGTCGATAGTCGAACGTTCACGCCTCGCTGCTTGCGGTTACATAACGAGCCCTGGTGGCGTATAAGCCCCATTACCGAATGAGTGACGATGGATTTTGATAAGAACAACGAGATAAAGTATCATGATTTCCGTCGTCACGAGGAGCCTCTGAAAAAAGGGGCCCTTTTCCCTTTTGAGCGGTCGATTCGGCCATTGAATCGAGGTTTAAATGAAATTTTGTAATGATAACACAAAACTCAAAAACAAATTTCAGTATGAATAACATAGGAATAATTGAATCAGTGAGAACGAAAACACACCAACTCGAAAAAATGAAAATAATCAAGACAGGCGCAAAACTGCACAGAAGGTGAAGATGTTAGTCTAAGAAAAATATTTTTAGTGCCGAAAGACAAGTACCTAAGGATACTTTACAGATGCAAGTTGGAAAAGATGCCCTAACTTCAATGATCTTTATGAAAATTGACTGTCTTTTATGAAAATTGAAAATTTTCAGGTTACCGTGTTGGTGTGTTTTCGTTCTCACTGATTCAATTGAGGCGTTGGGCACAGAAAGGTATTTCTTGGTTGCGGTGTCTCAAAATCTTCTCTGCTAATTTATATTTTAGAGAAGAGACTATTCAGTGAATTGTCTGAAATTTGTCCTTTTCAGCATTGTAAAATCATGAGGAAAATTCGGTAAAAGTTTCGACGAATTCCACACAAATTCCTCTAATTACATTGGATGGAACGCTAACGGAGATTCTGAGACACCGCACTGAAAAAAAAAATCTCGGTGTATTTACTAAGAAAAGGGTGAAATTACCAAGAATTCAGGGTTCTATTTGATCCCAGTTTTTTCTTGGTAAGATTACCATTTATGGAATTGGTAATTTTACCGAGAAATCTCGGTAAAATTTTTGAACTTTCTCGGTAACTTTACTGAACCTTGGTAAAAACGCCAATATTTTTTATCGACTGTGGTAGAATTACCGAGAAAAAATGGCAAAGTTATCGGGAATTGATTACCAATGAAAGTGGTATTCTTACCTGAAAAAAAAACAATAAAAATACCAGTTTTTAGGTAAGCGTACCAGTCTGTCTCGGTAAAATTACCAATAATTGGTAAAAAAAAGTGAGGTGGTAAAGGTACCAACAGACCTTGGTAAAAACGCCGATAATTTTTTTTCAGTGTAGTTACGAATTTTGGAACTTTTGAGATTTTCCTAGATTTTCCCCGGAACTTTTGAAATTACCGAAAGGTCCTCGGATCTTTTGCATTTTCCGGAACTTTAGAAAAAATCTGAAGAGAATCTCGGAAATTTTGCCGGCCATGAAATGGGGGTAACAGGGTTTCCGATTGGCTGTCATTTCGGCAGGCAATGAAGGCCAAGATACACCAGCAAGTTACCAAGTGTCTCGAGTCCGATTGTCAATGTAGCGAGAACTTTAATTAGGGGTTAACTTGACGCTTGTTCGATATCCAAGGAGCTTGGCCTCAATTTCATCGCGGATAGACGGTCATAGCAGTCGTTTATTTCAATAAACATGCATCACTCATAAAAGTAATCGATCGTTTGTCGATTCCAAGTCCTTTGAAAAATGATTCGCCATAAATTTACGATCGACCTAATGCAAATCTCGGGGTTGATGATCCCAGCGAATCAATTGTTAAACGGATATCGAATTTGCTTGATCGATAACTTCCTACCTTAAAAATGCAATAAATCGATCCAGGTCATTCGATATCGATTCAAAAATCGAGCTGCAGATGGATGCAAGCATGCCCGCATAGCCGGACAGGATATATTTCCCGATTCCTCGAGTATCTTTCACGCAGGTCGATGATCGTTCAGATATCTTTCTGCGGCCGAACTCGTTGTAGAAAAATTCAAACCGCGATTTTACCGGGTGAATTCACATACGGATGAGACTGTTCCTCCTGCGGTTTTGAGCGTGTGTGAAATTTCCGGAATGTCACCTAAGTCCAGAGCTAGTATTCTGTTTTTCGGTGTTATGTGTGTGATTATCCATGCGACAGACGGAGGGTGCGCTAGGAGTCCTGCAATTTATTCTGGCGCTCAGGTGTGGAGGGTCATCGCGAAAGATGCTTTCAACATGACAAAATTCGAAAATTTGCGGAAGGAACTCTGTAAGTAATTGAAAAGATGCAAATCGATGGTGTGGGTCCCCAACCACGCATCAAGTTTGCGGTGTTTGAAAATCCCGGCTCTTATACACTGGAGAAAAAACACATTGTATCTAGAGTCCAGACTCTTGAAAACATTGGCAAGAAAAAAGACTCTTGATTCAAGCAGATTTAAGCATAAATCAAAAGGAAATCCGCTCAAATTAAGAGGCTTAGTTCTTGATTTAAGCTTTAATCTGATTGAATTAAGAGTACTTTTTCTTGTCGATGTTTTTAAGAGTCTGAACTCTAGATCCAAGGTGTTTTTTTCCAGTGTATGATTTTTTCCAAGGAGAACAAATCGACATCATTCCTTGAAATTTTTACTGAATTTTTCTTCGCACAGAGATGAAATATCACAGCAGATTTTGAGAATTGCCGTTGAGAGGTTTTCCGTTTAAAAAATCAAGCACGAAATTTTCTGAGAATTTTGATTATTCGAACGAAAGACGTAATAAATTTGTTAATTTTTACCTTTTAATTTTTGAAGTCATGAATAAACGAGAGGAAAAATTTAGAGAGAAAAAGTATTATGAAAATCGAGACAAGATGGTGAAGGTAAGAATGAAGAAATCGTGAAGTATCCAAATCTTGCCGTTTCTCTAGCGACGCTGAAGAAGGGGGACCCTCTGTTTCAAAGCATGAAAGTAAGTCTTCGACGTCGCAAACTGAGATACGTGGTCTCAGACTTATACCGTCGAAATTTTTATGACTATCCACAGGAAAAGGTATTTTAGTTCACGGTGGCAAAGTTTTCAACAGAACGATGTCGTCGAGATGGATCAGAAAATCTGGACATTTTGATAGAGAACTTTCTTTGGTGTCCTTTAGAGTAGGTAAGTCGGCGAGTTGTTTAATACGTTTTTGCGCCAAAAGAGAGGGTAAAGTCGCATTCTGATCCGGTGAATTTACTGATGGCATTGATCAAATGTTTCACTTTTTTCCCCTATTTCGAAGTTTTCTCTTGGGAAGGGGGGGGGAGGCTGCTGTAAGATGTCAGTTCAGAGTATAATTCATAATTCTGAAATCCAGGGTTCAGTGGTCACCTTTTAGAATTGATTTGTTGAACAATTTTTTATCGCCTAAATAGACTGTACAGTATCCGGCTTCAAAAACTGAACCATGCTGTCTTGGTGTGGAAGAGGGGGGAGGGGGGGGTAGAGAGATTTGGACACGCACAAAAGAGAGGTAGACTTTGAAAATTCACTTTTCTAGGACTCGAGCGAACCAAATTTGATTTTTCTTTTCTCTTTAGAAAACTGCAAGAAGTGGCCTTAAGAATTGGTTTACCAATTTTCTCTATTCGTAATACTTCTGAAAGGAAACTCTTCAAAGTTACTTTTTGAATTACATAAGTGCATCATAGGGTCACTGGTATACGAACAAAAATTAGGAACATATTTTGTTCGCATTGTTAATTTAAAATTAATCATTTTAAACATTAAAAAAAAATTATCATTGCTTGCTCATTCAATTTTTTTAAATTTAAATTTCTGCAAGCTGCTAAGGTAGTGCACCATACAAAAGCGGGCTATGACTTGCTCGTTGGCTCGGAAATGTTGGAACACGCAAAAAAACTTCTCGCATATTTGAAATTGGATTATAAAGTGCTCATCGATGACTTGGCTCAAAAGATTAAAACTTACAACCCCAAAATTACTCCGGAGGATATGAAACTACAGGAAGAACAGGGTAAGTTCAAAGATTGTTGAAAGTAAAAACAGCTTTGCAAAATGTTCACGTTTCATAAAAATCTTTAGGATAAATGTACGGAAGACAATTCAACTTTTTGAAAATATACCGTTTAAAGCACAAAACATTGTGGTTGATTGAAACTGAAAGTTAAGCAGCTCTCAAGCAACGTGGAAAAAATAAATAATACCTAGTTTTCACAATACTCATGTCTATTTTAGGGCTTACCTCAATTTGTAGTCTCAGTAACAATGCTAATTTTACTGTACAATTATTTTGGTCAAGGTAACGACGCCGCATTTTAATTAAACCAAAGCGACTAGACTGTCACCTCAAAATCAACATTTTTACCCTGACTGGAAAAAGTCGAGCTTGACATCAAAGCAAGAGACATAATTATTGTAAAAGTTAGACTTTCTCTTTCTTCGTGTAGATGTAATAAGTTGCAACTCCTCTGGAAAAATGACTCATGATTCGGTTTCAGGACAATCCGTCAACGATTTTTTGTCCGCGTGCCTGTTTTGTCCAGTAGTTTACGTCCACGCGTTAAATAAGAGTTGTGTTGAAAGAAACTATACAACAATGAATCTAAAAGGGGGAAAAACCAAAAGATAAAAGACATAATTAAAGTGCTTTGAGGATCATTACATTTGACACGGAACCACCTCAATATTTACAAAACACATTTTATATTTTCCTTTCACAAATTTTTTTCCATCAATTTTAATGAGAAAAATTCATGCAGAATGTGCAAAAATTTCAAAATCATGAGCTGAAAAACGCCGACTCCGCGATTTTAAATATTAGAGCCGAACACAGAGCGGAGCGGCGTGCTACCGGCACGAAACACGCACTAACGCCTTCAAACCTAAGGGAACACTTCACGCATTGCGCAATGCTTGAAGTATTCCCTTAGGTTTGTAGGCGTCAATGCGCGTTGGGAGATGGCCAGTCTCACGCCACGCCGCGCCGCAGCGTGCCACGGCGCTTCAAATAACTATTTCACAACAGAGGTGTTGCACAATATCAAACGAAATTGAAGGCGCTTTAACATTTTAAGAATGATAGGCATCCTTCAAGAGCACGGAGCTTTCCTCGCAAAATAAATAAAGGTACTACAGCACGAATTCCCCTGCCGAAAAAAACACGTGGACATAAACTACTAGAAGAACCAGGTGTGCGGACAAAAAATCGGTGTTGAAATGTCATTGAACCCTTGATTCTCAAAAGGAAAATACAAAATTTTCTTTCTCCGCATTGAAAAATCGGTGGTCATTTGCTTTGAAAATTTCCCTCGGCTCGAATTTGAAACGGAACAATCGCAGATGTCTGCAATTAAGGTCGTGGAAATCCTTCGTAGAATGAGTAAAATTCCAGTTATTGTTTTCATTTTCCAATTTTCATGATTTTTTACGCAAGATAGGTATAGACTATATTCTCACGACGATTCTTCGTGATTATCGCAACCTAGACAGCCTCTAATTATTCGCTATTAATCCTAAAATTAAGAAATTAGTTAAAACCTTAAGCTTCCTTCTTTATTGTTTAATTTTTTAGGATACAACTTCACGTTTAAGTACTATCACTCGCTAGAGGACATGCACGAATACCTCGATCACCTCAGCACGACCTATAAGGACTTCGTTTCAACTCAAGTGATAGGAAAATCTATAGAGGGAAGAGATCTGAAAGTATTGACAATTTCAAGTGGAGATCCAACAGCACCAGGCTTTTGGATCGATGCAGGTAATACTGCAAGTTTGCTCAGTATGATCATTACTCAAATCAAAATTATCATAATGAACTCAGCACTACAGGCGGATCTAGACACTTTGAAAGGGGGGGGGGGGTCAAAGGAGGGTTTGGGGAGTTTCATCCAAGTTTTGGAAATTTTAAAGCAGCTAACATGCAATTTGCGAGTCAATTTTGTCATGAATAATTACCAATTATCGTCATCCTTCCTTTTTGTAGTTGCTGCACTTATGCGCCTTGTACTCTGAGCCCCTCAATTTCAATTCATTATTCGATTGATAGTAAGTGGTATTTAGCGTTTGGTTTAAATCGTTATGAACCGATCTGCGTTTTTCTCGAATTTTCCGATTTTTGTCTCCAAACTTTGCTCACAAATGCAGGGTCAATTTTAACCCTTTGCGAGTAATAATTGCGTGATTAGTTTGGAAGTGAGCGGCTTATCTAAGCAGAGGCATCAGTTTAATTGTATTTTCAAAGTAAACTCTTTCCCAGACAAGTTTGCCGTTTTTTGCAGAAAAAGCTGATTGGGCATCTACGCAAGCAGCGATGACGTGGCGTGAATTGCGATATATCGATTGTTATACCATTAGAACTCAAATTAAAGAATCGATTATTAAGGTGTTCGTTGCAGACACCCTGTTTATCGATCCTTTCCCATAGGTTTAAATGGCCCATCAATCGATATATCGCAAAACACGCCACGCCACTAGTAAGCAGATGAAAAGTCTAAACTTATCTGAGATGAAGTCTTTCTAGGCGGTTTAGCTCCGGAAAACTTATCGTGAGAAGTTAAGAAAACGTAGTGGAGGAATAGTTTGCAAGACAGAGGCGGGAAACTCTTAAAGAGCTTTCATGTGCTCTGATGTGAATAAATTGTGGCAAACTATGATGTCACCGTCATATTTGTAGCAAAATGAGTCGTTAGATTCTAGACAAGGTGTGATGGATTAAAACATACATACACAACATATACAGTACATACACTACATCCTTTATACATCCCGTGTATGCACTGAAAATAAATTTTGTGCTTTTGACCCAACGTTGGACGTCATTTTGCATTTTGGAACTAAAATTTCTGACTCATATGTAAAAGCACCAATCTGCAAAGAGAAACTATTGGCAAGTACGTTATTTCTAAGGTGACCCAAAAATTGTAGTTCCTCATGGCAAAATGTAGTCCAGCTCAATCCATGTAGATTTCTGAAGTTCTCTTCTCCTGAAGGTGCTTCGGTTGAAAATTGTGGACCTCGTGAAGGCAACCGAAGTATCAAAGCCCTTTCGATGTGTGACCTAAACTTCGGCAGCTGGACCTCAGGTTCTTGGATGTACGATCTGAAAACTTCAGAGATCCATACGAGCTGAACTTCGGGTCCCATATACGAAGTTTTTTTCTACGTGCATTGCAGTGCTGCCATTTCCCGACATTAATTTTGAATTTCCGAACATTTCTAATACTCAGAACTTTTCCCGGAATTTTCAGCTATTTTCAGAATTTTTCCAGAAGTATGAGGTGTTTTGTTAGTTTGACCAGCTACTTGCTCAAATTTGACGATCTTTGGATCTACAAATACATCGCGGGCGTACATCGGAAATTTTTCCCAGAACTTTTGAAAAAATCAGAATTTTTCCCGGAACTTCGGGAAATCGGTATTAATTCCGACAACCTCGGAATTTTATGTAAATTATAATGGCAGCGCTAGTTTGTCGATTTGAATTAGATAAAACTTCTCACGTACATCGGCGGATCCAGCGAATTGGCAACATTTCTTTTCTCCGTTTAAACCTATGGAAATATATCGATTATTGAAGAGGCCAGGTGCTCCGAAAAGAATCGATTATTTAACATAGGTTTAAACGGAGGGAATCCGGTGTTGTTAATTGAGAATTTGCAGGTGTCTGAAATTATGTGTAAGTTTCATCTTCAAAATGGGACTTCTAGGAAAACTAATTACGAGGATATCCTTGGTTTCAAAATTGAGCAATTATTGGAGAAGATATTTCAGAATAACCTAATTTGCTAAAATACATGTGTTTAAATGAAAAATGCCGCCATATGACGTCTTAAGGCGGCAAATTTTCTCACTTTTAAATTAATTTTTCCCCAATTTCCCATGCCAGAAAAAATTATGAAAAATACCGCGAACTCACCTCTTTAAACACTTTCGGATAAAGTATTAAAAAATTTTCATGCAAATTCTCTATTGTCTATAATTCGATTGCGTTTTGCAAAGAGGAACCAAGAGCATTCCAATTTTGTTTGGATTATGCGACTTACATTCTTCGCAATAAAAGTACTACCTTTCAAAAACAAACACTACGAAACACATTACCAAATTTGCGGCAATTTTAGAGAATTGCGGCTTGATCGAGGCAGCCGCGTTCGGAAATCTCGGCTCTTGATGCCAAATTTTTCGAAAAATATTAGTGACATCGGAAAGTTTTTGGTTCTTTTTTGCAAAATGCAATCCGATTAGTCTATTCGGTGATTTGTACCTCTTCACTGGAAAAAAACACATTGTATCTAGAGTCCAGACTCTTAAAAACATCGACAAGAAAAAGTACTCTTGATTCAATGAGAATCTAGCTTAAATCAAGAGCCAAGCCTCTTAATTTAAGCGGATTTCGTTTTGATTCAAGCAAAAATCCGATTGAATCAAGAGTATTTTTTCTTGTCAATGTTTTCAAGAGTCTGGACTCTAGATTCAATGAGTTTTTTTTCCAGTGTTGCATTTTTGGAGAGGACAAAGAACATCTTTTTGTGTGCAAATTCTCCATTGCCGGATCCGCCTCTGCTAACTTTTTCACAGGAATTCACGCCAGGGAGTGGATCGCCCCCACGACGGCGATATACATCGCCAGGGAATTGGTGGAGCGCAGGGAGACCCTGCCGTCAGCGCTGAAAAAAATCAACTTCTTCATCTTGCCGGTCGTCAACCCTGATGGATACGAGTTCTCTCGCTCGAAGGATTCACACAGATTGTGGCGTAAGAATCGGAACCCGAACAACAATCGCGAGGACATCCCTTGCTATGGGGTGGATCTTAATCGAAACTTCGATATGGAATGGGGCGTCTCGGGCTCGAGTGACGACCCCTGCGCTGACGTGTACAAAGGCCCCACCCCCAACTCTGAACTCGAAACGCAGGCTGTTACTAATTTTGTTTCGAGGATTCCACGGATTAAGGTAAGTCTTTCTTGACTTCGTCACCTTCTGGCCGAAGTATCACCGAAAATGTAGACCGAGTATGGCCGAAAATAAAGTATGGTAACGGCTACAGTAAGCCTACTTGATTTTTTACACAGTATGATACTATTTAGTGAAAATTACCAGAATGGAGATGTTGCATGTGTGAGGAATTTGAAATTTGACTGTTGATTCTTTTGTAAAAGTTCGCGAGAAACACAATGGTTCCACTGGTTTTCTCTGAAATCAACTCCCAAGCTCAAAAAAAGCTCTCAAGTGAAGGCCAAAATGGAGGGGATATCCCACGCTATCCTGAGAGTCCACCTCTACATCAACACAAACTCTCCATGCAAAGATAGGGAACAAATACATTAGCAGTGATGCCGTGTTTTCAGTTTTGGAGTCTCCAAATAAAGTGGCAGCCCTGTCAACGTATTTGCTCCCTATCTTTGCATGAAGAGTTTGTCTTGATGTAGAGGTGGACTCCCAGGATAACGTGGGATATCCCCGGCCATTTCGGCCTCAACTTGAGAGCTTTTTTGAGCTTGAGAGTTGAATTCAGAGAAAACCAGTGGCACAATCGTGTTTCTTGTGAACTTTTACATAGGAATCAATAGTCAAATCGCAAATTCCTCACACATGCAACATCTTTATTATGGTAGTATTCACCAAAATTCAGATGATTTTTACCACAATATGGTAAATGCTACCATACAATCTGAGAGTAGATTACCACACTTGGATCACTGTGTCTAAGTATGGTAAAATCTACTATATTTATTTTTAGTGCAAGTGCCATGCGACGTTTCACATTTCCGCCGCCATTTCATTTCCTTCAGAAAAATACTAGGTTGAATCTGTTCAAAATGTTTACGGAATTTTACCGGCAGCACAAAGACAATTTTTAGACAGCTTCGTTAAACAATTTCTCTGAAAAAAAAAAGACGGGTTGCAACAATCGTAATGATAAATCATTATGGATTATTTGAGCTCACAGGTTGGCTGCCTGCCTTTTTAGACCCTAAAAGCTCCATGACCGAACCTTCAAAATTACCTACAAGTCCGTTCTTATCTCCACACTCAGAGTTGCACGCGTAAAATGAAGCATATAAAAGATTGAACATTTCCGTAAAATATTCCATGAAATTTCATGAAACTGAAATATTTTATATTGTTCAGGGGCTAGAGTATACAACCCGCACCAAAGCACACACAAATAGAAGAATGTCACAATTTTTAAATTTTGCGCAACATGAAAAAGAACCGGTATCTTTCAATATCTTTCATAAATTTCTGAAATCTCATGGAATGTTTCACGTGAAATTTCAAGATTTTATTTTTCACGAAAAATTGCAACCCTGTCTTCACTCCCTAAACTCTCTTTCGAAGCTTTTTATCTAGTCTCTCTCCGTCAGTCGAATTTTATAAAACTGAAAATGTGTATGCTTGCATATTTCAGGCTTCCGTATCACTTCACTCCTACAGTAATCTGATCCTGTACCCGTTCGGGTACGCTGGAGGACAGTATCATCCGAATCATGAAGAACTTCATAGGGTTGGGGTGGTGGTAGCCCAAAGAATAAAGGCTCTGTCAGGCAATAACTACGGCGTACAGTCCTCTGGAGACTGGTATGTCGCATCCGGTAGGTATTTTTTCTGTTTATTGTTTTGTGAATCACAGAAAAAATCATCTTGCTGATTTAACAATGCGATAGCTAAAAAAAGTGACTGCAAAGTTTCAATGTAGATTTTACAACACAAAAATGCTACTTTAACTTTCCCCGCGGTTAAATTAGCTTACAATATGGGGTAAAGTAGCATTTTTTTGTTGCAAAATCTACGTTGAAACGTTGTAGTCACTTTTTTTTAGCAACTGAATTGTTAAACCAGCAACTTAATATTTTCCGTGAGGAAATGGCACTCCCGAGACTACTTAGAGACCAAAACAAATTCCAGAGAAATAATATTGTTAGAAAATGAAACGTAGTCGAAATTTTGCAATGATACAAAACTCAGTACAAGAATTGCAATGTTTGTCAAGCTAGCTGCCTTAAACTGCCGAACTATCTTTGGCGAGTATCCAGCTGTACCACAACTGGAAAAAAGGAAAATTATTATCTTCAAATTAGGTTAATTTGACCGTAAGTTTTCCACTTATCGTCCTTGAAAAACTTTTAAACCCTCAGATCCTGCCGCGGCTCAACACTGAAAATTTAATTTAATTAAAAATTAAATTTAATTTATTTTACAAATTTAATTTAATTGGATTTAAAAATTAAATTCATGAAATTTATTCATTACATTTAATTCAATTTAATAATTGAATTGAATTGAATTGAATTTAATAATTGAATTGAATTGATTTTAATAATTAAATTTAATGTAATTTAATAATTAAATTTAAATTAATTTAAAATTTTCTGTTTGCGATTTCAGGTGATTCCGCCGATTGGGCTGCCTCGAGAGGGATTCCTTATGTTTTCACCATGGAATTGAGCGACTGTGATAATATACTAGATGGTTCGTGCTTCATTCTTCCACCATCGAAAATCATTCCGATCGGGAAAGAAGGCTTCGAACTTATCAAAGCAACAGCGGAAGCCATTTTAGAGTCTTCTCATCCAAAAATAGCAATGATACCACAGGAAGACTCGATGACTACATCAGACAGCTTTTGTGACAAGGAGGAGTAAAAACTGTAAGAGTCCTTACAGACTTGTAAAGGGCTTCACCTTGGGTCATCATGTTATAATCATGGAACGATTCCGCTACCTTCGAACAAACTATGAACCTAAAACTGGACGTATTTATGCTAAAAGGAACTATGTGGGAGTGAAAAGATGGGGTGTGCTCGCGGAAGCTGCGTAAGAAACAATGTAAAAGTGGATAAAGCTCCTTTTGAGAAAATGGAAAAGCGGGATTTTCTATTAAATCAAAAGGAACTGAGCGCTAACTCGTGAGCCGAGGGCATGTGACAAGAGCGTTGTGGACAGGGATCATAAGTTAAAAACTGATGACGTCATTCTTGTCGCGGCTCGTCGCGCCCGGTCCTCACCACTGACGTCACTGGCGCTTTTAAAGTCCCATTCATTCTTATGGCCCGAGCACCAACGAGCACACCTCATTTTTCCACTTGCACATAGTTCTATTTCGCGTGTACGTCCAACTATTTTCTCATTCTGTATTAAATTGCTTCAATATATTTCCTCGAATTCTTACTCATATTGTCACTTTTGTCTTGTACATACAAACATCGTCACCTTCCGGCCAAAGTATCACAATCGCAGTGCGACGTTTCAAAATTTTCGCCGCAAATTTAGTTTTCTACAGAGAAATAATTTTTCGACGAAGCTGTCCAACAATGTCACTGAATTTTCGTTGTGCTGCCGCTAAAATTCAGTGAAATTTTCGGTCAGCATCGTCGCACAATTTCTCTGTAAAAAAAAATAAATTGGCGGCGTTAATTTTGAAACGTCGCATGACGCTTGTAATACTTTAGCCGGAACATGACGACATGTCGCTTTAAAGTACTCTATGACACGAAACCGCTAATGTCCACAATCAAACCCCAACCTTCCAGGTTGTTTTGTAACGGCTTATTTTTCAAAGACAGCTTCTGTGATATACTAAGCTATCTAATTTCAATTTTGAAATATCAATAAAACGCATATAAGAACGTATTATGGAGGAAGGATGTATTTCTCTTCAGAGCTATGAGATGGGGTTTTTTAATTTCTTACAAGGGAAAAAGTCGCTAAGTTCGCTACCATGAACCGCAGTGCGATGTTCTATATCGGCTTCTCTATTCGGTTCACGTATCTGGAGTTTGGGTTCTAGTTACAGTATTCGCAGTTCATGCAACTGAACTCTAGGTACATGATCTTTATGCGAGGGAACACGTCTTATGATGTTTCGAATGCTTCGATCCCTGTGTGACATTCCATCCAGCTGAAGCAAGACCTTGCGTTGCGCGCTTAAGCGACACCAGCGGAAAAACTCGACAACGGAAGCATGAACTCCCACCAAACAACTGAGTATGAAATCCAATTCTGCCGTGTCAAGGGAAAACGCCGTTTAAAAATTTGAATGTTGCCAAATTTTCATATTTTTCCCCTCGTAAAAATGAAAAAATGAAAGTGATGTATATAGTTTCATGAAATTTTCAGCTTTTTTCGATTCGATTTAAAACAAAATCGATCTGAAATTTCAGCCAGAGCAAAAAGAAGAGTTACTTTTTAAAGAATATGGCTCAAAAATCAGGATGAGCGCATCAAAAAATCTGGATTATACTCTTAGCTTCACAAGTTGCGTAAGAGGTTTGCGTTTTTTTTAAGCGCCCCGCTTCAAAAACTACGGCACAGCACAGGTGCACACTCCGCAAGAGGCGTTGATCCACCCAACCCTTGCACACCAGGATGCTACACAATTTTCAACAGCAGCGCTAAAATGTTTCTCAACGTTCTTCTCTACTCAGTATCTGCAACTCACTTTATGGTACTGAACTATGAAATACATAGTATGAACTCGTAGTTCAGGACTATAAGGTAAGTTGCAGTTAGTATAATCCAGTCACTCGACAAAGTGATTAAAAACCAAAGCTATGAATTATTCAGTTGTTTTCAATTTGCCTTCAATTGCATCTGCAGCAATTGTTGTTACGAATATGTTGTGCGCACTTATTTCTGCTGATTACATACTTGACTCTCTGAAGGCGAATTATATGCGCGAGAAGCGCACTCTGCTGGAGAACGAACGAATCAGCGCACATAAAACGCCTTCAAAGAGTCAAGTATGTACTAAGCTGAAATCAGCACGCACAACATATTTGTAACAACAATTGCAGCAGACGCAGCTGAAGGCGAATTGAAAACTTTCGAGCAATGGCGGGCCTATTGAATATTACTTCATAAAGATCAAAAAGAGGAGTTGATTCTCATTTTCTAGAAAATCACGGTGTCCGAATCGAGCACGTCTAAAATACACTCCTAACTCCACAATTTTCGTAAGAAATATACGGTTTTCTACCTTCCTGCTTCAGAGACAATATTACGGCACAGGTGAACCTTTCGTAGGAGGAGTCGTTCCGTCCAACCCTCGCAAACAAGGGTGCTACACAATATTCAACATGGCTGACGCTTCCATGTGCGAATCGTGAGAAAGCACTGTAGCTGAGGTCCATATCAACGCTATATCATATCGACGGTGAAACTACCAAACCACGTATCTCGTTTGCGGTGTTTAAAAATCTACGCTCACATTTTATTTTTTTGAAGTAGACCAAATCAATATCATTCCTTGAAATTTTCACGGAATTTTCTCCGCACAAAGAGGAAAAATCACAGAAATTTTCAAGACTGGACATTAAGTAGTTTTTCATTTAAAAAATAAAGTATGACAGGAAGTCTGCGACGTCGCAAACCGAGATACGTGGTTTGGTAGTTTCACCGTCGATATGTAAATCTGAACAAGCCGATTGATAAAATTCCGCCTGGTCACGTGTGTTTTGGCGGGTTGCAGTTGGCCATTTTGAAAATTTTGTAGCATCCTAGTACGCATGGATTGCATAGAGCGACTCCTCTCACGAAGTGTTTACGTGTGTTGTAGTATTATTTTTCAAGCGGGGAGCTGAAAACAACGCATACTTCTCACGCAGCTTGTGAAGTTCGGAGTTTTTCCGGACCGAGTTTAACAGAAAAGAACCAAGCCACATCAGCAATTGCCAAATTTAACTGGGTAATTTTATTTTTTACGAGAGAACGTTTGTGTGGATTCTTTTGAAAACTTTAAGGAATTAGCTTTGTACTATGCAGAAGATTCACTGAAATTTGCACGAAAATCCGCATAACCGTCTCCATGTAAAAAATTAAATTGCTCAATTAAATTTGGCAATAGCCGATGTGGCTTGGTTCCAATCTGTTTAACGCGGGCTATTTAAGAATTTTTTGAAGTTCTCATTGTGATTTTTAAGTCATTTATACAAAGAGCAACGCTTATTTTTGATCCAACTGAAGTTTGCTACGGGAATACTGCCCATTGTCTGGAAAATTGGGAGAAAAATATCCACACCTTCCCCAATAAATTTGCATTTTATTAAAGGAAATTTAGCAACGCTTGAAGCTTCATACGGCGTTTTTCCATATGAACGTATGAATATTCGAGAGATGCCAAATTTATTCGCATAAAATAATTATTTTTGCGGTGAATCATGCTTGAGAGTATGCAACTTCTCCTCAAAATTTTCAGATATTTTAGATTCAATCAGATAAAATTTGAAGAAAAACATTAACAGCTTTTCGAGTAAATTCCCATATTATTAAAGGAGATTTGGCAATGCCTGAAGGTTCATAAGGCGCATTTCCTTAGCGCGGTAGAATTGACCGATGTTCCGCACCAAGACCAAGCGACGACGGATATATCTTCCCAAACTCATTCATACCGCGAAAGTTTACGCATAACCGCGCCAAGTTCGCCAGGGAGTGCTTGTTAACCCGTAAACATGGTACGGACGCCTCGACCGGTACGAACGGGTAGACTTCGCGAGGAGGGTTCCCAAGTCGGGTCTCGGGGGACGAGGGGGGGGGGGGTTGGAGAGGGAGGGGTTGGAGAGGGAGGGGTTGGAGAGGGAGGGGGTGGAGTCATCGAAGCGTAAAAATTACACGCTTTTGATGATACTATTTATCAAAGTCAGGTGCGCGGAGCCGTTGAATATATTTGTCAAGGCTCTGGCGAATCGTTTCTCCACGTCTGTCGGGCAGGGCGGTTGTTTGCGCCCTGTTTCGGTGGTTTGCATAGCTGACGGGTTCGCTGTTGACTATATGGAGGTCAGCAGGATGTCTGCAAGGATGATGAGGAAGTTTCATGGAATAGACCGGCGTCTTCCTCCGAGGGTCAGAAAAAATGGAGATTTTTGTAAAAGGAAATTGGAAATTTCCTGTCAATTTTGAAACAAGCGTGGAAATTCCGGTAATAGGTCAAAATGTCCAAAAAAAATGTCCAAATCCTGAATGCCCAAAAATTTAAAAAGGCCAAATATCAGTAACGTCCAGCAGACAAATAAGTCCAAAAGTAGCCGAATGTCCAAATATGGAAAGAGTAATTATATACTAACTGTTTGTTGTTATGGACAAGAATCATTTTTTTTTTTTTTTTTGGGGGGGGGGGGCTTTTCATGACAAACGGGGTAATATTAGCCATGTTTGTTATATTTGTCAATATCACTTAAAATTTGGAAAATAAATCAGTAATGCATTTTTAAAAGTAAGGATTATCCTGCTCTCATGAAAAAATTTATCACCATTTTTTCTTAACCTGCATCTCTCCATTGTCCAACGCATCTGTTTCTACGGCTGCATTCACAAACAGCTTGCAAACCTGCACCCAAAAATCCATTGACAACTCAACCAATGCCTAATCTCACATTTGGACATTTGCCTACTTTTGGACTTACTTGTCTACTGGACATTACTGATATTTGGCCTTTTTAGATTTTCGGGCATTCAGGGTTTGGACATTTTAACTTTTGGACATTTTTCTTTGGACGTATTGACCAATCACCGAAATGCCAGGGATTGCAGCAGTTTTTGCATAGGAAAAAAGTATGGTCGATCTGAAATGACTGTGGTACTTTAGTGTAAAACGAATCTAACAACTCTCGCATATTAAAGTCAATTTATACCCCCAATTACCATATGGAGTATGGACTGCATTTATCAAAAAGGATCCTGCGCCATTACAGTGTTGTAAAAATGTTGCTCCTTCATAGTTATCTAAAAAGTCTCCTAGAATAGCAAAAAGCTTTGACTTTCCATCAAAAAATGTTTAATTTCAAAGGGAAATAACTTTGTAAATTTTCATACCGTGCAGGTACTAAGTATTTTTTAAAAGAAATGAAGAAGTTGTACGATTTTGAAAACAGTTCAATTTCGCTGGTTCTTTTTTGCTAAATGCGGTCAATCTGTCTACATACACCTTATTTCCTGTTTAAAACTCCATGCTTATTTCAAATGAAATGTAGTATATAATATTTATTTATCATTTAAACAAATGTTACCACCCTATGACAGGGGGCGATAACACGATGGCTTTCAGTTTAGGGAGCCAATCATACGCTCCTCAATATTCACATTATTGTAAATTGTTTAGTGTCGCGCGAATAGATACCCATTGAATTAGGGTAGTGGTGGCAAATTTTAATAAATAATGTGTTGAAAAAAGAGAGAGAAAAATGACTTGGTAATACAAGTTTGGCAATGAAAAACATATTATATGGTAGATCATACTTGAAGTATCAAAAATTGCACACATGCATTTGACGCTGATAAGAACGTAAGCTTTGCAATGCGTTCCATCGTCAATAAAAAACTTAAAATTTGTAAATGTTTGCCTTCTGAAATATTCTAATTTTATGGAGTAATTTTCCCGAAATTAAGTAGGTTTTTATTTGAGTAGCAGAACGGTCAAAGGGCACTAGAGCTTAGCAACACAAGATGGGCATGTTCTCTTTTCCCGGCTGGCTCTTTAGCTGGACGTATTTCTGTCAAACGGAACTATGTGCATTAAGACATGATCCCTGAGACCCATAAGAATACATGCATTACAGGGCTCACGTCATAATGCACATAGTTCCGTTTGACAGAAATACGTCCAGTTATGGTGGCAATTATTATACGTATTGGAGAATTCGTCATACTTCTACTAGTATTTACCATACTTTAGAGAAATAGTACCATGAGTCTGAATGTCCTCATCTAACGGTATCACTGTATCAAAAGGTGAGATGATCTAAGGGAATTATGGGAAACAATTTTCTCAAGAAATAATTAGGGAGAACTGTGAAATAATTGTAAGTGCACGAAAAAACTAGAATCCCTCCCTCCTTTCGAAATTTCACTGAAAAAAAATGAATTGGCGGGGAATTTGAGGAGCATATTTACACTATTTTCCTAAGAATGTTGGGAGAGCGGAAAAACATCATTGAATTTAGTGAGAAAGGAAACTGGGAGTTTTTCATTCGGATTATTGATTAAAATAAATTAAAATCTGGATGAGGAAATTTCAAACATTCCCAGCAGCAATGGTCAGATTCAAGCCCTTGCCATGAAATTAAGTTGTGATAATGTATGAGCAAAAGAGAAAATAAGGTTAATCAAATGAGCTGCAATAAATACACTGAAAAGAAAAACAAGCAGTTCCAACGCCCAAGCGTTGAAGGGCGCTTCTTTGTCAAAGCATATTACTACCAACTTATGTACCCGAAGACTGACGAAGCTGGAATTTAAAGTGGGATTCTTTTACCGCAAAACCCTTCAAAACTTCTGATCGACCGCGAAGTCCTGAAACTTTCCACAAGCATTTTGTGATGAATTTGAGTCAGTGGTGAATGGAAACATAAAGGATTCACTGTAAATCAGACGACGGGAAAGAGCGGCGGAACCTCTAAAGCTGGTGCGTCAACGCGATCTAGCGGACAGCGGCGTCGCGACGCTGCGAGGTAGGGCGCGCAGGTCGCGGGGCCGCGTGAAGAGGAGTTCAGCAATGGGGAGGGGAAGCGCGGGTCGCGGGGAAGAGAGGGACCGGCCGGCCGGCGGTGACATCGGCGCTGGCTGGACCCATATTCACGGCGTGAACGCAGGCAGCGCTAATGTCTCCGCTAACTGGAGTTGGGGGTCCTTATTCATTCTCTTGGTCCATGACATAACCTTAAACCTTCCGCTCAATGCCGCAAACAGCTGACGTGTCGATGCTGCGCCAAGAAAATGAACCAATCACAAAGTAGCACAGTAATACGTCACTAAAATGAAGAGATCACGTGACTGTTCGTAATATTTTCAAATCGATCTGAAAGTACTGCCTCGGATATAAGTATTTAAAGCATAAGGAGGCCCTAAAATACTTTAACCAGGTAAAACGTCCGTGCGAGATTGTTATGCTTAAAAGCAAAACATTTCACGAAAACTTTTACGAATACCAGATGCAGAAAAAAATCCAATTTTTCCCGGGTGTACCAGAATGGCGTCATTACCCATAAGGCAAAAGGGCATGTAGTATAGTACATGTTACATCGGGGGAGTCGAACGGTTGGAAAGGGCGCATCTGGTACCCAGAAGCGCCCAACACATTGGATCTCGAGTCCAGACTCTTAAAAACATCGACAAGAAAAATACTCTTGGTTCAATCAGATTTAAACTTAAATCAAGGACCAAGCCTCTTCATTTGAGCGGATTTCCTTTTGATTAAAGCTTAAATCTGATTGACGAAACAAAAGTCCTTTTTCTTGTCAATGTTTTCAAGAGTCTGGACTCGAGATCTAATGTGTTTTTTTCCAATGTATCTGGCTCTCTGTCACGGAGTTTTGTGAATAATTCTTTCTTGTATTGATACGCTCCATGCTGGATCCTGGAATTTTCTCTTCTCTCGCTTATTCACGACTGATCAACATTGTGAATTTATCGTGCGCCCGAAACATGAAGTGCCAGTGATGGAGAGAGTTTCAAGGTTTTTGGGATTCAGCCATGACTAAGGAAACCAGTCGTGTATCTCGCATAGAATATCTGTCAAATAAGATTGATTTAGTATTTTAACGAAACTGCAACTCAGTCCTACACGCTTTCTTGTGCAAGTCGTAAGTTCATCTCGGCAATTTATCCACGTGTTCGGATGACGAGGTGCTTAGAGAAGTTTTCAACAATACGCTTCCAATAGCTTCAAGCAATACGTTTCCTTGGCAGTGAAATTCGTTCGGTCAACGAACAGCTAATTCAGCATTGAAACTTTGTTGCTCCCTTATTGAATGACCTTGATCGGTAAAACCATAGTTCGTAAATTGATGGTTAAAGTGCGAAACCACATACCTTTATCGCTCAAAATTTCCGATCCTACTTCATTTTGCGAAGAGAAGCAAACCCAATTCTATGAACTGAAATTTATACAGAATATTCTGCTGGTAGAGAGAAAAAATGAAGGAAATTTTCAAAAAATGGTGATTAGTTTTCCGAAGAAAAAATAAAGTACGACGAGAAGTCTACAACGTCGCAAACAGAAATACGAAGAATTGATACGAGAATCAAGGAAGCCTTGCCCCTTCAAGTTCGACCCGTATTTTGTGATACAACTATTTGACCATCAATGTCGTGATTTGGTATCGCTCGAGATTGAAGGCGATTATTCTGCCTCTCATTGCTTATCAAGATAGTAGATAAATTCGATTGTCAGTCTCGCCAGGAGACCAGTCTTTCGATTCATTAACCAACATTTTTTTTTACATTGGACAGATTGAACCAAAATAAGCCTAACTATATCAGACGTTGTCCAATTTCTCTCAAATTTCCTTGTATTATAACAGACAATCGAGGAACATTCAGACTTAAAATTTTGGGAGAATATTTTTCATAATTTAGAGAGAATTCACGGGAAATTTTAAGGAGCTATGCCGTTTACTTTTCTGTTAAAAAATAAAATATGAGAGAAAATTAGGCAACATGAAATATAGTTAAGCTGATTTTCATTGAATTCATTCCACTTTACTGTAATTTTCTCAATCTTGATTTAAAATTTCAACGATAATCCCGCTCAGTACTTCCAGTAGCATTCTCATTATTTGAACTGTTGAAGTAATTGAAAATAAGCTCCCTTATTTTGTTTATTCCTCAACTCATTTCCGAATTGGCAAGACTCGCTGGTGGAAGCTAGCATGCAAGATCCGAGATAAACAGTCTCAATTAAAAGTTCGGACTCCGCAGTTTGAAGTAACAAGTGGTTACTACCTAGGATCTCCGGAATCTGAAGTTTTCGCCGAGCCAAAGAGGCAATTGATGAATAGCAAAGTTTTTTTATGATAACTCAAGCGAGAGAGTGGTGAACATTTGAAAGTTTTCTCATTCGCCACCGAATTGTTTCAATTTGAGCTCTCTCTTAGACTCGGTCTAGACGAGCCCACTGTTAACTATTCTTTCCCTTACTTATTGAGACTCTGCGAGATTGTTTGAAATATATCGCAGAGAAGTTTTCTCTTTAAATAAATCCGCCCATCATTACCCATTATCTTACATTCCCGCCAGGATAATTCCTTAAAATGAGCGGTAACGCAAAATTTTACTCATAAAAAAAGTACCCAAATCGCAAATCCCCGACGCATGCAAGAGGTCCATTAGCCAGTTCCAGACGCTCAAACTGGAGGTTCAGTCTGGGGGCATCGATGTGGGTGTTGACTGTTGAACATTTACAAAAACAGTAAAAGCCTCGATACACGATCAAATTCCCGAATCAATTACATCAAAGTGTCGGGTGTCATTAGTTTCAAAATCGTTACTAAAATCGGCTTAATTTTCAAATGAAAACCTGGCAGAAATTTTACATGTGGCAAGAAATGATGAATGGTGGCACTCCATTCCGATCAAAATTTGACGGTCCGTTTAATTTTAATCAAAGAGAACTGTTGAATGGTGAACATCAGTCATTAACTGGTCTATTTTGATCGGAATTGGTTCGGAATTTGACCGTGTATCGAGAGCTTTAAAAGCAGCACAATTGTCACATTTATCAAGAAAAAATGAGGGAAAACCGTATATTTTGGTGATTGTTGTTTTCGGAGTTTTGGTTCTAAGGTCATCAGCCCGCTGACCTTTGAAGTTTGACAGTCAACACCCGCAGCGATGCCCCCAGACTGAACCTCCAGTTTGAGCTTCTGGAACGGGCTATTCTTGGATTAAATTTTGCAAAAAGGAATAAAGAGCACAATGTTGATATGATTGCGCAATTTCATCCTATGCGAAAAGAACTGAGATCATGCAAAAATATGAAATTCACACGGTAATTCTGTCGTGCTAAGGAAAAACGCCGTATGGAAAAACAAACGTTTTGACGCCATTTTTTCAGATACTTTTGTTAGCAATTTCATCTAAATTTCCTGAAAATTTCAAGGGAAAATATCCACAGCGTTCTTCAAAAATGAACGTTTTATCGGAGGAAATTTGGCAAGTCTCGCACGTTCATACGGCGTTTTTCCTTATAGGATGGCAGGATTGTAGTCTTACATTTACAGTTTCTGGACTGTAAAATAGAAACCGTTTACAGATGATCAGGTTTTCCTTCCAAGATAAAAGAACTTGCACATTCTTAGCATCATTTCAATGCTCAGGTGTAAATGGCCTTAGATGCTAAAGCACCCGCTTTAAAATAATTTTATCTTACTACCACCACTTGGTTCCTTTTTACAAGCCTCTTCCCCTTAGACTTCTCGATTCCTCCCTGTGGCCCCCAAGGCCTCCCCTGTGGACCCTTCGGACCCCCCTGTGGACCCTTCAGACACCTCTGTGGACCCTTCAGACCCCCCTGTGGCTCCTAAGGCCTCCCCTGTGGACCATTCAGATCCCTCTGTGGGCCCTTCAGACCCCCCTGTGGACCCTTCAGACCCCCCTGTGGACCCTTCAGACCCCCCTGTGGACCATCTAGATCCCCTTGTGGAGCATTGGCGCATTTGGCAACCCCGAAACGCATAACTCGAGAGTCATCTCGGCGTTCGTGACAGGAAATGCAGCGTGCAAAGGAGTGGAGGCGAATAGGTAGACTTGTAGACTTACAGGAAGACGGCGAGGAGGATCTGGAGAGTGAGGGCGAGGGTGGCCCGCTGGCAGCGGTGGGCGCGGGTGGGGAGCATATCCGGGGGCGGGGGCGGATGCTGGGAGGACGGCGGCTTCTCGTCGGACATCCGGTAGCAGAGGTGCACGAAGACGACGCACGGCACGGCCAGCGCCAGCATCCCCGCCAGCGCCGAGCAGTAGATGAAGCCGAACTCGTACCATAGCGACTGCAACAAAAAGCCACGGGGAAAATGAGCTCCAGACGATTAAGTGGATTGCATTTTGCAAAAAGGAACCACTAGCATTGCAATGTTGCTAAGATTGTGCAACTTTTTTGTCTTGGAGGAAAAACCCGGTTATCTCTTAATAGTTTCTATTTATATATATATAAAGTCGCTTTATAACGCACTCTGGCGTTCTACGACACCCAAACGCCACATATGCCTATCTTCCCAGAGGTTCTCGGGCAACTGACACCGCAACATCTCTTCGTCAACGCCCTGCCGCCAACCCTTAGTTATAGTTTCTATTTTACTCGCTAAAAACTGTAAATTTAAGACAAAAATTACCATCTGAATTTCATAGTTTTTCACAATTTCCGCTATTTTATTGCAAAGGATGAAGTTGCACAGTCTTAGCATCATTGCAATGCTAGTGGTTCCTTTTTGCAAAATGCAATCCAATTAGTTTTTAAAAGAGAAACAACTTAAAACGGGGCTAAGGCCGCAAATAATGAAAAGAAACACATGAAATAAAATAAGGAACCCGGGACGTTTCGCAGGGATCACACCCGCAGTTTCAACCGGCAAAACAAGAAAAATTAAAAGAAAGGACACTATGAGCCTCACCTTTGTTATTGTAAGACTCAAAAATAGTTTTTTTATAGTAGTATAGTTATTCATAGTTGTTTTATTAGTAGTTTTTAAATATACACTGAAAAAAAAACACATTGGATCTAAAATCCAGACTCTTAAAAACATCGACAAGAAAAAGTAATCTTGATTCAATCAGAATCTAGCTTAAATCAAGAACCAAGTCTCTTATTTGAGCGGATTTCGTTTTGATTCAAGCAAAAATCCGATTGAATCAAGAGTATTTTTTCTTGTCAATGTTTTCGAGAGTCTGAACTCTAGATCCAATGTGTTTTTTTTTCCCAGTGAGTAGTTTTTAAATATAGTTTTTTTCAAGTAGTTTCTTTATTATTGCACCTAATGCTCTTTTCCTTTACAAGGCAATGCTTAGAGATGGTGGCGGAGGCGCGCAATGGAGATGTTGCATGTGTGAGGAATTTGCGATTTGACTCTTGATTCTTATGTTAAAGTTCGCGAGAAACACGAAAATGCCACTGGTTTTTTCTGAAATCAACTCCTAAGCTCAAAAAACGCTCTCAAATTCGAGGCTGTAATGGAGGGGATATCCCACGATATCCTGAGAGTCCATCTCTACATCAAGACGAACTCTCCAGTGGAAAAACAGTGTCCGAAAAACCAGTGGCACCATCGTGTTTCTCGCAAATTTTTACATAAGAATCAACAGTCAAATCCCAAATTCCTTACGCTAAATATATTCCTTACTATACGGTCACAACTGCAAAAGTGTCAAAGGAAAACCGACAAGGACAGCGTGGAAGCCACTAGCAACATCAAGATTAATCATCTGTCACGTTGGTAAGGCGCAATGATACAACTATTCGTACTCTCTGAAACGCGTGAGGTATCACGCCGAATTTGAAGGCGTTGTAAAAACTGCTAGGTTTCGATATCGGGATTGTCTTGTCGCATTAAGATCGGAGCACAAGATCAATGGAATGACTGATGTTACGAGTTAATGCAACAGTTTTGCGCACATCTATTTGTTTTAAATTTTTGTTTGCATCTATATTCCGAGTTGAGAACGAGCGTGTGATTGGCGCGAAACGTCAACGAAAACGAGGCTGTAATGGAGGGGATATCCCACGCTATCCTGTGAGTCCACGTCTACATCAAGACAAATTCTGCATGCAAAGATAGGAAGCAAATACATTATCAGGGTTGCCGTGTTTTCAGTTTTAGAGTTCTCAAATAAAGTGTCAGCCCTTGTCAATGTATTTGCCCCCTATCTTTCCATGGAGAGTTTGTCTTGATGTAGAGGTGGACTCTCAGGATAGCGTGTGTTGGCGCCCATGCGCCCTGAAAATATCGAACATCGATATCGCTCCGCCACCTATCGCCCTTTTTGCTAATTAGCGATTTTGGTTATCGATTTCCCCTATAGATCGCGCATGCTTGTCAATTAGCACTCACTCATCTGTCACCCCTCCCTTTCTCGATAATGGACTCTTCCATTTTTTGCATGCTACGATACCGCGTTGCCAGCGCTCTCTTCGTGATGGTTCCTCCCCTCAAGAGGACCTGTTGAATTCTGCTTCGACCTGCGTCCCCGTTGGTTTGCCCTCTCAGTTTTCTCTGGTGAAAATCGTATCTTTTGTGTAAAGTTCTCGATTTATCTATCTTTCTTCGGTTCTCCATCCTTGGATTAACCTGGTAGTTCTTCCTAATCGTCGCATTGGTTGTATTCAGGTAGAATTCATGAATTACACCTCTTTAGGAATCTAGCATCTAGGACCTCAGCCCCCCTTAGGCTTTACCTCGTGGTTGCTAATTTCAACCCTGACGAATACCAATGTAATTTTCACCCTTTGTTCCCTATTTGCCCTGAATACCCTTCATTAGAGCTCAAAGTGAACAGATCTTCCCTTTTGTTCCCTTGAAACCTTCCCTCAAGTTCCCTTATCCTCTGGAAGCTCCAAGTTCAAGGTCATGCCTAGATCCCTCATGACCATGGAAGGCTAAAGTTTCAATTATGACTTCATGAGCAAGTCTTGTCACCCAGGAATAATGGTTCGATGGTCTCTGCATACTAACACTCCATGGTAAGCCTCATGTTTCACTCAGACATACCCCTTTATGACGTATGATGATTTATGTATTATGTGTTCCCACACCCCCGCCCCATTTCAGATTTCTCTAAGTTCAATCTCTTAGGTCCTAAAGATACAGTCCACTAAATTTATCGGAATTCAGGCCCCCCAAAGATCGATTTTACCTTTCGATTTTATAGCGGCACAAACATGGTCCTAGCCGAGCCGCATTTGTAATATAATGAATTTTGGACCACTCTTTAAAGTAAATGAATGAAGCTTTATGTGTCAGCCACCCTCAGAAACCCTTTTTCTAAGCTGTCACTTTAAAGTTCTTAAGCTTCATAACATGTGAGTGCAGGCATGGTTATATTTACAAAATTTAAAGTTATGCTTGGCATCTCTGGAGTGCTGGAGCGAGTTGAATGAACAGGTTCCCAGTCAGGCCCTATAATTGATTACACCTGGTTCATAGGCTCCGCCTCTTGTATCCTACCCTCCTGCCTTCAATTCAATAGTACTGTTACCCTCCCTTTATTCTTAGTTTTTTCATTATTTGTCTGAGTGAAGAAACACATGATTTAGGCCATTTTGAACTCCAGCCATTGTGTGCCAGTGTCCGTCGGGCTCCCTTCCTGGGTGCCTTGCTGCTTATGAAGTCATTTTCTTTCATGAATTGATTTAAATACATTTTCAAGTTATTGCTCACTGATTTGAGCCCAATTTGTACCTCAAGCAACCTGTTTTCTCTTTCTGGCTACTCCTTAGTGAGACAGATAAGAGCTGCTATTTCAGTCAAAAGTGAGGTTATATACACCAGTGTTTTTCTCCCTGTGCATATTATTCTTATCACCTCACCATTATGAGTCTACACAACGAGGGTAGTGACTCACAAAAGGGTTCAGATAATGAATTTGATGATCAGGTGAATGGAGAGAACCCTGGCAAGCAGCCCACCAAGCGCTCCATGCGCCAAACTGCTTCCAGAGCTGTTCAAGTCCCTGTAGAATTCACAGCCCTATACGCCAAACGCAATAGGTACTATGATATGTTGCAACGTTCCCTTCTGGGCGCACAAGCCCTTAATTCTAGAAATTGGTTCTCCTTTGAAGGAACTTGGAATAGAGTACTGCAGATTGAGAGTAATTTCAATGCAACCCAAACAGAGATTATTGAGCTGAACGCCACTCTTCCCCCTGAGAAACAGTTAGAGGTAGATATCACTCAAGCGCAGTTTGAGGACATGTTAGATACCATTTCAGTCAAATATTTCGGTTTGAAAAATGCGTCCCAGATTGTGAACGTTACACCGCCCTCGTCTCCCTGTGTTAATTCGCCTTCGCCCTCTACCGTGCAAAGCCCTTATGTTAAAGCTCATGTCACCCTGCCTCGCTTATCTCTGCCTACATTTGATGGAACCCTTTCTCAATGGACCACGTTCCATAGTCGGTTCAAAGTTGCTATTCATGAGTCAAAGTTGAGTGACGTTGAGAAATTTCAATATTTGTTAAACGCCCTGTCTAAAGAGCCCTTAGATTTAATTAAGACATTGGAGCTAACTGCAGAGAACTATGAGGGTGCATGGGACATGATTTGTACCAGGTATCAGAGTAAACGTCGTCATTTGTTTTCACATTTTAACGGCTTGTTGGAACTCCCTGAAATTAAGCACAAGAATAGTTTGTCTAATTTCTACGCTAAGATTCAAGAGCATATGAATGCTCTCTCCTCCCTCAATCATCCCTCAGAGACTTATTCAGCGATGCTTGTTACGGTAATTTGGAGGAAATTTTCTGATAACCTGCGCGGCAGATTTGATGATTTTAGAGAAGATGCGTCTGAGTATCCAACGCTCAATGAATTGTTATCATTTATTAAGTCAGAGTGTGCCAGAATCGTTGATAACCCTTTCACAGGCAGTTCCAACTCGTCGTCCTCCTCAAATTCTAATGCCGGCCGCAATACCAAGGTACTAGCAGCACAAAATTCCCCTAAAAAGAACCCTTCGAACAGCCAAGCTTCCGATAGTAGTTCTTCATCTGAAAAACCGAAAACTTCTCGCGAATGTCGTTATTGTGAAGATGAGCCATCTCACAATACATTTAACTGTCCTACTTTTAAGGCCCTGACTCAGCCCGAGCGCTGGGAAGCTGTGCAAAGCAGGCAACTCTGTAGAAACTGCCTGGGTAGAAATCATTGGTCTGATAAATGTACTTCTAAACGTGAATGTAAAGAGTGCAATGGCGCTAAGGGACGTCATCATAGTATGCTTTGTCCTACTTTGAAAAACCCTGAGCCCAACACTTCTCTTCATACCGCCCTTGTTGCCAAGTATCGCCCTTTGGCCGCAGTAATGCCAACCGCTAAGGTTTTTCTTACTAGTTTAAGCGGACAGAAAGTGTATGCCAAAATGCTTTTAGATTCGGGATCTTCAGGTACCCTAATTACGTCTCGCCTTGCACGTACCCTGAAAATCACCCCGAAGCCCTGCTTAAATGCTATCAACGGTATAGCGAACACGCCCATTCCTGTAGCAGGCACGGCGAAAGTTGACGTTGGCATTCCCAATGGTCGCATGGTAGTTTATAATCACCCTGTAACTGTCATGGATAGACTTACCGGTTCGGTTCCCGCCGTCCCCCTCTCACCTGATTTTCAGAAAATTTTCCGCGATTATACTTTAGCTGACCCAGAATTAGATCGCCCTTCAGAGATAGATATTTTATGCGGTGTAGATTTGCTCGCAAAAATTCTCACTGGTGATAATGTCCCTGCTCGTGATGGCCTCATGGGCCTAGGGACCGTTTTTGGACTCGTTTTAGTTGGTTCCACCTCATGCCTGGTGACTCAACTCCCTCCGACAACCCCTGTTACGTTGTTGACCGCGCTCCCTGTACACGCGCACACTCCTCAGCCTGACGTCATTGAGAAATTCTGGCGTTTAGAGGAAGTTCCCCCTCCCGTTAAGTCTACGCCAGAAGAAAGGCTGGCCGAGAAAATTTATTCTGAAACCACTGTTCAGCTTCCCGATGGTCGCTATGAAGTCAATTTGCCCTTTCGCCCTGATCCCCCTGCCCTCGGTTCCTCTCTCGATTTAGCTCGCAAACGTATGCTCGCCTTAGAAAGGCGTTTCGAGTCAAATCCGAAATTGGCGGAAAAATACCGGAAATACATGGTCGATTTTGAAAAGGATGGTTTCATGTCGCCAGTCCCCCCGAACCCCTCCCCCGAGGAGGCGCCAAAGTATTTTTTGGCTCATCACGGTGTCACCAAAACTACCAATGGAGTGACAAAATTGCGATGCGTTTTCGATGGCAGCGCCCCTAGCTCCACGGGCGTTTCATTAAATGACACTTTGTTGGCTGGCCCTGCCCTCCAGAATGACGTCCGTGACGTCTTACTGAACTTTCGCGCCCACCCTGTGGTTTTTGCCTGTGACATTAAGCAAATGTACTTGCGCATTAGCGTCACAGAAACTCATCGCCCTTATCAGTGTATTTTATGGCGTGCTCACCCGTCAGAGCCGCTGAAAGCGTATTATTTGAATACTGTCACTTTCGGAATTAATTGCTCGCCCTTTTTAGCAATTCGAACCCTGCATCAACTGGCCAGGGATCACGGACATAAGTATCCTAACGCAGCCAAGAATCCTTTTAGAGTCTGTTTACGTCGATGACGTCAACGGGGGCGGACCTACCATTCGTGTCGCTAAGGAGCACCTCGAGGAGTTGATCGCTCTTCTCGCCCTGGGAGGATTCTTCTTACGAAAATGGTCGGCCTCCCACCCCGAAATTTTAGAAAATTTGCCCGCGGACCACCTAGAATGCCCAATCATTGACGAAAATGATGAAAGCCCGCGGTTTTCGATTTTGGGCGTACAATGGGCGCCAAAATTGGACTGTTTCACTTATGTAATTAATTTAAAGCCTCACGCAGCCACCAAGCGCGGCATTCTCTCCATGCTTGCTTCAATCTATGACGTCTGCGGATGGATTGCACCCGTGACCTTCACTGCTAAATCCTTAATGCAGGAAATATGGAAATTGAAACTGTCATGGGATGAGCGAGTTCCCGATGAAATCTGGCAACTGTGGTCCAATTTCTGTAGAGAATTGCCAGCGCTGCGCAAGGTTTTGATTCCTCGCTGCTTGTATGTGAGCGCGGAATATTTTGAAGTCCATGGATTTTGTGACGCCAGTCAATTAGGATATAGTGCCCTTTTGTATCTTAGGTCTTCGCCCTCCCCGGATTCTGAAGCCCTTGTAAATCTCGTCACTGCTAAAACGAAAGTCGCGCCCCTGCGTCAGGTCACCTTACCGCGTTTAGAACTTTGCGCCGCCGATTTGCTCGTTCAACTTTTTCACGCGACGTTGCCAAAACTCCAAGAAAAATTCGGCGCTGAGAATTTTTATGCGTGGTCAGACAATACAACGGTTTTGCATTGGATAAATACAGAATCCCACACTTTGAAAACTTTCATTGCTAACCGAGTTGCCCGCATTCAGGAGCTTGAAAATGTCACGTGGCGTCACGTGCGTTCGGCCGATAATCCCGCGGATGTGGCAACACGGCCCATGGTGCCCTCAGAATTGCCCTCGAATGAATTGTGGTGGCACGGGCCCCCCTGGCTCTCATTGCCCCACTCCGAATGGCCCGAGGAGCCCCTCGGCGCCCCAGATTTAGACGCCATGGAATTTAAGAAGGAAATGGCGCCCCCTCCCGCCCTTGATGCCCTTGTCGCCCTTCCGCGCCCTACAATTATTCCAGATCTTTCCTCATGGGATAAAATTGTTCGCGTGATCTGTTACATTTTTCGCTTCATTCACCGCTCGCGAAAAATACCTTGCTGTAAAGGCCCGTTGGACTTGACAGAAGTGCGCACCGCGGAAATTTGGATTGTGAAGTTTATTCAGGCCGAGCATTTTTCTGATGATGTTAAATTGTTACAGCGTGAGCCTAAAGCACTCTGCTCATTGAGAACACAAAAGCTAACGCCTTTCCTTGACAAAGATGGGCTTCTGAGAGTGGGCGGAAGACTGCACAACGCAGATATCACGCTTAACGCCCGTCACCCCCTCCTCCTCCCATGCAAGGACAAGTTAGTGCGTTTGCTCGTAGAAAAATATCACGCAGTGAACCTTCATCCCGGCCCTCAATTATTACAAGCCCTTATTTCTCAAAAATACTGGGTTCTAGCTGGCCGTTCCTTATTTCGCAGCGTTGTTCACAAATGCGTGCACTGTTTCAGAGCTCGCCCATCCAATGCAGTTCCCTTAATGGGTTCTCTTCCTGCCCCCCGAGTGCAGCCTAGCGCGCCCTTCGAGCGCACAGGCGTTGATTACGCTGGCCCTTTCTCTGTGAAACTTCACTCCAATCGCACCGCACGCACTGTCCCGGCCTACGTCAGCGTTTTTGTCTGTTTAGTCACTAAGGCGGTACATCTCGAAGTTGTAGACGGCCTTTCCACCCCTGAATTTATCGCCGCCCTTCAACGTTTTATCGCTAGGCGCGGAAATCCTTGTTTGATCATGTCCGATAATGGAACGAATTTCGTCGGCGCGGCCAACGTATTCGCTCGGATTATGAAATCAGCTGATCCTGCCTTACAGGAATTTTTTTTGAAAAACAATATTCGATTTGAGAATATCCCGCCCTCCAACCCTACCAGTGGAGGCCTGTGGGAAGCCGCCGTTAAGAGTATGAAATCGCATTTGAAACGAACCATCGGAAATGAGAGACTTTATGCCGCGGAATTCTTAACATTGATATGTCGCATCGAGGCGATGATGAATTCGCGCCCTCTCACCCCTATGTCATCAGACCCTAATGACTTTCGCCCTCTGACGCCCGGTCATTTTCTCATTGGCCGCCCGTTGTGCTGCCCTCCGGAACCGATTTATTTTGATCAAGACATGTCTCGCCTCCGCCGTTGGGAACTTGTAAATGGAATGTTTCAAGCAATCTGGCGGCGATGGAGCGTTGAATACATGCACACTCTCCAGCCTCGCGGCAAATGGGTCAAAGAGGCCCCGAACTTAGAAGTAGGAACTTTGGTCCTCATTAAAGATGACAATTTACCTCCTCTAGAATGGAAGCTTGGCCGCGTGTTAGATGTTTACCCTGGTAAGGACAAGCGCGTTCGAGTAGCTTCGGTGAAAACCATTTCCGGAACGTATGAGCGCCCGGTCCTAAAGCTCTATCCCTTGCCTCAGCAAGACTGACCCCCAAAGCACCCCACCTCACCCGCTGGTGCACGACCTCCGGCAGAAAGTGGTGCCGCCCGTTCTTCCACTCTGGAGCAGCCAGCGCCTCTCGCGCTCCAACCCCAAGACTCAGAACGGCAGCCGCATCTCGCCTTCTTCGCCTTCGTGGTTTGCCCATCACCCATCGTCGCCCTTGTAATGCACACCCCTTCCCTACGTGTTTCGCGCCTCTTGTACCCGTTATTTCTTGTGTTTCTCGCCCTTCCAAAGTTAGCGCCCCTATTCTCGCGCTTCGCCCTTCGTGTACCTCGTCCTAGCGTTCCTTTTATGTCGCCCTGTACTTTCAGTTCGTGTCTCTAGTTTTTAACCTTTGTCGCCCTTGTACCATCAGGTTCGTTTTGTAATCCCTCCGTGATTCCAAGGGGGGGAGTATGTTGGCGCCCATGCGCCCTGAAAATATCGAACATCGATATCGCTCCGCCACCTATCGCCCTTTTTGCTAATTAGCGATTTTGGTTATCGATTTCCCCTATAGATCGCGCATGCTTGTCAATTAGCACTCACTCATCTGTCACCCCTTCCCTTTCTCGATAATGGACTCTTCCATTTTTTGCATGCTACGATACCGCGTTGCCAGCGCTCTCTTCGTGATGGTTCCTCCCCTCAAGAGGACCTGTTGAATTCTGCTTCGACCTGCGTCCCCGTTGGTTTGCCCTCTCAGTTTTCTCTGGTGAAAATCGTATCTTTTGTGTAAAGTTCTCGATTTATCTATCTTTCTTCGGTTCTCCATCCTTGGATTAACCTGGTAGTTCTTCCTAATCGTCGCATTGGTTGTATTCAGGTAGAATTCATGAATTATACCTCTTTAGGAATCTAGCATCTAGGACCTCAGCCCCCTTAGGCTTTACCTCGTGGTTGCTAATTTCAACCCTGACGAATATCAATGTAATTTTCACCCTTTGTTCCCTATTTGCCCTGAATACCCTTCATTAGAGCTCAAAGTGAACAGATCTTCCCTTTTGTTCCCTTGAAACCTTCCCTCAAGTTCCCTTATCCTCTGGAAGCTCCAAGTTCAAGGTCATGCCTAGATCCCTCATGACCATGGAAGGCTAAAGTTTCAATTATGACTTCATGAGCAAGTCTTGTCACCCAGGAATAATGGTTCGATGGTCTCTGCATACTAACACTCCATGGTAAGCCTCATGTTTCACTCAGACATACCCCTTTATGACGTATGATGATTTATGTATTATGTGTTCCCACACCCCCGCCCCATTTCAGATTTCTCTAAGTTCAATCTCTTAGGTCCTAAAGATACAGTCCACTAAATTTATCGGAATTCAGGCCCCCCAAAGATCGATTTTACCTTTCGATTCTATAGCGGCACAAACAGCGTGAGATATCCCCGGCCATTTTGGCCTCAACTTGAGAGCTTTTTTTGAGCTTGAGAGTTAATTTCAGAGAAAACCAGTGGCAACATCGTGTTTCTCGCGAACTTTTACATTAGAATCAGTTATCAAATCGCAAATTCCTCACACAAGCAACATCTCCATTATGTCATCATCGCAATGAGCGTGACGGAACCCAAAACGCCTTCAATTATTTGGTATGCAACACGAGCATCCGGAGAAACACGAATAGTTGCATCCGGGAGTTGTATATTAAAAGAGGAAGACTTCGAGTGGGTTTTCGCCAAAAGCGACTGCATTTTTCTATATTATGATTCAACGTGCGGCTGTCTTGCCTGAAATGAAAATAAATGGAGCCTTTGTTGCAAGGCTGAATATAAAATTTGTCGATTTCGGATCATTAAAACGATTTCCGAGAGTCTTATTGAATACTGGTAGCAATTTGACAAAGAACGGACGCTGCTTTTGGTCAAACTTTCCGCTCAGTTGCTACGAGGCACAGCAGCAGAGTATACAGAGCAGTTTTCCTTCGATTTATGACGGTAACTTTTGCAATAATTGCAAAATTACATACTAAGTGATGTAAGGATTTCAATAAAAAATATTTGGATGTCTTTAAATCAAAAGGGACTACATTCATTCTGACATGAGCCCTGAGGTCCATATGAATACATTAATGACAGGGCTCATGTCATAATTGATTTAGCTCCTTTTGGTTTGAATACGTCCATTTTTCCTAAACTAGGATGCTTACCTTGAAGAAAAGGCCGATCAAGGAAACCTGATTCCAAAGTAATTCCTCAACAATATCTGTGAACAGAGAAGTATAAAGGTGTATGAAAACGTCCCTTGCAGTGTTAAAAAAGCGCTCTCCATCGCTCTGGCGTTGTAAAGAGGGATGTTGACAACAATTAAACGTCGTTTTCAATTGTGAATTGAATCTTTCACGGAAAAAATGACAGGGGTTTCTTGTCGGTTAGTATTCCGTTTGCAGACCTTGATCTATTAGTAAATTCTATCGCACGAATGATGCGATAAAAGTCCCCCCCTCCCCCTCAAATATATGAGCTAGCGTTATTGAACGTGGTTATGACGCGAGTATAAAGGCCTTTTTGATCGGTTAAAATGCGTAAAATATTTTTTGTATGAGAAGAAGTCGTAGGATTTGAAGGATAGGGGAATTTATGGGACAAGAAGAATTGCTCCATTAGTAAACGAAAAGAAGGGAAAAAATGAAACGAACAAAGAGGAGAAGCATACATTGGTGAATGGAAATTAACGATGAAGAAAAAAAAAGATAGGAGAAAGAAGAGGCAAACGAAGGAGTTTATTCTTCTCTCTTCCTCCATTTTTATTCTCCGTTTCTCTCTCCTCTTCTTTCCCTCCTCATGCTTATTTTTCTTATATTCTCTTCATCAGTCCCTACTTCTTCTTCCTCTTTATGTTTTATTCCCTCTTCTCTTTCCTATCTTTCTGTTCTTCCCTCACTTCAGTTCCTTTGATTTTTCCTGAGCAGATAAATTATTGAGCCAGAAGTACACTTTTTTTTTTTTTTTTTTTTTTTTTTTTTTTATATCAGGGACACTCCCCTTCTATCTTTATTATCGTATTTAAATATTACATATATTACATAAGATAGGTATATACCATAATATAAGTATTGTTAAAGATATTTAGGCATATAAATAACAACTTAATTACTTGATATACGATAAAAGGACGGCAAATATCAAGGATATATCCATCGCCCAGGTTAGAGATGTATAAAAAAGAGTCTAAGTGTTAATTAAGTTTACATTACAGATATATATATCACACATAAAATAGAGGCGTCAGAAGTACACTGAAAAAAAAAAAAAAAGATTGGTAGAATTTACCATTCCTTCGCGCTGTATTTCACACAGCGTCAATTTAGAGTCATTCTGCCAGAAGAAAGGTAAACGTTACTATATACTGGAACAGGTAATCAATCCTCTGCCAGAATGGACTAGAAGATTGGTAGAATTGACCATTCCTTCACGCTGTGTGTTTTTTTTCAGTGCAGTCAACCCTTATCAAAAAATTTAGTTGAAGTGATTCATGTGCCAACCTCCTCGTGCATTTGATGAGAGATCAACGAGAACTTTGCGAGTCTTCCAACTGTGAGTGTGAGCAAACAAACAAAAGCCGGAAATCATTCACCGATTGACAGATTTCAGCTGTCTCTGAATCTATTAATCTTCAACTTTTGAAAAATGATACGTGACGTTTTTACACAGATGGATCAAAATATCACATTTCTAAACGCAGCAGCTGAGTCAAGAGCAGAGGAATTCACCTAAGTACAGGCGGTTAAAGGTACAAATTCAAATTTTCTCGTACAGCTTTCATCATTAGTGTTTGATGTCAACTATACCGCACCAGAATCTCATCATGCTTAAACTCAGTCTTGTGATGGTAAGTTCCTCCCTTCAGTCTAGTGTCTGTACTTCCTTTTAGTTGTTGGGAAATTGTTTCTAGCTATCCTTTGTCCAACTCTACGACCATTGATCAAACTCTGGCAGTTATAATCAACTCGAACATTCACTGAGAAAAAAGTGAAGTTGATTTGGACGTATTTCTATCAAACAGAACTGTGTGCAGGTGAGAAATATGGGGTGTGCTCGTCGAAGCTGCATAAGAAGCAATTTAAAAGTGGGCGTGATTCCTTTTGAAGAATTGGAAAAGCGGGATTTTACATTCTGTCAAACGGAACTAAGCGCCAACTGAATGCGGTATTCATGAGCCGCGGGCACGGCAAGAGAGCGTTGTGGACAGGGCTCATGAGTTACAGCGCCCCGACGACGATCTCCCCGTCGCGCTTCGGCTTCTTCATTGCCGCTGACGTCACTGGCGCTTTATTATTTTCATTCATTCTTACGGCCAGAGAACTAATGAGCACACCCCATATTTCTCACCTGCACATAGGTCTCTTTGGTAGAAATACGTCCATTTATCATTCCGGATGTTAGAAAAGAGTACGAGAACTTATAAAATGCTAAATTACCCGCCACAGCAGTTAAATATACATATTTGCATTGTTAAAGTAACTACTGTAGTGGATATTTCAGCATTTTGTAAGTTCTCACAAACTTTTTTTACATCCAGAATGTTAAATCAACTTCACTTTTTTTTTGGCGCTCCGTCAAAAACGCAGGCAAACAGTTCGCGCACCACCGCACACGCTTTAAAATTAAGATTCAGAATATTGCACATCGACGGTGAAACTACCAAACCACGTATCTCGGTTTGCGACGTCGCAGACTTCCTGTCATACTTGATTTTTTAAATGAAAAACTACTGAACGTCCAGTCTTGAAAATTTCTGAGAAAATTCTGTGAAAATTTCAAGGAATGATATTGATTTGGTCTACTTCAAAAAAATAAAATGCGAGCATAGATTTTTAAACACCGCAAACGAGATACGTGGTTTGGTAGTTTCACCGTCGACATGTTTCTTCATCGAATTTTCATTTAAAATAGAATGGAAGCGTTGAAACCCTCCAAATTCAATTCAAAAGTTATTTGCCGCGTTTTTTGCAGTTGTGTATTAAGTATTAGGCATTAATTAAGTATTAATTAAGTATTACAAGTAGTATCGAATTAAGTATTAATTAAGTATTACAAGTAGTATCGAATTAAGTATTACAAGTATTTTCGAATCAAGTATTTCCACGTCTTGTCAGCAAGAGCCGATGTCCTATAAATATAATGCGATAAACAATGCGATGTCGAATAAAGTCAAGCGCCAAACGAATTTATACGAAGACCGCTTTCACATTGCGCTCTCTCTGGAACTCTGAAACGCCTCATCGCCAGAGTGCTCTATCCTCCAAAAGACCCTCAGGGATTTTCACTCCCTCATTTCACGTAAAACCCCCTCGTCGCCACAATTTCACTCGGAGTCTCCTTCATTTCAGTGGCGTGGCGTGAATTGCGATGTATCGATTGTTCCGTCATTTAAACCTATGTTAAAGAATCGATTATTAAGGTGTTCGCTGCGAACACCCTGTTTATCGATCCTTTTCCATAGGTTTAAATAGCATAACAATCAATATATCGCAAAGCACGCCACGCTACTGCTTCATTTCAGATTGAAATTCATTTCAAGGTTGCAGAAACGACTGCAGGCACTCATTTTTTAACCAGAATATGAGACTGCGATTTTTTCCAACATGCGACTAATTTTTGCATGTAATCAGAAGAAAATTGGACGTATTTATGCTAAATGGAACTATATGCAAGTGGAAAGATAAGGTGTGCTTATTAGTTGAGAGCCATAAGAATGAATGGGAAGTTAAAAGCGCCAGTGACGTCAGCGACAACGTAACAGGAGGCACGACGATCAGATCAGTGGTGGGACTCTTCAACTCATGAGCCCTGTCCACGACGCTCTTGTCACATGCCCGCGGCTCACGAGTTGGCGCTCAGTGCCTTTTGATTTAATGTCAAATCCCGTTTTTCCATTTCCTCAAAAGGTACTATATCCAATTTTACATTGTTTCTCATGCAGCTTCCGCAAGCACACCCCATTTTTCCAGTTCCAAATAGTTCCTTTTTGCGTAAATACGTCCGTATCAGATTGAAATGCATTTCAACTTTGCAAGAAACGACTGAGGGTACTCAGTTTTCAACCAGAATATGAAACTGCGATTTTTTCCAACATGCAACTAATTTTTGCATGAAATCAGAAGAAAATTGGACGTATTTATGCTAAATGGAACTATATGCAAGTGGAGAGATAAGGTGTGCTTATTAGTTGAGGGCCATAAGAATGAATGGGAAGTTAAAAGCGCCAGTGACGTCAGCGACAACGTAACAGGAGGCACGACGATCAGATCAGTGGTGGGACTCTTCAACTCATGAGCCCTGTCCACGACGCTCTTGTCACATGCCCGCGGCTCACGAGTTGGCGCTCAGTGCCTTTTGATTTAATGTCAAATCCCGTTTTTTCCATTTCCTCAAAAGGTACTATATCCAATTTTACATTGTTTCTCATGCAGCTTCCGCAAGCACACCCCATTTTTCCAGTTCCAAATAGTTCCTTTTTGCGTAAATACGTCCGTATCAGATTGAAATGCATTTCAACTTTGCAGAAACGACTGAGGGTACTCAGTTTTCAACCAGAATATGAAACTGCGATTTTTTCCAACATGCGACTAATTTTTGCATGATGTAGTCAGAAGAAAATTATGCATTGGATCAGCATCTTGAGTCTTCGGAATCCGCAAGAAGATTGAACGTTGATATGAACACGAAATTCACGTTACGTGGATGTTAAATCAAAAGCCGGAGCGTGAAAGTAGCATTGCAGAGTTGCTGAGTTGATTTGTAACACTCTGATCGTTAATCGACGGTGAAACGCCCAGAGACTATGTATCATTGGCGTGGTGTGCTTTGCGATCTATCGATATTTCCCCATTCGAAGCTGCGGTAAATAATCGATTATTAATGTGTTCGCTGCAAACATCCTGTTTATCGATACTTCACCATAGTTTTAAATGGCCGATCAATTGATATATCGCAAAGCACGCGCACGCCACGCCACTGCTAAGTAGCTCGGTTTGCGCCGTTGCAGGCTTCCTGTCATACTTTATTTTTTAAATAGATATAACTAATCAATATCGATTTTTGGAAGCTTCCGTGTTTTTCCCTCTTTATGCGAAAAGAACTCCGTGGAAATATCAAGAAACGACATTGATTTGTTCTCCTTCAGAAAAAGAAGATGGAAGCGAATATTTGTCTACACTGCAAACAAGATACTTGATCTGGTAGTTTCACTATCGTAATATAATATCTTCCGTGTTTACTACAATATCCAAAGTGATTTTAGTTGCCAAACTTTACTTTGTTGGTGAATTTATGGTGAAGCTTTGTTTTGTCTTCACTATTGCAGCTACTCGTTTTGACTACTGCTTTACGCTCAGCGGATGCCCAACATGCACCTAGACTGGTCAGAAAATCTATTTTCGGGGAAACTCACAGACAGGTAAATTTTACCATGAAGTCTGTAGGGCTACTGCCAGTAAAACTAGCGACGTTACCAAAAAGATATTCTGTCATGCTAAGGAAGACTGCCTTATGAGCCTTTTGACGTTGCGTCCACATTTCCTTTAATAATAATAATAATAATAACCCCAATTCTACCCCAATTTCTACCCCAATTTTAAAGTTTTAACTCCAATTTTAAAGTTTTAACCCCTAATTTTACGTTTTTTTACTCCAATTTTAAAGTTTTAGTCCCAATTTTAAATTTTGCACTCCAATTTTAAAGATTTAATCCCAATTTTAAAGTTTTAATCCAAATTTTAAATGTTTACTTCAATTTTAAATTCAAGGACTCTCCTTTGCATTGAATTGCCGGGGGAGGACTAAATATCTGCCGGCCTCGAGCTGTGAATTGAGATACGAGAACATAATAATAATAATCATCATCATCATCATTAATATAAGAGTGGAAGGATTCCACCTTTTAGTCAATTCCACTGTTTTCTATTTTACTCGAGAGGTTGCCAGATTGTGCGATAAATGTGAATATTTTACATAGGTTTGAACTGTGAAAAGTGCTGAAAAAGCAACTTATCTGCCAACCGTAGAGTCTGGGAGGGACGAGAGGCTGCCGTCCTGGGTAAACCCATGATTTAGCCGGAAATTCAAAATGGCCAAAAACAGTATCTCAGCAACCAACAAACATATTTTACGAAGCCTAAAAGTTTATCTCCGAAAATTATCTGATTTTCCTATTTTTCAACACTGAATATCAAGGCAAGGGTTGTCTTAGAAAAAAAATGGCACACCAGAAGAGTCTCTTTAAAACTGTAGGGGGCCAAGAAATATTATCCTTTCACCAAGGCACTCCCTCAAATTGCAACTTGATATTTCAATGGACCACTAGACAAGGTACGAATTTCAGCATTCTGATACATGTTTCGTGACTAAAATTTCACGTAGAACACGATGCGCACAACAAAAAGTACCGCAATTAACTCCTTACAAAGATATTTAATGATTCCTGATGCGCGAATTCAAACCACCAGCTCATGAAAACTCAATGCTCTACGTGATTCACATCGCGCGCTAAACGTTATCACGACAGTCTTTGCGACATAAAAATCTGGCAACCTCAATCTTGACGCTTCGGCTCAGCTATAGCAAATTGCTAATAGTTTGAACAACACATGGTGGGAAATGAACATTGCTCGATTTAGAAGCTTGCTGAAACCGTTGTAGTGCGCGATTTGACTCACCTAGAGCTTTGAGTTTCTTGTGAGCGGGCAGTTCAAATTCCTCGTAACCGATGTGAAATAAAAACGTTAATATCTACGTTAGGAGTTGGTTTCAGTAATTTTCGTTGTGTAAATCATGTTTTCCGTGAAATTTTGGTTAAGAATCATGGATCAGATTGCTTAAATTCGTACCTTGTCTAGTGGTCCATTCGAGAAAATGTTATCGGACTTTTGAGTAACACTGCATATTGTACTAAGGGGACAATGGTTTACATGATTCTGGACTCTCTTTTAGAAACTTGACTGAGGAGAAGTTGGTGAATCCATGTCCACCTATGAAGGTACCGCTTCTGTTGCCCCAATAACTAACCAAGGTGTTCCGCCCAATAAATATTTTGATGTAATTTGTCGAGAGATACTTGTGAATCCATCCCTGACGATGTCAGTTAGAGGAACTATCATTTCAACTGGAAAAATCAGTTTGAACTCTTGCACATAAGATCCAAGGCGGCCCGTATGCAATTTTGCACCATTTTGGTAATAACTGAACCAACCTTGTTTTTATACCCTCAGGCTCGAGGAAACCCTTCTTGTGACCCTGCTTGCCCTACGATTATGGGACGCAATCTGGTAAGCAAATAGGGTTTCCTATACCACCAACACAATGCTTTGCTCCTGATTATTTTAGGTCGGACGAGGTCGAAGACCGCGGGGACACATACTGCCGTGCTATGGAAGAACGCCGTATAAACCTTCGAGAGTTGCCAAATTTCCTTCGATAGAATGTTTAATTTTTAGGAAAGTTATGAATATTATTCCTTTAAATTTTCAGAATCTTCAGGTGAGATTGCGAACGAAATTATCTGAAAAATTGGGAGGAACATATTCATAAGTTTACCAGGAAATTCGCGTTTTATCGAAAGAAATTTGGCAACGCCTGAAGGTTCATACGGCGTTTTTCCTTAGCACGGCAGCATAGAAAATCCACGCAAAAGCCATCATGCAAGCCATCCATAGCCATCTGAATCTCCAAGTTATTATTATCATTAGTATACACCAAGCTTACACCTAGCTCATCTTGAAATTCAGGTCGCCTTTCTGCCAACAAATTTTTAAAATAGCCCTCCAGTTCATCAATGGATATCGGAGATATTAAGTCCCGTTTCATGCCCCTTTGCAGGACTTTCAGCAACTGCTTCCAGCTCTATGTGCTTTTCCTTCCTCCTTTGTACGTGTCTATTTTTTTACAGCTCTTTTTCCAAGATTCGTTCTTTTTCTTGATGATGAGCCTTCGGATTGGCGTCTCAGCTTTCTTATACGCCTCTTTGTCTTCTGCGAACACTGAGTATACGCGCCTAAAAAAATGAAAAATGGCCTAAAGACGCAAACAAAAACGTACTGGATTGGAAGATGGGAAACAGACCAAAGGACCCACTGGGTATGAGTGCTTTGGTTCGCAGTTAACCCAGAATATGAAGGTGGATCAAGTTATGAAGCATAGAAACGCCATAAGAAGAGGGAGAGGAATCAGAGATCCGAGATACGCCCCCCCTCCCCCCCAAAAATAAAAAACCTGAAAGTCATTCTGCCGCATTAAGGAAAAACACCGTATGAACACTCTAGAATTGCCAAATGTCCTCCAATGAAATGTTTATTTTTGAGGAGGATTAAACATCCTTTCTCTTAAAACTTTCAGATAATTCAGATTTAATTAAATCTCCACCCTTTGCCTATTGGTGCACAAATGAACTGCGCTGCTCGCAACTTATTCATTGGGGCCGCTCAAGTATTGCGTAACGCACTTTTTCCGATTTTATACCCCCCCCGTCCTCCCCCTTATAACGCATCCGTGACGCAGTCCTACATCCCTCTCTTTGAATTACTTAACGGTTGCCTGCCCCCCAAATGTTCATAAAATCAAGAAATCGCCAAGAAAACAGCTTGAAAAGTATTCGGATTTTTTTGCTGAAATACGACAGGAAGATATCAACAAAGTTGTGAAAATTCATGATTAGATTTCTTTTATTCATAATTGTACCGTAAAAGTCCACTTTGACAATAAATTTTGAATAAGTTAACCATTACAAAAATAACATTAAAATAAGAAAAGGAGAGGAATTTCCGAGAGGACAAAATTTTAATTTGCTAACAATTTTAATAACAAAGCACAATTAAATGAATTAAATCTCCTCTTTATTCTAACAATTTTATCAAGTTCATAGACAAAATAATCCAACGGAATTCAAATGAATATAAAATGCATCGGCTGCGTCGCTGAAATGATTCATTCTGGAAGCCCGGGATCATAAATTTTTTGCTTATTTTTTTCAAAGTCCCCTCCCCCCTCCCCCGGCTCGGATTTGTCATATAACGCTGGGCTTGACCCCCCCCCATCCTGTCCCCTATTTTTAACGCACCGTAATGCTGAGTCAACTCCCCTCCCATAAATGCGTTACGCATACTTGAACGGCCCCATAGGACCCTACAGACCTCGCTCCAACAAAATCTCAGATCCGATTATTCGAACCAATTCGACAAAAACCACTTAAAGGTACATTTCGCAACCGTGGAATAAGCCTTATTATCCCGCGGACGATCATATTCTACAATATAATGCAATTCAAGCACTTGACAACAGTTTAGAATTTCCATGTCCATGTATAACGTATAAAGTTTCTTCTTTCTTCTTCATTTTTTCAGAGAAACGATAAGTGTTGGGATTACTGTGCAAATGGATAAAAAGAACAGCGCATGACTTGGAAAACCTAGCGGAAAACAATTATTTTCCAGATATTTTATTCATTTGTGAGTTTGATACTCTGTTTTTCGGGAATTTAAAAATAAATTTTGAAGTAAATCTCTTTTAATTTTTTGTATTTATTTTCATGTATCTTAAGCGTGCCAGTAGGGCTCACTTTTTGAAATCCATGTACCATATAGTACAACACACCGATCAACCAACGCTTTTCAACGGGCCGTCCAAATCAGTGGCGTGGCGTGAATTGCGATGTATCGATTGTTGAGCCATTTAAACCTACGGTAAAGAATCGATTATTAAGGCGTTCGCTGCGAACACCCTGTTTATCGATCCTTTTCCATAGGTTCAAATGGCATAACAATCGCTTTATCGCAATTCACGCCACGCTTCTGGTCCAAATATTTTTTCCCCGGAACCGTTTTTTGTGTTTGAACCGTTATACTGTCAAGACCTAAGGGTCTTTTACCAAGATACCGAGGGAACTGCTAATTGGAAACCCCTGAGAACATTTTCATGTCAAAACCGTTTTATTTCATTTGACAGAGAGCTCATAGAAGCTTTCGTACGCTCGGAGGACTCACCTCTAGAGGCTTCTTTCCCGCCAAAACTTTTTTAGCCAATGAGCGTCTTGCGCTGTAAGTGCAATCTGTGATGAGCCTCGTGACTCATTATACCATGTGCTAACTGTGGCCCCTGTAGAAATCCACTTAAACCACTGCAGTTATCTCCCGATACAGCTTTGGGTGTCCGGTTTCGAGCAAGGCAATAAAAGACGGCGAGGCGAGGGTTGCCTTGTCGCGGTGAATGCACGCGCCCGGCCAGCAAGCTCTATCCACTCCCGATCGGAGCATGAGCTAATAATGAGCTGATAATTTTGAAATAATGATGTTAATGATTGTAAAATTGTCCTAACATATAGATTTTGTTTTGTTAGCCTGACAATGATTTCGTATACGTGTAAATAAAATTCACAGATAACCTTTATTTCCGGTTTACTGCATTTTTCCGTTCAATTCATTTTTTTTTTTTTTTTTTTTTTTTTTTTTTTTTTTTTGAAGAATTTATTGATAAATTACATTGTCGCCACTACCTTATACAATCTACAGGTATCTATCGACTAGTATTAATAATACAATTCATTTCGGCAAACTTTCTACACCGTCTCCCTCGAGGTTCCCTTTCGAACCCTTACAGGGTTCAAAGGGGGGGGGGGGGTGTTTGTTATGGGTCTTACGCCTAAAAGAAGATTTTTAGTTTTGCTCAGCTCTTAGCGCGAGATCGCCAGTCACTCTGCCGGCCTGAGTCTATGAAAACCACCCAAATCAACCAATAGAATCGCCCCATACTCATAATGTCCTCTTTGGACATAGCTTTGTCTATAAATTTCAAAAAGGAATCAGATTCGAAGATTTGTCTATCAATTTTCAATGTCCAAAGAGGACATTATAAGTATGGGGCGGGGCGATTCTATTGGTTGATTTGGGTGGTTCTCATAGACTAAGGGAGTAAATGACGGGCTAGGGAACTAACGGGTCTCTCGTGAGTTGCGGTTAGTTAGTCTATTACCTACCTCCTTTGTCCATCGCGACCACCCGCTTCCACCAATAGGATCCCTCCATATAATTTTTGTCTTCTTTGTCTATAGCTTTGTCTATCAATTGCAACAATCAACCCGCAGGAAATATAGGAAATAGAAACTTTGAATGTGTCCTTTGGTCGATGAAACTAATTTTTGGGAGAAACTCTAACTACCTCCAAGGGGATCCCTCCAATAGGATCCCTCCATATCCTTCTCGTCTTCGTTGTCTATAGCTTTGTCTATCAACTTCAACAATCAGTCCGCAAAGGGAAAAGCTACTGATACGACCAGTGACTCTTTAGATAACCTTGTGTGGAATCAAAACAAGTTGTTCCATGAGCAATTATTCCCAATCCTTCGAAAAACTTGGCTGAAACCGGGAAACGAGATGACAGTAAATTGCGGCTCGTTTTGGAGCATTAATTTCACTCAATTTTGTCGCCGAGTAGAGTAACGAGACGATTAGTCTCAGCGACCGAACTCTTTTTTTTTAACCGCAGACTCAACGCGGTGTCAACAGTTTATTTTTCAGATTAATCATCGGAGGAAAGGGAAATGGGAACAGCGTGCATTTCAGCAAGCGTGCATGGTTGCCAGTTTTTTATGCCGATTGTCTTTTGTACAAAGTTCGGCCAGGACACGCCTATGAAATTGTCCAGTTCTCCGGTCCTAAATATGTTTAATGTTTTGATCACGGACATAAGTATAATTATGACTTTAAGGTGATTCTTGAAGCTCAAGTGACGTGGTCGAACTGGCATGCGATATATTGCATCGGTTAGGTACAAAATCTTGGCAGATTTTTAATTTTCAGCAAAAAAGGACGATAGCCCCTACTATTACCCTAATCATTCTAAACCCAAAAATCGGCAAAATTCAGAGAAATGAAAGCACAATAGGGTTTGGAAAAAAACCTCACATTTGATTCAGCTATCGATTTCTGTAGTAAATGCGAGGTTTTTTCCCAAACCCTATTCTGCTTTCATTTCTCTGCATTTTGCCGATTTTTGGGTTTAGAATGATTTTCTAGGCCCATGCGCAGTGGTTGTCCTTTTTTTAGCTAAAAATTCAAAATCTTCCGAGAGTTTTTACCCAATCGATGCGACTTATCGCATGCTAGTTCGACCACGTGACTAGAGTTTGAAGAATCACTTTAACAAAATTCTCAAATAAGCATGGTAAAAGCAATGACTACAAACGTATATCCGTGACTCTTTTTTGACTATCTATATATTTATAGCTATATCCGAGGTAATATTTGAACCGCGTTCAACAGAAAGGAACCAAGCGACATTAGCTATTGCCCGATTTAATAGGGCAATTAAATTTTTCAAAAAAGAACTTTGTGCGGATTTCTTTGAAAATTTTAGGAAATGGCTTCCTTTTAGGCAAAAAATTCACTTAAATTCGCACAAATATCCGCACAATCGTTTTCATACAAAAATTAAATTACCCAGTTACATTCGGTGATAAATGATGTGGCTTGTTTCTTTTCTGCTCAATGCGATCCATTTATGGTTCCTCACGTGGCACATGATATCTCTCTCACTTCACTCTCGTAAAGGCGGTCGGTCTAAATAAGTGCCAATGTTTGAAGTCATCTGAGCGTGTCTATTATAAAAGCTTTGAGTACTTGGTAAAAGAAAAACGAGATGGTTAGATCTTAGAACTGAAAGGAAACATTCCCAATGGACGATTTGCACACAAAAATTTTATTGCCTCATTTTAGACTGCCTAATGGGCTGAGTTCGCAGTATTTTTCATAATTTTTTTCTGACATCAGAAATTGGAGAAATTTGATTCAAAGTGAGAAAATTTGATTCAAAAGTGAGAAAATTTGCAGCCTTGTGACGCCATCTGGCGGCATTTTCCATTTAAAGACATATATTTTAGCAGATTAGGTTATTTTGTCATATTTTCTCCTATAGGGGAGAATTTTCACATACAAATTTTATTGCTTCATCTGGAAGTGCCTAATGAGCTGAGTGGGCAGTATTTTTCATAATTTTTTCTCTGACATGAGAAATTGGAGAAAAATTGATTTAAAATTAGGAAATGTGTCGCTTTAGGACGTCATCTGGCGGCATTTCAAAGACATGTATTTTAGCAGAATTGGTTATTTTTTCGTTTCTTCTCTAATAATTGCTCAGTTATGAATCAAGGGTATCTTTGTTCAGTTCACTCAGTAGATTCCACTTAAACACGAAATTCATCAAATTTCAGACCCTTACAAATTCTCCATCGTCCAATTTAGAAACCAAGGATATCCTCGTACTCAGTTCCTCTAGTATTATCATTTTGAAGATGAAATTAACAAAATTGAAGACACTTGCAAATTCCCTATTGGTAAAAGTAAAGCGTGATGATTAGATCTCAGAACTGAAAGGAAACATTCACAATTGCCGAGAGCTCCGTTCGGAATAATATATAATCTCGATCAGTGCGGCAACACCGTAGAAATTGCCTCGATGACACTCGGCCCTGTTGCGGTTTTAAGGGTTTTCTTAAATTGTTGGTTTTAATTTACGCAATAAATGATGGGCCGTTTTGTTCGGTTAGGGACCGGAGCAACATAGGGATCAATGCGGACGGAGGGACGCTCAAAGCTAACTCAATTTCACTCATTTGTCTTCCTCAAAGCAGATGATAAGCGTCATGTTGAAGCGAAATAAATACATATTTTACCCCTTTCCCCCTCTTCGGCTTCTATGCCTGCCGCCGCTTAAAATTGCAGAGCTGGAATTAATCACGATTCTTTGGCGCTCAACGCGACGCTTCAAAAAATCTAAATATTTTGTGAGCATGTAACCCAATAAATATTTTCAAAGATAAATTCGGATTTTTCAAAGTTCCTTAATGCGCCGGTCGCAAACTTCGGCTAAAGCAAAAAAAGAGTCGTTTTTATTGAATTTGGTTCAAAATTGACGATTAACGCATGAGAAAAGTCTGAAATACACTCTTAACTTCACAATCTGGGTAAGGAATATCGACGGTGTAAGTCCGTTTCAGGACATTTTGTCAACGATTTTTTGTCCGCGCACCTTTTTTGCCCAGTAGTTTACGCCCACACGTAAAATAAGCAACAGTAACTTAGTCCAAGCGTTATATTTTAGTCGGTTGTAAAATTATACTGACAATATGGAAATGAGAAATTGAGAGAGAAAGAGGACTTGTCATGGTTGCTCATTTTCTAAATGAAATATTATTACTTTCTCCTTTTGAATCATCTTTTAGAATGTCATTGGTGAATATTTGGTTTTATTTCTATCCTTAAAATATTCGATGTACAATATACCTTATATATGTATAGGTACTCTTCTTTTATTTTTTTGATTATTTCTTTACGAAATTATTACTTCATTTTGAAAACATTTATATTTTTAAAACGTTGCAAATATTTTAAAACCTTTTCCAAGCGGCATTAATCTCAATGAGCCGCAGTTGTGCCGACAGAAACTGCAAAAATAAATAAAATAGGGGAAAAAAACCAAGAAGCACGCAATCTTTAGTTTTAACCCATTTGTACATCGATCTTTTAGAGTCAAATACGTCAAATTTTGAGCTTTTGGTTGCGCGTACACCTCGCTGCAGCACAATAAAAGGACACAAAGTAAAAGAAAAAATTAAAAAGCTTTGGAAATCATGAAATTTGACACGAGACCACCAATATTTAAAAAACACACATTATATTATTATTCTCCTTTGATGAATTGATACATATTTTTTTGCCATCAATTTAAATGAGAATAATCAATGCATCGTGTGCAACCATTTCAAAATCATGAGTTAAAAAACGCTGACTATGGGAGTATAAATATTAAAACCCAACAGAGCGGAGCGGCGTGCTGCCAGCGCGAGAGGCTCACTGGCGCCTACAAACCTAAGTGGATACTCCACGCATTGCGCAATGTTTGAAGTATCCCCTTAGGTTTGTAGGCGCTGGCCGGCTGCTCACCGCACCGCAACGTGCCACGGCGCCTGAAGCACCTATTTCACAACAGAGGTGTTGCACAGAATTATACGAAATTGAACGTATTAAGAATGACAGGCATCCTTTAAAAGTACAGATCTTTCCTCGCAAAATAAATCAAGATACTTATCGTACACAGGAAAAATCCAAGAGCCTTTAGCTGAGGCAAATATAGAGGTTTATCCGGTTCAGGTATAACAAGGTGGGCATTGCTTGAAAGATAATTAAGTCCTGTTACACTAAAGAGGTGTAGAGAGTTTTAGTGAATTTTGTCTCATGGAATTGACGCTCCCCCATTTTTACCAAAACTCTCAACTATTGTATAATATTCTCCGTTGGACCAAACAGACAAAACAAAAAGACAAGCAAACCCTCATTCTTCCAAGACATTATACATTTTCATCTAAAAACGTCGCGAGCAATTGTTGTTGGTATTTACATGTGGGCCAATTAACTTTGGGTCTCAACTGGCACGTGGACCAAAACTCCCGTGCCGAAAAAACGCGTGGACGTAAATTACTGGAAAAAACAGGTTAGGTTATGGAGTTTCGAAAATGCCTTCAAGTGTGGCGTGATACCTCCCGCGTTCCGGAGAGTACGAATAGTTGTATCATTGCGCCTTAGCAATGCGAAGGAAGATTGATATTAAATCAGCCTCCACGCTGCGGCCTGGTCAGTTTCCCTTTACCACTGTTGTAGTTTTGACTGCAAAGTTTAAAAGTGATCAAGTTAGGCTAGTTTTTAGTGAAAAGATAACATTTTAGAGGAATTGGAAGTAAACAAGCGCAGGAAGAAATATAACTAAATAAAATGAACTCAATCAACAGGTTAGAAAATTTCAGATGTGTGATCCAAACCTCAGCAGCTGGACCGTAAGTGTTCAGATGCTCAATCTGAAAACTTCAGGATCCATATGACCTAAACTTCGGGTCCCACGCACGAAGTTTTTTTTCTCCGTGTAGGGGTTGCTATGTGTAATGAGGATATAAAAAATTTACGTTATTTTTTAAAACAAAATAAAAGATGAAATTTAATGCTAAACCATATACGCTAAAATCCAATGGCACAAAAATATAGAATAACCCCCCCTAATCGAGGCGAGATGGACTCATCAAGTGTCGTATGACGTTACTTGGCATCTATTGAGGTGTTTGCGGCCCCAGAAATCCCGAACAAAACCCACCTCAATTCAATAACAAAGCGCACTGTTCATTTTTTGGCCGCGCTCTCGCCAGTTTCGATCCCCTCCAAAATTAACGCTGCCTCCTTCGTCCATCGCTCCACTGACGTAAGGACAAAAATCCACTTTCACGTGAGCCATGAGAATCATCACGTGATACAGACCGCAGGGGTCATCTCAGAAAACCGTTGGAATTGGGCGGAGATCTTCCCCGTTCCTGTGCGGATGCGGTGCCAATAATTTAAGCTAGAGGGCGCTATCATTCATCCGCTGTAATTATTCTCCTTGGAAATCAAAATCACTCTCCCGGAGTGGTTATTTACGATCGTCTTATTTTATTGCCCGTTGGAGGTCCGCCTCCTGGACGCTTCGCAGTCCAACACCTAAACAGCCGTGCTACACTGAAAAAAAGAAACACATTAGATCTGGAGTCCAGACTCTTGAAAACATTGACAAGAAAAAAATAATCTTGATTCAATCGGATTTAAGCCCTAATCAAAAGGAAATCCGCTCAAATTGAGAGGCTTTGGTTCTTGATTTAACCAAAAATACGATTGAATCAAGAGTATTTTTTCTTGTCGATGTTTTTAAGAGTCTGGACTCTAGATCCAATGTGTTTTTTTTTCTAGTGTAAGGAAAAACGCCGTATGAACTTTCAGGCGTTGCCAAATTTCCTTCGATAAAACACGAATTTTCTTGTAAGCTAATGAATATCTTTCTCCCGATTTATCAGATAATATTGTTCGCAATTTCGCCTAAAGTTCCTGAAAATTTCAAGGCAAAATATTCATAATTTTCCTCAAAAATAAACCATTTACTAAAAGAAATTTGGCAACTCCCGAATGTTCATACGGCGTACTTCTTAGCATCTAATTTAATCTAAAATATCTAAAAATTTTAAGGATAAATAAATGAATAATTTATTAGCAAAATACATGTTTTATGCGGGGCAATTTGGCATCTCTAGAGTGTTTTTACGCCTTTCTTCCTAGACGCGGCGATGTTGTCAAGTCTAATTCTCCCTCTTCCCACCTTTGGATACATCTTTTTCCTTATCTAATTATTCCTCGCGAGGCACAACTGCCACTAATAGTTCGTTAATCGCATACCCCCGCCCTCCCGGGCACTCCATTCCACGCACAACAGAGTTCATTTCAATAGGCACTTACGTCGTTTCATCGGTGCAATGACGAGGTGCGACACGTGAGCGCTAGCCGGCCGCGAAACCGCGAGCTCGGGGGTGGTGCCGGTCGCGGTTGAGGGGATGATGTATCGTGTTAATCTCATTTGCTCGGTTCCTGACATCCTTTCCACCCCCGCACAGTGGATCGAGTCAACGGATGAGGTCGGACAAAATTTGGAAACTTTAAACGCTTATAACTCCGTTTATACACAACTTCGAGGTTCTAGAAGTGGTTCCTTTGGATTCCTCGTGAAAGGATGTGCACTGGAAAAAAACACATTTGATCTAGAATCCAGACTCTTAAAAACATCGACAAGAAAAAATACTCTTGAGTCAATCAGAATCTTGCTTAAATCAAGAACCGAGCCTCTTAATTTATGCAGACTTCGTTTTGATTCAAGCAAAAATCCGATTGAATCAAGAGTATTTTTTCTTGTCAATGTTTTCAAGAGTCTGAACCGTGGATCCAATGTGTTTTTTTTTCAGTGTGTTCCATTAAGGAGGTATTTTGGTCCTAACTTTGGTCGAAAATTGAAACAGCTTAGAGTAATATCATGTATGGTCAAATCGACTCCTAATCATCTACCCTGAGAGAATTTGTCCTTATTTGAGGTGTTTTTGAAAGGTTTTTGCCTGATTTACCAGCGCAAAGTAGTGAAGTTTTGCAGTTTTCTCGAATAATTGCTCATTTTCGGTCCTAAATTGTATATGTATGAGCACAAGCGACTACCAGTTTCATATTCGAATATGCTAATCTTTAGTACAACCCATTACAGTATATGTAAAGGAGAAAGTGTTAGTCACTTGTGCTCATACATATACAATTTAGGACCGAAAATGAGCAATTATTCGAGAAAACTGCAAAACTTCACTACTTTGCGCTGGTAAATCAGGCAAAAACCTTTCAAAAACACCTCAAATAAGGACAAATTCTCTCAGGGTAGATGATTAGGAGTCGATTTGACCATACATGATATTACTCTAAGCTGTTTCAATTTTCGACCAAAGTTAGAGCCAAGATACCTTCCTTACGGACACATCCTCTTGAAACATGACGAAATAATCATCAAGATTTGAAGTTCTTATAAAAAAGTTCATGTTTGACCTCTCTAATTGACCCGATATCACTGTGCGCCGTTTCACCCCGTCCCTCGCCCTGCATCCCTGCAACCCTCGTTAACCCCTCTCCTCTGCTTGACCACCTCGATGCCACCCTGACGATGGGCTCTTCGGTTTCGTGTGAGGACACGACCTTATGACCCTGTGAAACAATCAGTTTTCATAGTCGCAGGTCCATACTGCTGTGCTATGAAAAAACGCTGTATAAGCATTCCGAAGTTGCCAAATTTTCTCCGATAAAATGTTAATTTTTGAGGAAAATTGTGAATATGTTCTCTTGAAATTTTCAGAAGTTTTAGATCAAATTACAAACAAAATTATCTGAGGAAATGGTAGACAAACATTCGAAAATTTTCCTGAAAATTAGCGATTTGGAAGGATAAATCTAGATAAAAACCATGCTCAAAAATGCAAAAAATGTCTGTTTAATATTATTTTTGTGAAACTGAGCTTGAAATACGATAATGCCGTTGTTTCTTCTAAAATTAAAAATTAAGTTCTCAAAGAGCTATGAAAGTGGAGGCTATGGTAGTGCAACAAGAGACAATTGGACGTAATTCTGTCAAACGGAACTGAGCGCCAATCTGAGTTCCTTTTGAGGAATTTAGAATCCCGGATAGCGCGTTCTGTCAAACGGAACGAAGCGCCATGGAAAAGCATTGCGAGTATAGGACGGAATGAGCCCGACGCCCGGTTCCGCCGCCAATCCAAGCCCCCCCCCCCCCCCCCCCCCCCCCCCGCTACCTTCCTCCTCCAATGGCGCTTAGTTCCGTTTCACAGAAATACGTCCAATTGGAGGTAATCCTATAAAACGGAAGTAGGCGCATTAAGTCATGAGCCCTGAGACTCATAAGAATACACGCATAACGGGGCTCATGCCATAATGCGCATAGTTCCGTTTCACAGAAATACGTCCAATTGGAGGTAATCCTATAAAACGGAACCATAGGCATTAAGTCGTGAGCCCTGAGACTCATAAGAATACACGCATAACGGGGCTCATGTCTTAGTGCACATAGTTCCGTTTCACAGAAATACGTCCAATTGGAGGTAAACCTATAAAACGGAACCATAGGCATTAAGTCGTGAGCCCTGAAACTCATAAGAATACACGCATAACGGGGCTCATGTCATAATGCGCACAGTTCCGTTTGATAGAAATACGTTCAATTCCGAGAGAGTCCTCTTTTTCATAGAAAATTTGCTTCGTTATTGGATTACCAGTTTGACCATAGGTGAGTTCACGTAGCCTGGAATGTATTATCCTTATGCCATTGACTTTGCGATCTCTCAGTAAGCTCTTCAGAACTCAAACGAACAATATGTTGACAAAGTGAATTCCTATTATCTCCGAGTTACCCCGCATGTAATTGAGTCACTAACGTTACTTTGTTGTAGGTAGTTGGAATAACTTCAACGTTTTGTCTTTTCATAACTCGATTGGTCTGTTTTACGTTTTATTTTGCATTGTAAATCCTCCATCCTTTCTGACCTTGCAGTTAAGTTGTTTTACTAAGATCAAAGAGATTCCTCTTCAAAGGATCGAAGGAAATTTATCAAAGGAAGGCCAGAACGTCTTATGTTTTGTCTCTAAGGTTCATGCAGAATATTATAGAAAAGGAATGGCACTGCTCCTAATATAATTTTTAGAATTTTTAAAACTGAGGGACACAGTAATTCAAGATAGGAGAAATATCATCATTGGACATTTGTCGTATTTGTGACCCTCTATATATTCTCACAAAAAAGGGGAAATACTCATTAATGACATTTTTAGGACAAAAAATGTAGGACAAATGTATATATAATCGGTTTTCAAAAAAGTTTTAAGTTAATCAAATAATTTGTGTAGTGCCGATAAAATTTTAAAAAAATGTGCAATATGCAACAACATAGCAAAAAATGTTCGGTGACGTGATCAACAGTTTCCGTAATTTATGCGCTAAAAATTGTTTCCATCCACAAAGCTGAAATTTTTTTTGCTCATGTTTCCTATGCAACATCACAAATTTAACAGATTTCCCGAATTCTAGTTGTATTATTTTCCAAATGTTTGTTTAGATCTTTGAAAACTTGAAAAACTAAACGGGCAATATACTCCTGTTATCGTCAAATGACGCCGTAACACGAATCTATAACTTACGGAACTATTTTTATGCTCCTCATTCATCGCCAACTAAGCACTGGTTAGAAGCTCATCTTTCTTAGACTCAGAAAACAAAAAGTAATGAATCAAACATTGTATTTGAAGCTGAAAACAGAATAATCACCCGCGCCTTCAATGCGCAAGGCTAAATCAATTGGAAATTTGAATACCACTATTCGCGCGTCAAAGCAGTCATTTTGCATAGCCAGTAAACTGAAGGCGACTCCTCGATTCGCGCTGTCTGGAACTGGAACTGGTGGTCGTATTCATAAGTCATTTCTTGAACGTTGAGGCCTCTTTAACTGCGATTTATTTAATTCTTACATATTAAGGAGACATTGAAGAAAAAGTGAAGTTAATTTAACATTCTGGATGTAAAAAAAGTGTGCGAGAACTTATAAAATGCTGAACTACCTGCTACAGCATAAAAATAAAACTAACTGCTGTGGCGGGTGATTCACATTTTATAAGTTCTCGAACTCTTTTTTTACTTCAAAAATGTTAAATCGACCTCAATATTTTTCGGTGGACCTAAAAAATGGAACTACAATGGATATGATCCATACACTCGGGATTTGCAATTTTTTTTCTTTCTTTTTGATTGGTTTAATGATCGACTTATAAAGAGTTGTAATTTGAGAAACTTATTACCTCAGCAGGCTGATTATTGAAATTAATAACATATATTTCGGTTTTTTGTATTTCAATATATATTTAAACAATGGATTGCTGATTTAACAATTTAATTGTTAAAAAATATGTTCGACATGTTTCCCTGCCAATTTCATAATACAAAATGCGAATTTAATCACCCTCGTGGTTAAATTAGTTTTCAACTATTGTAAAATGTACATTCGAAACATGTCGGACATATTTTTTAAAAATTCAATTGTTAAATCAGCGATTTCATTTTTTTTCGGTGATTTTCGTCGATATCCTGAGATCATGTGTTCAGTGTAAACCAAAAATGATATATTGAAAGTCTCTTAGCGGCCCGCTAAATATTGATGAAAATGGACATAAGAGCCGTCATTTCCGATCTATGTCATCTGTATGAACTTGAGATATTGACAAAAAAAAAATTTCCAATTTTTTCCCGTGATATTGATACTGTTACTGTTTCCACGATTTACGACTAAGGATAATTTAATATTTTTAACTCACCGACAGGAAAGTCGTTTGGCTGAATGACCCGGAACAGGAAACCAAAGTAGTCGTACGGCAGGAAGTCCTCAGGGACACGGGTGCTGTTCTCAACAGGCTCCATTTCCGGTGCATCGGGGAACTTGATGACGCGACGCTTGATCTCCAAAAGCTCGTCGTGGAAACGCGACTTGACGGTCGAACGACCGATCGACGTCATCGAACGACCGGATGACGTCATCAAGCGACCGGAAGACGTCACGCCGACCACTTCCCTCTCGTTGCGCGGGTCCGCGAAGTTGGCGGCCTCCCCAAGGAAGGACTCCGGGTCGCGGAGACGCAGAGGTGAAACATCCGGGTCGATCAGACTTGGTTTCCGGTCCAACCGGAAGTCGAGAGGCGGACCGGAAGTAGGCATTCTATCACCGGAAGTTGGCTCGCGGAGCCTGGAGAAGAGTTTCCGGCGATCTGAGGTGTTGATGTTTGAATCCTCCCGATAGAGGAAAACAGGTGAACCGGTGGTTGAGATTTGGAGACCGGAAATCGTATCGCTGTGCCGTGAAAGGTATTTCCGGTGAGTAGATCTGTCAAAATTTGAATGTTCACGATAGGGGAAATCTGGAGGACCGGAAGTAGAGATTTGGAGACCAGAAATCGTATCGCTGTGTGGTGATGGGTGTTTCCGGTTGCCGGTATTGAGCTTGTGGTGGATGGATGATGGTTCAGAGAGACCGGAAGTTAACTGACCTCGGTCATTGGATAGGTGTGATGAGCTATGCAGTGTATTCTCTGGCACTTGATGAGCATCAGGCAGACTCTCGGGTTTTTCTAATTTTAAACTGTTCAATACTTCGAATGGTGACGGTTTTAAATCAGAATTTTTGTTTATTTTTCTTTCAAAATCGAAAGTGGCATGATCGTCTCGAAAGTCGTTACGATGTCGGTTGTTCCTTCCATCTTGGTCGCTATCGTGTTTTAGGTGCTCAACAATATCTGACGTTGTTTTTAAAGTGAGGAGAGGCATTTTTGCCGGCTCGGCGCTAGGAGGCAGAGGTCTGTTATGATAATCAGAAAAATAATTCATTTTAGCAGATTTCGACGCAATGCTATCTCTCTCCTCCAAATCCAACGGATAAACCGGTTCCTTAAAATTCGAGAATTTCGGTGCACCGTCAAAATCAGGGAGAAAATCACCGGCTTTCTCTGAAAATTTTAAAAATCTGTCATGCTCATCAATGCCATCCATTCCGTGCTTTGAAAACTCAGATTTGTGTACTCCATCGCCAGAGCTATCAAAATCATCATCGTTGGCATTTCGATTAAAATAGGTATCAAAGGATTGTTTCAATGACTCAAAGTTTGACCCACTCCCTCTTGCACTTTCGAAGTCCGATTGTTTTTCGAAACTCGGCGCGAGGTCCAAATCTAGATCGTAGATATCCTCATATTTTGCTTTACTCAACCCTGGATAATCCCTCCCATTTGTCAAATCCAATTTGATGAAGCTCGCATCTAGGCCTGATTTTACTTTAAACCTATCGTCAGCTTTTATCTGAATAGCCCTCTCCTCAAAAACGGGGGTTCCCAAACTTGTTCCCGAAGCTTTTCCATCTATTTCCGGCAGCTTTTCCGAACTCATAGGTGGCCTCGTCACTTGTTTAGCGGACACCGTCTCGTCAAGGTCCCCATCCTGCCTCCGATACACATCGTCAAATCTAAACCACAGTTTCTCGTCCTCCGAACCGGAAACGGAGTTTTCCGCATCCGGTTTCAGGTCCAAACCGGAAGTCACCTCTGTATCGACGTTTTTCAGGCTGATCAAAGACTGCAGAAACTCGTTACCGATGTACATAGAATCGTGGTGCGTCTCGTTGCTGATGCTCAGCAGGTACACAGCATCACCGGAAGTCGTCTCAATTTCCGGTCGCGTCATTTCCGGTCGCGTCATTTCCGGTCGCGTCATTTCCGGTCGTGTCATTTCCGGTCGGTGTGTCGTCGCCGGAACCGGTTCGTTCTTCTCTTCCTCCGCGAAGTGGTCGTAAATCTGGAAGGCTTTGCTCTTCAGGTAGTCCAGAAAGCTCCGCCCCTCGAGCTTAGCTTGTTGTCTCATGGAAACCGGTTCGGGGGCTTTGGCCGACTTTTTCACCAACCGGTCTTTCTGCGAGAGGGCCGCGCCCAGCGCGCTTCCGGTTTTCCGGTCGATCCCGGTGACGTTTTCCCGCTTCAGGAACACGCTCAGCGCTGGCGAGGGAACCTCATCGTTCTGATAATTCTCGGCCAGGACCTCCTCGTCCCGCAGGAAGAAATCCAGCTCCACGCTCTGGGAGTAATTCAGAGCCGCATCAGACGGGATTTGGTCATCTATGTACTCGGGTTCGAATTTCCTCTCGAAATCATTTTCCGTCGTGGGGTTTTCGGCCGGGACTCCATTCCCGGAGCCCGTTTTCTGCGCTCCCGAGGGACCATCTGTCCGACCGGATATTGTCTCAGGGTCGTTTCCGCCGGAAGTTGTCATCGGGCCGGAAACTAGGACCGAATTAACATCGGTCGTAGGTCTCTTCTCTTCTAGATTGTCGTCATTTTTCTCGACGATTTTCGTGGACTGAATATCCTCGGGTATCGGTTGAGGGCATTTTTTCGTGATATCTTGTTCCGGATTCGGAGACCCTTTACAATACTCTCGCCGATCCGGGGTTATAGATTCACCCGTCACTGAAATTTTGACAGTTGAGCGTGTTTTATTCAACTCAACTTGGTCCAATCCACGGTTTTTGCCACCGTGCATCGATTTATTCTGCAATCCTGCCTTGAATGAAGCTCGATTGTCTGTAATATTTTCAGTGCCGTCTTTCGAGCCGATAAAATTGTCGTTTGTTATCAGTTTCTCAGTCACAGAGCTTGACGTTGAGTAAGTATTTGATTCTGGAGTAATATTTGAAGTGCTTTTCACTATCTGGCTTGACCGATCCTCAAAATTATTTTTTGCCGTGGTGAATAGCTGAGCCACAAACTCTGAGTCTTGTGAACTATATCCCGAAGTAACTTTTGCTTCTTGGTATTCCTCACTGGTTATTCCTTCACGGTTTGCTTTCTTAATCACAGAAACATCCAGATTAGATTTTTCTCCGTTCGGAAATTGCTCGCTAGATGTCGTTGCTACGCTTTGACTGTAATTATCCTCACCGCGGTGAGTTGACACTGGTATTCCAGTCTCACTTTTTTGTGAATTTGGACTTGTGGTAACTTTTGTATCCCATGGAAGAGAATAATCTCCCGTAATGGATGCTGCCGGCTCACCGGAAACATTGTAAACATCTCGATTTCCGGTTGAGGTCACATCCGGTACTACAGTGACGCGACGAGAATATTTCACGGCATTCCCTGAGTTGTTTCCCATGTTCTCGTGGTCGGTCTTCAAATCACACTGCGACGTGACGATGAAACTCAGAAGAGCAAGAGCGTAAATTGACCTCTGCGTCGACGCCATGGTTCAAAAAGGCTTACGGAGGAAAATTAAAAAGAATGTTACCTACTCTATTTACGTTTAGATGAGGTTTATTTGCCCTTTTTATCGCCAAATTCAGTGTGGGAAACTCAATGTAATATTTTGGATATCTTCCGGAGGTAAAAGTTTTACCTGTGAATCAACGTTGCGCGGTCACGAGGAAAACTCGATGGTCAAATTTGGATGCACATTAGAGAACGATTTGGTTCCACTTGGTGGGTATTTCGGTAAAAAAAACTGAGCATTGATTTTGATCCGATGGTTGAAAATTTAATTTATGAACGTTTTGATCCCATTTTTTTAGGTGTGTAAAGCGAAAGCGAAATGAAAAGCGACAAATTGACCGTATAGATGCTGTTCGTCTAGTTTGCTTTGGTGTGCCTCTCGCTTCTTACCTTCTTAAATAGTGGCAAATTTTACTACAAAAATGAAATTCTGAAGATCTGAAGTTTTCATTTTGCTCATTTTTCACTGCAGTCCAAATTGAGCGAATACTGTTTTTACTTCAGAAACAAATGTTTGGATCGATAACAACTGAACTTTCAAAGTAAGATGCCTTGAATGAAAAGTCCACTACGGAGTAATAATTTGAATGATTTACATGAGGGATCCGTATAGAAATTTCCGTCGTCGCACTGAAAATAATCTCTTAAAGCATGAAAATGTGATCTGATTATTTCCGAAAAATGAGCTTGAACCGAAGAAACGCTTATCTCGGTCAGCGACGTTCCAGATTTTTTGTTATACTTTTATGTTCTAAATAGAAAACTACTCATGTTGTACTTATGTTGAAAGGACTTATACAAAAATGAAGAAGAGAGAAAAAACCAAGGAGAACGCAATCTTTGGTTTTAACCCACTTTTACATCGATCTTGCACAGTCAAACACGTCCAATTTTGAGCGTTTGATTGCGAATACACCACGCTGCAGCACAGTAAAAGCACAAAATATAAAAGAAATATTAAAAAGCTTTGGAAATCATTAAATTAGACACGGAACCACGTTGATATTTTCAAAACACACGTTATATTTTCCTTTAATAAATATTTTTTTTTCTTCGTCAATTTAAATGAGAATAATCCGTGCACTTCAACATGCAAACATTTCAAAATCATGAGTTGAAAAACGCTGATTCTGCGAGTTTAAATATTAGAGCCTAACTTAGAGCAAAATGTGCACTGGCGCCTGCAAACCCAACAGGATACTTCACGCGTTGCGCAATGCGTGAAGTATCCCTGTTAGGTTTGTAGGCGCCTATGCGCGTGCGGCGGCCGGCGGGTCACGCTGGTCCCCCGCCGCGCCGCAGAGTTCTATGGCGTTTCAAGCAACTGTTTCGCGACATAGGTGTGGCACAGTGTCATACGAGATTGAAGGCGCTCCAATGTATCAAGAATGACAAGCTTTCTTTAAGGGTACAGAGCTTTCCTTGCAAAATTAATCAAGATACTACGGCTCAAAAAGAGAGCGGTAATCTCAAAAACTCACTTAGTCCTAGCATCCGTTTTTAATAACGTTTAGCTAGCATAATTTTTGAATTTCATTACAGAAAAATTTGACTCAATTTAGGCAGAAGCATTCTTGAGTATGCCGTCAAGAAGATTTTATTTTGGACCAAGAATAAAATAGCTGAATGAAAGCGGGTTTCTGCTTGATCTAAGTAACTTTTTTCTTATTTAAGCATCCTTTTTTCTCTAAACAGGCACTATTTTCTTTAATGATTTATAAGGAAATCTTCTCGGCGGTAAATTTGAGCATATTTCTGCTTGCATCAAGCCACTTTTCCCTCTAATTACGTTAAAAAATCATGCTAAACGTTGCTGGGTCCAGATTCTAGGACTTGGCAAGTTTTTCGACTACAGCTCTCTTTTTTCGTCGTCACTCGATTTAATTTGCGAGGGAACTTCGTGCTTTTGAAAGATGCCATCAATCATGATACGTTGGGGTGCTTTCAATCTCGTATGATACTGTGCAACACCTTCATGTCGAATTAGGAGTTTGAAGCGCCGCGGCAAGCGGACTTAAACTACTGGAAAAAACAAGTGCTTGGACAAAAAATCGTTGACGAAATGTCCTATAACCGTTCACTTTACCGACGAAGCTCAGTTACAAGAACCATAATTTTGGTTTAACGAACTAAAAATTAGGTTTGACAAACCGAATTTGTCGGGATGATATAGAACATCGAACTTTTGTTCGTACAACCGAACTTTTGTTTCTCAGTGAACGTCGATCGAATATCGCCGTTATTCTTTTCGGTGTACTGCCGTACTAAGCAAGAACGCCGTAAATCCATCAAGATTTTTCCGCGTTTTTTGTAACTTACCCCTGAATAAAATGAAAACTGTTTTGCCCTTGAACCTCAAATTTTCAGGTTATAAGTTCTTGATAGTATTTTTGAAAGAATTCCGTAAAAAACATTGTCCCAAGGTAGATAAGTTTTTCTGCTATGATACATTGTTTCCAACAAATATAAAATGGCGTTTACGGCGTTTTTACGTTGCAAGGCAGTGTAGACCTATCACTTTTCCCGAGGGATTTTCAGAAGTTGGACGGAACTGGGCCTCGAAGAGACGCAATTTAAAAACTGTGCCAGACATGTTGATCGGAGTCAACTCGAAGTTTCGCTCGGCGGCCTGAGTCTCGACGCAACTTCCCGGGCACAACTAATCTCTCTAATTATTTAGCGGCCATAAATCACGCAATAAAGATCGCAGGCGACACTTTAATACCCCGCTCCCGTTTTAATGAAGCCGTCGCGGCCGGAACCGGAAACGCGTGTTTTCACGCCGGAAGTGCCTGTTAACCGCCGTTTCCACCATCGTCCCTTGCATAATGAGAGGCTCCGGGCTGATTTTTGAAATTTGTAGACAAAGCTATCGACAAAAAAACATGGGGGTATGGAGCGATTCTATCGGTTGAAATCTGTGGTTTCTATAGACTAAGCGAGAAAATGATGGACTAACTATAGGGTCTCTGGTGGGTTGCCGTTAGTCAGTCTATTACATACCTTCTATATCCTGAGGGCTGATTATTGAAAGTCATAGACAAAGCTATCGACAAAAAAAACATGGGGGTATGGAGCGATTCTATCGGTTGAAATGTGTGGTTTCTATAGACTAAGCGAGAAAATGATGGACTAACTATAGCCCTAGTAGCAATGGCTCTTAAAAAAAGTTCTACAAAAAGTTGTGCAAAAAAAGTAAAAAACTTGTAAATTTTAAGAGTTCGTAAATTTTTAAGTAAAAAAACTTTAAAAATATTCGTTCTGGGAAACCCTTTTGGGGAATTCTTTTAAGTAAAAAAATAGTGTTATTTTAATCAAAAGAAAACGTAAAATGTACGTAAAAATCAAAAAAACTATATCCTCAATTTTTATGGGCTGCAACTGTTCCTTTTATACTTTTCTGTTCACCACTTTTTTCCTCGTTTTTGCCCGCAAGAAGCTAAAAAAAAATACGTAAATTTTACTTACAATTTTTCTTCTTTATGTAAAAACCCCCCAAAAAGGGTTTCCTTATACGAATATTTCAAGAGTTTTTCCGTAATTTTCAAGTGGTTTTACAGTAAATTTTGAAAGATCTCTTAGAATTTACGAGTTTTTTACAACTTTTTTCAACAGCCACTGCTACTAAGGAGGGTCTCTGGTGGGTTGCCGTTAGTCAGTCTATTACCTACCTTCTATGTCCTGAGGACTGATTGTTGAAATTGATAGGCAAAGCTATATAGACAAAGAAGGCAGAAAGGATGTGGAGGGATCCTGTTGGAGAAAGTGGCTGGTTGCAATGGACACAGAGGGTAAATAATAGACTAACTAACGGCAACCCACGAGAGACCATATAATTAGTCCATCATCTTCTCCCTTGGTCTAAAGGAACCGAATATTTCAACCAATAGGATCGCTCCATACTCCATATATTTTCCTTGTCCAACGCTCTGTCTATCAATTTCAACAATCAGCCCGCAGGAAAATACGGATTCGATCGACATGAACGGATTGAAAAATGTAATTGTGCATGAATCAATCGACACCGATTCGATGGACAGTTAATTTAAAGAAATAAAGAAACCGGCATCGATTTGATCAATATGAATCGATCGAAAACCCAAAACGTAAACTGATCGACGTGATTCGCTCGACACCAATTCAATCGACAACCGTGAATCGATCGACAGATCCTTGAGTCGATCGACAAACCCACGAATCGATCGAAAAAGGCCTTGAGTCGATCGACAAAAGCCATGAATCGATCGAGAAACCCGTGAAACGATCGACAAACTTGTGAAACGATCGGCAACCCGTAAGTCGATCGAATCGGTATCGATGGAATCGCGTCGATTGGTTCACATTTTCATTCTCGATCGATTCATTTCGGTCGAATGGACACTAGTTTTTTAATAATTCGTCGATCGAATCTGTGTCGATCAATTCACGTCGAACGATGCACGTTTTCACTGTTCGATCGAATCCATCCCCTCTCTTTGTCCATTCCAACCACGCGTTTCTACCAATAAGATCCCTGTACAGTTCTTTCGTTATCTTTGTCTATATAAAAATGTATCGAAAAATAAAAAAATGGAAATTAACTTTCCAACATAAAAGATATATCACGCGCTTATTCAGCTTAAATTTCGCTCATTTTATGGAGGGTGCCGAGTAAATATCTAATGGGGGAAGGGGGGCAGTTCTCATCAGTCCCGTCTATGTATTCAATCTCTATGACAAGGACCTAAGATTAACGCAAGCAATCTATTCAGACTTCGAAAAGTTTGCACTAGAACTTGCAAACCTGAGGGCATTATCATTGACCATAAGGAAAGCCACTTTATTGGAAAGTGAATTCGCACCATTTGTCGAACAGCGAGCATTTGACTGAGTTCCACTACTGACCCTAATCTCCTCGTTCTACTTCTCACGATAACCGCTCCAATTCAGCAAGCACCCTTCCGATTTCGCAACATTTAACAACCTTTTGAAAACAAATCTTCCATTCGCCCTCGACTAAGCGATATTTGCATGAGATGAAGGAGTTTTGCGGTTTCTTAGTGATATTAGTTGGGACGTATGTATTCTTGAACAAAAGGTTTGACTTTTGATTAATGATATTCAAGTTTATACGAGCGCAGATTTCAAGATGTTTCTGTTCTTTCCATCACTATTCTCCAAATGATGGTAAAATTGATTCTAGGTTCCCTATCGTAGCAAAAAAATGAAGTAACGGCAAATACGTTACTTCATATGTGACTGTTTTCAAATTTTGTAAAACTGCTCTGATGAAATGTGATTCATATAACTAAAAGGGTTTATTCCCATCACTTAATAAATATTTCTCCAAACATGTACATTAAATAATTTAATACTTTCTGAGCCGATGCATTTTACTGCCTTCATTTAAAAGTGAAAAATTCTTTTGTAATGGAGGAAATTATCGTCATTACAATATATGTTAGTCGTTGTTAAAATACAAGAAACTCATGAATTTTATGAAATACACCAACAAAATTTAAATACCGTGAGATATGCTAAAAAACTCATGAAAGGCGTCGAATCGATCTAAAAATGTATACACCTGTTTTTCCCGCTACTGTCTCTGTGACATTTGAAAACGCTTCAAAATACTGCCGTGCTAAGGAAGAACGCCGTATGAACATTCGAGAGTTTCCGAATTTCCTTCGATAAAATATTTATTTTTGAGGAAAGTTATGATTATTTTCCCTTGAAATTTTCAAGAACTCAAGGTGAAATTGCGAATAATATCACCTAAAAAAATTAGAAGAAAAACCACAGAAAACACCAGATTACACAGATTTACCCAGAAATATACGATTTGTCAAAGGAAATCTGGCAACTCCTGAAGGTTCATACGGCGTTCTTCCTTGGGACGGCGGAATACTAGCTGCAGTATCGTTCAAATGATCGATATCTCACAGTTTTGTCCCATCCATATCTACTTCTCGATTGCTGAGGGCCGCATCCGACGTTAAAATATCGTTGAAGTCGATAACTCGCCAATCAGGATCAAAAAGCCCCATTGCACAATTCGGCAGTGCTTTAAAGTTTCAGACGAACTTTGGATACATCGATGTATAGTTCGATACTTTCACTACCTTCCCCGAGCCTTTTTCATCGATATCTCAGCAGACGGAATCAACAAGCTCCATTGCACAATCAGGCAGTGCTTACACCTGAAACCCGACGACCCTTCGATATATCGTTCGATTTTTTTTACCGCAATTGCCGAGCTTTTTCCATCAATATCTCGACAGAGACAATCAACAAGCTCCAATCAACGCTTAAAATATCGTTGAAGTCGATAACTCGCCAATCAGAATCAAAAAGCCCCATTGCACAATCCGGCAGTGCTTTAAAGTTTCAGACGACTTTTGATACATCGATGTATAGTTCGATACTTTCACTACCTTTCCCGAGCCTTTTACATCGATATCTCAGCAGACGGAATCAACAAGCTCCATTGCACAATCAGGCAGTGCTTACACCTGAAACCCGACGACCCTTCGATACATCGTTCGATATTTTTACCGCAATTGCCGAGCTTTTTCCATCAATATCTCGACAGAGACAATCAACAAGCTCCAATCAACGCTTAAAATATCGTTGAAGTCGATAACTCGCCAATCAGAATCAAAAAGCCCCATTGCACAATCCGGCAGTGCTTTAAAGTTTCAGACGACTTTTGATACATCGATGTATAGTTCGATACTTTCACTACCTTTCCCGAGCCTTTTACATCGATATCTCAGCAGACGGAATCAACAAGCTCCATTGCACAATCAGGCAGTGCTTACACCTGAAACCCGACGACCCTTCGATACATCGTTCGATATTTTTACTGCAATTGCCGAGCTTTTTCCATCGATATCTCGACGGAGACAATCAACAAGCTCCAATCAACGCTTGGGATCCGTGTCGCTATTAAGGAGCCAGCCTAGCGTGAGCCCCTCAATATTCCCGCTAATGAGCCCCGTATTTTCGCCCCTTTCCCACGAGGGGGGGGGGGGCGCCTCCACCCCAGGGACGCCCCTCGACACCACTCGCCCTCTCGACGCTGAACTCGCACAATCAGTCAGCGCGGATCACAGGAAGAAAATAAAGTCCTCTTCAAGATCGAGCTCTCCCGAAATACAGTTGCCTTTTGATGATTGCAAGCGGGGTTTTCGTATGGAGTTTTTGTGCTACGGCGGATTTTCAGCCGTAAATCTTGCAACCCTGTCGCAAGATTTCTGTCTCGGCCTTTTGCCTTATTGCCAGATTTACTGCTCTTGCCACTCCTTCCTCTTGTGGTCTTGGTTTTTTTCTAACGAGCGTTGCCAAGTTTGGCAAAAAATTGTTCCGAAATTAAGAGGAGTAGCTCTTGCTACTGAGAGCTGAGATGCTTTGAATTCTTTCCTGATTGGCTCTTTAGTTTATACATGTATGTATGACTTTTATCAGCTTCATTCAGATTTCCTCAAATTATATGTTGACATTTGTTGTGCTTAATTTTGGGGTTTTGCTGAGAGATCTACAGACTTTTTAGATTTTGTTGGTCTTCACCTTTTGTAAATAATTTTAAGCGTGCCTATAGGGCTCGCTTTTTGAAATCACTCGGATGTACTGTAGTACAGCACACCGATCGACCAATGCTTTTCAAGGGGCGGTCCGAATTTTTTTTCCGTCGGATCCGTTCTTCCGTTTTTGAACCGTTATAGTGTCAAGCCCTGAAGGTCATTCATCGAGAAACCGAATTATCCTGTTACTGGAAACCCTTGAGAACATTTTCCCGTGGAAACCGTATTATTTTCTTTCATAGGTACGTCAAATAAGCTTTTCTACGCTCGGAGGATTTAAATTAGAAGTTTAAATGCCGCCATAACTATTTAGCGAATCAGCGTCTTTTCAAAAGCGGTTAAACCCAAGTTGGCTGCATCTCCATAGTTACAACTGCAGCGAAGTGAGCAATCTCCAATTCGATCAATTGGAAGGCAGAGTTTTGGAGGTTAGGTTCCCTTGTTGATTCTCTGAGTGTAAGTTGCATTTTTTTTTTTTTTTTTTTTTTTTTTTTTTTTTTTTTTTTTTATTTTCTATACTAATAAAGCAGACTTCACGTTGATTGACTCACTCACTGACTCACGTATCAGCGGATCTCGTGAACGGGAGGCCGTGTGACCCTGAGATTCCGCACTGGGATCCCTCTCTACCCCGAGGCGCCGGATAAGGGAGGATTTCGCGATCCGCCCGCCGGTTCGCGGGATATCGCGGTCCGCGCGGGTCGATTTTCCCGTAAGGACAACGGGTGCGAGAGAGAGTGCGAGCGAGATGGAGCGATTTCCGCGTCCCGCGCTGGAAGACAGCTGATAAATTTTACGTGTCTTCTTCTGGTGCGCGCAACGGGTGCGAGGAAGATGGAAGGAGTTCGGCGTCCAACGAGTGCGAGGAAGATGGAACGAGTTCTGCGTCGCGCTGTTGGAAACGCCGCGCCATGATTTTTGCGAGCTCCGACTCGTGCCTCCGTTGCCGGGCTACCCTCTCAGAGATGTGAAAATCTGGAAAATCTGTCTATTCATTGGCATAGAATAAAGAGACTGACGTAGTCTTTTTATTCTATGGCATTGGTCTCCTCTGCGCACATTGCCGCTTGCTAGATTGAAGGCGTTCTATACTGTGCTGACGGCTCGGTCACACTGCGCCTGTAGTCGCGGTGCTGACAGCAGGGACGGACTGGCCGGGGTGGCGATGGGGCGATCGCCCCACTTTCATCGGGGATCGCCCCCGATTTGAAGGGCCGTATTTTGCCGTTTCGAAGAAGCGCCCGAGGGCTTTTTCGGTTCGTCCTCGAGAAAGGGCCCCGAGACTCCTGAGAGGACAGGACACTTTATTGCCGATTCGGAGAGCGCCCTGAAGGAGCTTTTTTATACCGTATCTGAGGGCGTTGCATTTTGAGAGCCCTTTTTTCTGATTCGAATAAGTCCAAAGGGGTCCTTTTTTGTCATTTCGGAAGAGCCCTGAAGGACTCATTTATTGCCGATTCGAAGAAGACTCGATGGAGCCTTTTTTTGCCGCTTCTAAGGACCTTAAAAGAGCCCCTTTATCTGATTCGAAGGAGTCCTTTTTTGCCGTTTCCAAGGGACCATTTATTGCCGATTTGAAGAGGCCTTGATGCGGTTTTATACCGCCTCTAAGGACCTTCAAGGCACCGGGCTCTTTATCGCCGATTCGACAAAAGGGTCCTTTTTGCCGGGGGCCCTTTGGTACTGATTCAGAGAGGCCTCGAGGGCGCATTTCTATGCAATTTTGAACTTTGGAGGCCCCTAGTAGGGAACCTTTCCTACCTTCCTCAAGGGATTTCGTAGGGGCCTTCGGCGATTTTTCCTCCCTTTAGCGAAATCCATAATGGGGGCTGTCCATATAATACGTAACGCAGTTTTTCCGATTTTTTTACCCCCATCTCCCCTCCGTAACGCATCGTAACGCAAGCTCGAACCATCCCCCCCCCTCAAAAAAAATAAATAAATACGTAACACAAGCCTCGCCCCTCCCCCTATTTTGGGCAGTTTTTTAAATTAACAAGGAAAAAAAGATCTTACGGCAAAAAAGAGTTACGTAACGTTGGGCTTGACCCCCCCCCTCCTTCCCCCTTAATACGTTACGTATTGTATGGGCAGCCCCAAAAAAACAAACGAACAAAAAAATCCGAACTGTGTTTTTCAGAATGTGTTCTTTTTAGACTGTCACTATTACTATTCTACTTGATTCTATGTATCTTCTGTATACTAATTTAGCTTTGGCACAATTTTTCGTTGGAAGAGGAAAATAAAAGTTGAATTCCAAGTATACAACGGATTCTCATTTTTTCATCCAGTTTAAGAAAATATACTAAGTTTTGCATTTCTGGTCTCTTTTTGGATAATGTTTCAAAAATAATATTAAAGAATAGGGTCTGAAATAGCGTAAAATTCATTCTAAAAGGGCCTAATTTTCAAAATTTTCCGGGGGAGGGCCCCCGGACCCCCCTTCTACTGGGGGGCCCGCCCCATACTTAATTTAGGGCCAGTCCGCCCCTGGCTGACAGCGACAGCGGAGCAAACAGAACATCGCTCCGACATTCTTCACCTGCTTGAAATGAAGCGAGAAACTATTTGAACTCCGGAGTGGGTATGTGGTATCATACAAAATTGAAGGAAAATCATACGTTTTCGCCCATCCCAAGCAACAGATGTTTATGAATTTTATGCGCACATTTACGTAGTCTTAATTGAGTCAGAAATTCGCGTGTATGCCACGATATTGATGTGAATAACTCGCAATTAATTATAATGATCTTAGAAATTCGCTAGGAACACGACGTATTTGCCGTGATATCGTGTAATTTCTAATTTGTTTTACAAAATCCCTGGAAAAATCAAGTTTTCTCCGCGATGTAGATGACAAACCCGCCATTGCTGAGAATTAAACGAAACCGCTGGTTAAATCCCGTAATTTTCGCGGCTGAAACTCACCAGCTAACTTCAATTAAACATTGAACTGACAAAAGTATCAAATCTTTATGAAAATAACCAACTTTTGATTGGGTATTTTTGATTATTACAATTATCATATGAGCTTACTGAAGAACAGACCAAAATAGCAGCATACTACTAATTTCTACTTTTTTATCAAACCAGTGTGTCTCGCCAATTTTGAAATAGTAGATGATAATTCAGAAACACAATTAGTAACTGATCACTAATCACAGTGATTGCTGATGGTGGGGTTTTCCTGTGCGTAGCACGGGTTTCCTGCTAGTTTTAATACAAATCAATCGAAGAAAAGAGAAAAGACAAAGTTTGACTCATTAAACAGAGTAAACTCCATACTCTGCTGCTGCAAACTGAGCAATCTCCAACATGACGCAACAAACTGAACAATTTCCAAACTTTAATTTGAAATTCTGAATGAACCAATTCAGTTAAATAATTTATGATGTTATTTTCTTTGTTCATCCAATATAATTATGTTACTTTCTTTATTCAATAAAATGTATTTTCAATAAAATGTATTTACATTCAACGGTATCAAATCAATAATTCCTCCCCAATTTGCAGAGAGTACTAATTTATACACATCTCGTTGAAATGGAAATAGTGCACACACTAGATTTCAGTTCTTCGGCACGCTTTTCCAACATATTCATGTTGGATGTTTCTTCTTGTTTAAACTTCTAATACGCTTTATTCAGATTATTTACAAAATGTACACTTCTAGATCTTTGTTTGGCTTCATTTATAATTTGTTACGGTTTTGATTGTATTGTGGGCTTCAAAAACCTGGATAAGTAGCAAGGATTTTTTTTTTTTTTTTTTTTTTTTTTTTTTTCAAAAAATGTTGGGGGATTTGTCAGGCGATGGTTAAAACAGATCATAATTAATCACGGGTTCTAAATGGCGTAAAAATGAAAAATTTGGAAGACCATACAGCTATTTAAAAGTGGAGAACTTGAAGGTCAATTCTTAGACTAACGATAGAAATTGCCCTCTAGTTTCATACATTTTGAGAAATTGAAGATCGAGATCGTTAATTTTTGTTATTTGAGTCCAGCGGAGCTTAGAAAAATCAGGAAAATTTATTCTTCAATATTTTTTTTAATTTTAGAGGCTTTAAAGATCAAACACTAATTTGTGCAAATAAGGTTTTTGTCTAAAGTTAGAAAAAAAATCAGAATTTCAATTTAAGTAAGAATACTTGACAATTTGCCACGGCATTGACAAAATGGCTAATTTTACTATCCCGTCACCTTCCGGCCAAACTACCACAAAGCGTCATGCGACGTTGAAAAATTTCTGCCGTCATTTTATTTATTTACAGAGAAATTGCTCAACAAAGCTGTCCAAAAATTTCACTGAATTTTCTTTGTGCTGCCGATAAAATTTAGAGAAATTTTCAAGCAGGTTCAACCAACAATTTCTGTGTAAAAAAATAAAATGGCGGCGGGAGTTTTGAGACGTCGCATCGAGCTTGTGATACTTTGGCCGGAATGGTAAAATTGGCCATTTTGTCAATGCCTTGGCAAATTGTCGAGTATTCTTACTTAGATTGAAATTCTGATTATTTTTCTAACTTTAGCCAAAACAACTCATGGCTCCTGTGCGAATGAATTCTCTGTATAAATTTACTACACACACTGGTGTTTTAAACAATTTTTAGCTCCTCAATGAAAATTTATCTTAAGATTTTCAGAGTGTCATAAAATTTTAACATTTAACGATTTTTTCGTGGCAGACCTATGAAATCGCTACACTATTCCGTGAAATTAGACAGCAATGGGGAGCCTCTCCTTTAGATTTTTAATTCAGCCTCGATTGGAAAATATAATGAGTCGTCAAGGAAGAGAAACAGGTTACACGGGAGTCAACGAGGGATTCGAGCCTGAGTTCTTTCTTTAATTACGAGCAGCAAAGACGGAAGAGAGCGAGAAAACGCGTGTTCGTGATTCTTGGGATCGGGAAACCTTAGGATTGCTCTCTTACCACACCGAACACCACCCCGGCTGTGCTTCCAAGCTCCCCTCTTCCGAGCTTTCTCGCGAATGGAAAGAAAGTAGCGCATTGATTCCTGAGGGCATGTAAGTTCATTTATCGAGGTGTTTGTCCCGTTAATTCCCCTCGGTCGCCCACTTTCGAAGACTTCACAGACAAACTTCGTCAAATAAGACAAAAATGACAGATCATCCCCTGCCAGCCCAAGTATTGCAACCGCCGTGTGATATTTCAAAATTTCCTCCGCCATTTTATCATTATCTCACTTAGTCTAAAGGAGCCGAAAATTTCAACCATTAGGATCGCTCCATACTCCATATATTTTCTTTGTCCAACGCTCTGTCTATCAATTTCAACAATCAGCCCGCAGAAAAATATGGATTTGATCGACATGAATGGATTGAAAAATTTAATTGTGCATGAATCGATCGACACCGATTAAATGGACAACCGTGAATTGATCGACAGATCCGTGGACAGAACCGCCATTTTATTCTTTCGCGGAGAAATTGAACCATGTTTAGCAGAAAAGAACCAAGCAACATCAGCTATTGCCAAATCTAACTGGGTAATCTCATTTTTCACAAGAGAACGTAAGTGCGGAGTCATTTAAAAATTTTACAGAATTTGCATCTTTCTGTGCAGAAAATTCACTAAAATTGGCACAAAAATTCGCACATCCGTTTGCATGTAAAAAATTAAAGTGCCCAATTAAATTTGGCAATAACCAATGTGGCTTGGTTCCTTTCTGCTCAACGCGGTCCAATAGTTGGTGAAATATGTTCGAAAATTTCACTGAATTTTATCGACAGCGCAAAGCACATTCAGTGAAATTCTCGGACAGCTTCGTTGAACAATTCCTGAGTAAAAAAATAAAATAGCGGCGGAAATTTTGAACCGTCGCATGACGCTTGTGATACTTTGGCCGGAAGGTGATGACATACTCATATTTTGAGGGTACCTTTCCTAGTCCTGAGATTTGGGGCTCGCGAGACTTTCTTACGAGACCTTTGAAAATTTAAATACTTCAGGAAAAACGAGCAGTTTTTACTGAATATGTATTGTACATATAGGAAGTTTAAAGCTTAAAACACCACAAAGTGAGTTTCAAATGTTGCAGTTCTTATTGAACTCCATTTTGCAATAAGGAACTACGACCTCGGCTCAGTTTAAAAACAACGTATGGACCATTTGTTTCCCCATGCGCATACCTGTTTTTATGGATGAGCCAGAAATCGTAGTTCCTAATTGCGAAATAAAGTCCATTTCTGGCTCCTTTCAGAAGCAACGCGTGTGCCCTTTTTTATAAAGAAAAACCGCCAAGAGGAATTGTGAATGATCGTGAGAATGATTTTTCAGCCGTGAAGAAAATTGAAGACCACGAGGAAAGATCCTGAGGGGCTTGATTCAATAGCAATTTTGGAAAATTCCACTTGATCATTTATTTCTTGGTTGATTTATGGGTTTCTACCTTCAAGAAAATTCACAAAAAAAAATTCAGAAGTGAATTTTCCCAAATTCTTGGGTGAAAAAATACATCATTGACGAAACTTTGAAACGCCGCAATCCAAATAAGCCCCTCTGGTTCTTTTTCGTCAAACGGAACAAAAAATCAGGAACGTCGCGGACCGAGATACGAAGCTCCACAATTTCACGATCGAAATGACGTCATCAGAAAAAACACATGATCCTGGAGGGAATCGACACCAAAACAGAGCTCAAACGTTCACGATTTCCCCAGCAGCTGGACACAGCATCGCTAATTCCCGGTCGAGCACCGGGTCGCTCGAATTCGCGCGATCGTAAAAAATCGTGACCACAACCACATGCACTCACAGCACCCCGCGGCAGTTCCAATTCCTCGCCGTAGTTCTAGTTCCACGCGACGCGGCGCGTTCTGACCGCAACCTAGAAGCGCGACTGATGGCCCGTCGTGGGTCGCCCGAGTGTCACACGGTTGCCTATCGCTGGAATGAAGGCGCATAACTTCACTTTCACGTGATCTCCCTCGAGTCGTACCGTGTTGCCAAATTTAACGTGAGCTCTATTTGAGGGGCTCAGAGGACAAGTCGCATAAGTGTAGTTGTCGAAAAAATTGAGATGTGATTAATTTCAAGTGAAACTAGTCTTAATGCGTATTCTGTGAAAAATTCGCTTCCAAATTCCAATTCTCAAGCATCAAAAAGTCAGTTTGAACTAAACCATAAGTACACATCCTCTGCCATAAGTGTCCATGTAATTTCGAAACTTCAAACACGCATTTTTCGAAATAGCAAAAACTGCAATTATACACCGTGCCTTCCAAGCCCCTCATTTACACTCATTTGGACTGCATATAGAAACACGGAACTAAAATTTAGTTAATCCGTAAAGGCACCTGTCTATATAAGGAAAGGAATGGCACATCTATTGTTCCTGAAATGAGCCAAAAATTTTACTTCCTAATAGCAAAATGCAGTCCATTTTATGTTAATACGCTGATAAAAATAAACCGCTCAACAGAACGCACCAATCCCCATCTTAGGGGGGAAAATGAGTTATCAGGAGTAGTTTTGAACTGTCAACTAGTCGTGCAATTTTGCGTGTCAAAGCTTGAGAGCCAAGGAAAATTATGTTCATATTCAACGTGAAAATAGCCAATAAACTTTGGCGTTTAGAGTATTTTGAAGGATGCTCACAAGGGAATGCAATTTTAATACTCTTTTTCTATATTCAAACTTAATAGGGCTGTTCGGGTCAAATTTGTTTGTAGACTCCCGGAAGAAGAAGAAGAAAAAAAACAAATACAATTGATAAAATATAAAAAGTGGTGACACGACTTTTGGCTCATAAGCTGAAAACAATACTAACATTCCGACAGGTAAAATATTTTACAGAAGTGCTTGGAAAAGAAGGGGAAGATCTTCAATCGAAAGTTAATTACATTGCTCTAACGCTGTGGCAACCTGGCTCAACATGTGCGAAGCTGCAATCCTTTGAACGGCTTCCCCTGGTCGACCGAGTTCAAAACTCTGACCGATGCCAACCCCCATTGTTTTCGATTCGATTCAAGGTGATTCGAGATATTATCACGAAGGAGTGCAATGCTATCGAATTTCGATACTCGCCACCTTTCATACCGTAAGGCAACCATTGAAAAAAATCGAATGAGTTCCATGAAAGTGGCACGTTAGTTGTCACTTGCGAGGTTCGGTGAGGGTGATACGATCAAAGGGGAAACGTGAACGATCCACTATCGATACTTCCTCATTTGAAGCTACGGTAAAGAATCGATTATTAAGGTGTTCGTAGCAAACACCCTGTTTATCGATCCTTTTCCATAGGTTTAAATGGTAGACGAATCGATACACCACGAAGCACGCCACGCCACTGGAGACTATGATGGATTAAAAATATGATTCCGAGATCGTTCACCTCGCTGTCTAGTTATGGCTCTGATCGCATTAGCTTTATTTTGTCCTGACGCGTGCAGGGAAACCATTGTTGATGCGCAAAAATTTGGTGATGGTTTGATTGATGTGAGTTGATTCTCTCCAGTGGCGTGGCGTAAACGATCGATTATCAATATTAAGTAAATAATGCTTCTTAATGATACACTGAAAAAAAACATATTGGATCTAGATTCCAGACTCTCAAAAACATCGGCAATAAAAAATACTCTTGATTCAATCAGATTTAAGCTTAAATCAAGAACTAGACCTCTTAATTTGAGCGGATTTCCTTTCGATTTAAGCTTAAATCTGATTCAATCAAGAGTCCTTTTTCTTGTCAATGTTTTCAAGAGTCTGGACTCTAGATCCAATGTGTTTTTTTTCCCAGTGTAAAAATCTTGAATAAGGACGCAAACTATGAGCTTTAATATTCTCATCAAACACGCATGCTATAAGACTGTCAAAAATGGCCGTGAGGAGCGGTTTTGGGGAAGAGGGGCGTATCCACTACAATTTTAAAAAACTTAATTTCTCGCCCAATTCCTCCGATCCTGTTCATTTTCGACCCTCTTTCAAATGAACTACATTTTGCAATACCGAGCTACAATTTCTGGCCGATCATCCGTTGAGAAATTCATGTGCATAAGGAAACTAACGGTTATAAGTTGTCACTAAACTGAACCAAAATTGTAGTTCCTAATTGCAATATGTAGTCCGTTTACCGATCACGATCACTGGTCATTTGAACTACATTCTGCATTTAGGAACTACAATTCCCGGCTCAGTTTAGAAACAGCTTTTTCTCTATGCACATTGCACATGGGTGTTTTTACGAATCAGCCAGAAATTGAATCGGTCAGTTACAAAAGGGCTCAAGTGCCAGATATAAAAATACGAAAAAAAATAATAGAAACTGTATGAACCAACCTAAAACGGTTATTACCATTTTTCTCGAATTCTCATTTTTGGCGATTAAGCCCTTTCGTAACTGACCGATTCAATTGTGGTTTCTAATTGCAGAATATGCAGTCCATCTCTACTTTCACATTTTTTATCATAAACTATGATAGCATCCAATTTAAGTGGAAAACTCGTAAAAACACACCTCTCCTCCTCATATTTTTACCATAAAGCGTAAAACATGAGACCTTTACTTTACATCAGACCAGGGCCGGATTTACCTACTTGCCGAGCGTGGGCCGCCTGTATTTTGCCGCCCTTTCTCACTCGTTTTGAAACATCAATTGAACGTCCCGGAAGAGGAGGGGTGCATAAGACGCGTTTACTCGTGTTGAACACATTTTTTGCGAAAGCCCTGTTAACACCTCTAGCAAAAGTTCAAGAAACTTTGCGCAAAAGTTAGGTTCTGCAAACCTATCTCTGTGTGGACAAGGCCTTCCATTCATAAGAAATGAACGAAAAAATTATGAAATAACAAACATAATTGTGGATTAATGATTTTAACTTCCGCCGCCGCGCCGCGCAGACCGCACCATGTTTGGCGCAATGCGTGAAGTATTCCGACAGTCTTGTAGGCGCTATGAGTTTCACGCGCCGACCGCTGCTGAACGTACTGTGTTTGACGCAATGCGTGAAGTATTCACTAAGTCTTGTAGGCGCTATGCGTTTCACGCTGATCGCAATGCGTGAAGTATTTGTGCAGTCATGTAGGGCCTAATATGTGTTACATGCCGATCGCCGCGCCGAGGGCTTCTCCTTTTCATCTCAAGTCCTCGTCATCGTTTCTCTCTAAGTCGCGCCGTTCCAGACCAAATTGCGTGTTTGGTTTCTCTCTTAACTCGACTAATTAAAGGCGCTGTCTCTTGTATCACTGAAAGACGACAAAAGTAGAAATTACTATACTCTCAGAAAATTAGAGATTTTGTCGCCTTTTCTCGTTTGTAATTTTGTTTTTTCTAAATTCGAATTTTCTATACCTACATTTAAAAAAAATTCAAAATTTGCCGCCCCCAATAGATTTGCCGCCATGGGCCGCGGCCCATGTGGCCACCCCCTTAATCCGGCCCTGCATCAGACAGTAGAGGAGGTAATAAAGCTGAATCTCGAATACCTTTCACAGCGACCCCCCTCCATCATGCCCTTGAGAGTCGTACACAGTTGAGGAAGGGGGAAGGAAGGGTCATCCGTGACCATGACACTCGTGCGATCGTGACGTCATTTCCGGTGGCCAGCGCCGAGTTATGACGCCGGAAACGGACAGAAAGATGGAAGGTATTTCCGGTTCGTGACCACGTCCCAGTGTCTTCTGAGTTGAAAGCCGTGTCTCCTCCGAAGGACTTTGCCAGATGAGGGATAAGATTTTGATATTTACGTGGGGCTAAATGAGGAATTCAGCACGATCTGTCAACGATGCATCCGCGAGATGAAACGACGGCGTGGGGTAACGGGCGAGGAGCATACGTGACTTTTTACGTCGGCACTCTAAGCTCTTGGGGTTAAAAGAACGTAACGCACCGTTCCTTTGAATGGGAGGTTAGTTGTTTCTCCTCGCAGGGCTTCATTTGCTGCTTGACTTTGAGCGGTCGGGTCTCGACAGGGTTTAAGTCACGAAGAAGATGTATCATTCTTTGCTGGTAGACGAGTTTTATGCGAGTCTGCGGGATGATCATTGAAATTGGTGGGCAAAGCGATAGACAAAGAAGACAATAAGAATATAGAGTAATCGCATTATTTGAAACGCATTTCTTATGTAGTAAGATATTTTATAATTTTTTTATAAACTAAAGTGTTTAAATTTTTATCACAACAATGCTTGGATTTATCCTTTGTCCTAAGAGCATACTCGTTGTTTTTATCTTCGCCTACTTTTCAAGAGCTAAATTATGTGCCCGAGCTGATTCACATTTTTTGAACTTACTGTCACCTAAATTGCAATAAACTCAGCATTTAATTACGTCAAAAGTAGTTCATCTGGGTGATTATCTTCTCCCTCGTTATTCCTTCACCGTGAATTTTTATGTGCTCAGATGTAAAATAGAGCCAGTAGGGACTACATTTTTCACGGCACAACAGATTTTATTAATGTTATTGAAGTTAATGCTGTTTCATTTGTAATATTTTACATATTTTGGGGATGATGAAAGATTACACGATTGCCAAATACTTCAAAATAATCTAAAACCAGCCCTCCGTGAAAGCAAATTTCATTAGCTTCCTTTTACACTGAACTTTGAACTGCGTTTCCTTTTTCATCCTTAGCCTTACATATATTTGTCGATCAACTTTTACTTTGTATTTGTGAATCTCAACATGTTTTTAAGCGGTACATTCATTTAAGTCCTCATATACGGTAGCTTATTTTCACTCGAAAATATATTGGTATTTTACATGAGGAGACGAACTATCATTTTTGACTTTTGATTTATCAATTTGAATGATTTTTATTTTAATTTTTAATAAAATTAATCAACCTAAATTTTATAATAAATCTATGTTGAATGAAGTTGAAAAATTTGTCCTTGTTTTTTTTAAAATTTTTGAATATAGTCAGCTAAAAATAATTAATGTCAAATCACTTTGCCAAAAATTGTTCTTAGGAACATGATGGAACGTTCTCAACGCCACTTTAACGTTCTCCTTCACTCAAAAAACAAGTATGGGAAGAGTGACTTGCCGGCCGAGTTATGGATCGTGGAGCCATGAAATGTAGTTCGTGGAGCCATACTTATAGGTTCACGACCAATAATGGATGCCTCAGAAAGCCATACTGTAGACGGTAAGTCACTTTATTTGGAAATTATGGATCTCCGAGCCATTTTTTATGGGTCTCAGAGTCATACCTTTTTTGAGTGTAGAAGAAGGTCCAGGAGAGCGTAACGCCATTTTTCTTTGACTCGTTAAAGCATGACAAGCGTTACGAAAGGAAAAGGTTAGGAATCGGAAGACCCGAAATTTCGTGATTTTAAACCCGAAATTTAGAAAAACGTATTTTATGAATGGCTCTTACATAATTAGCAATCGCAGAATATCACAAGCAATGTCTGCACAGGTAACCTTAAAATGTCAACCCTCTGCGCGACCTATCAAGAACGGCGCAAAAATGGCCCAGCTTTCTTCAGATATCCACCCATACTTCCGCGCTAAGGAAGAACACCATATGAGCATTCGAGAGTTGCCAAATTTTTCTCGATAAAACATCTATTTTTGACGCAATTTAAGCAAATTTTTCCTTGAAATTTTTAGATATATTAAATTAAATTGCGTACAAAATTTTCTGAAAATTTTGGAAACAAATTTTTACAATTTTTTCGGTTTACCGAAAATAGTTAAAATGTAAAAATTAAATTGCGTACAAAATTATCTGAAAAATTTGGAAACAAATCTTTACAATTTTGCCAGTGAATTCAGTTTTCATCGAAAGCAATTAGACAACGTCTGAAAGGAGCATTCGAGATTTGCTAAATTTTTCTCGATAAAACATGTATTTTTGACGCAATTTAAGCAAATTTTTCCTTGAAATTTTCAGATATTTTAGATTAAAGTGCGTACGAAATTGTCTAAAGATTGTGGAAATAAATCTTTACAATTTTCCCAGTGAATTAAGTTTTTATAGAAGGCAATTTGGCATTGCCTGAAGGCTCATGCGGCGTTTTTCCTCAGCACGGGAGCATAGAGCCACGTACCAATCGAAGCAAATCCTTGGTTTGCTCGGTGAACGCGACAACGAGAACGACAGATTCCACGAAACTCCTCAGTTTGAGTGTTCATTAACATTCGCGACAATAGTGGGCACTAAGTGCGCACTACTCAGGTCCTGCAGCTCAATTTATTCCTGAACTTGCTCCTATTTATTATTTTTTTAATCAAATCTCACACCGCGCGGAACCGTACTGTTCGGTTGGAAACCTGTGGGAGTCGCTTCATTTATTTTCGTCCGCTAGAGGGCGCAGATGCCGTTTCCTGGATCCTCGAAAATTGGTCCGGTGATGAGAACTTCTTCAGGCTGATCATTGAAATTGAAGGACAAAGTGAAAGACAAAGAGTATGAAGGGAAAATGGTGCTTTGTACAGACTAAAGAGAAAAATGATGCAGTCTAACTCCTGCTTTTTGGCGCGTATACGTAGTATACCGCCTTTGCGATCGTTTCGAACCCTGCTCGATACAATAACCGAGTCCCTTAGTTCCTTACCGAAAAGTGACTACCGCGAACTTCTGAGATTTTCCAAAGCGTGTAAAAAGTTTATTTATCCGTCAATAATTATGATTTAAAGTTGTTTCTCATTCTGGGGCTCGCTAGTTTATGTGCAGTGAATACCAAGAGTCTACGTTACTTGGTTTTTTTAAAAAAAGCCTAAGAGTAGGGCGCGCTGATTTAAAATATGCATATATAAGCGGAAGCAAGCGAACTGATTCGAGGATGGCTGACCAGTTCGGCACTCCTTGAATGAGAATTTCACTCACTCAGTTTTGTTCACAACGTTGCTTTGTCATATCTCCACACCACTGTTATCCTTTTCAAAAGTTGGTACTCCTTGCTCTGATAGCCGGGGCCAGCAGGATAGTGGTAAGTGCAATCTGTGATGAGCCTCGAGACTCATTAGACCATTTGCTAAACGTGGCTCATACAGGAGTCCACTCAGCCCTCTCGTCCCCACGCTCCTGATCACTGCGTCGGCGTCACGAAGAACCATGGGCCTTGGGCCGCCTTGGGTCCCAACGCGGCCGATACCCGTACCCCAATTACTCACGCTTCATTAACCATTTCACCGTCACGCTAGGATTCATCCAATTTTCAAAAAAAATTGTTTCGCATGTATTTATCAATTTTTTCCTTACTCTCCGTTAAAACACAAATAAAAAGAGACCTCATTCATAAAAATCGGCCGAATAGAAGAGAAGTTACAGTAATCGAAATCCGAAGAAATCAACAAAACCTCGACTCCTCGATACGAAAAATAAAATGAAGGGGAAAAAAAGACAGTATAAATTACAATTAAATATAATTGACCTCAAAATTTGACAAGCAATTCATTTACATACCTAACGCTGAAAAAACTGGGAGAAATTACAAAAAATTCGCCTCTTGCAAGGGGCTTCTTTGTAAGAATTTTGACCTGAAGACAACGGTCGAATAACAGCAGTACTCCATACAATACACGGTGTGCCTGAACGAGTTAAACATTTTTTATACGTCCAAATCGAAAAATCTTTATATTTTTAACTACAATGTTTCTTGAATCGTTTAAGCCAAAAAAAAAAAAAAAAAAAAAAAAAAAAAAAAAAAAAAAAAAAAAAAATTCCGTCGAGATTCTGGAACGCAAAGGCGCTTTAAAAGTATTCTGGGGCTATAATAGCTAAATCACCGGTAGTAAATTCGTTATATTATTAAAAAGAAATTGACTCCATAGTTTAATTCCTTAGTTTCTTGAATACGATTATTTTAAGCACTTAAACATTTATACCACCAATTTTAGCCATGGGGTGATTTCCTGAGAGCCGATAATATCACGAATTTCTCATAGAACCCTTCAACAGTGGCTTGCTTTTTTGGCAGCCGATTCGGCCATCGAACCGGAGTTTAAATGGAAGCTAATAATAACCCAAAGCTCTGAGAAAAATTTTGAGATGAGTATAAGAACGGTTTGTTGTAAGTAACGAGGAGAGGCGGGCAAAGCGGCTAAAATCCGATCTAATTTTTACAGTTTTTCTGTTGAATTAATGTTGCCGCGGGCTTCTGACTATCCACACCTAGTTTCTATTTAGCATATCGATACATAAGTATTTACATACGTAGAATCTAATTTTCACGTCGGGGAGTTGACATATTTTGATTTTTTCGATTTTATACGGAAAATTGATGGTTTTTCGGGATTGAAATTATTATTGTTTCATGAAAAATAAATGCACCCAAAATGACTATAGCATATTGATTCTTACACATTTGCACTCACAAAATTGGTTGGTAAATTCAACGAGTGGGTGCATCGACCTGGTATATCAAGTTTCTGCAATTTTTTACGCAAATCAGTAGATTTTCGGGATGTAGATTGCTTACTTTCAATTCATGAATGAATAAAGCAACGACATGGTTGAACTTCTTTGCATGGAAATACGTTTAAAATAACAAAATCAAGACTATATAATGCAATTGCATTTATATCGAGTTAATTTCTTTTCAATAATATAACGGGATTTTTACTACCGGTGATTTGGGTATTTTAGCCCCAAAATACCTTTAAATCGACTTTATCTTCTAGGAGTTCGACAGAATTTTTCCTTTCTTCGCTTAAATTATTCCGTAGCACTTTTCTTCAAGAATCTGATAAGATTTTGCTTGAGGCAGATCAAAAAACTTAAATTCGATTAGCTTCCTTCTTTCACGATACACGGTCTCGTCAAGGTGCGTCTTTGACCTCGCAGTGTTGGATCGTGAATTCTCTTGTTGTGCTGTTTGCCTATTTTGAAATCTCTGTAAATGAAAACTAAAGGGGTTGATATTTGCGAGTTAATGACGCGCCTTATCAACACATTGTGTTGGAGTTCACTGCTTGTTTTTTTTTTTTGTTTTTTTTTTTTTTTTTTTTTTTTTTTTTTTTTTTACCGGTAATTAGCCTACATTTAATTGGCTCCTGTCCATTGCACCCCTCTTCCCACAATCGGAGTTCCATTCCACAGCTTTAATTGAAAAATAAATCAATTGGTGAGCGACGGAAATGATCGTTTGCTCGTTGTCTACTTCCCGTTTGGCTTGAAGAGCAACAACAACATTTACATAACTTCAAAACGTAAATAAACAGTGCAGCGTGTGTTCGTGAAATTGGCCGGCTGCAAGTTACTAAAATATCTAATTAGACGTATTTATACTCAGGAACTATGTTACACCCAAACCCTATGCACATAGTTCCTTTTAGCAATAAGTGCGTTCAATTCGCAGTAAAATTTCGTCGAAATTAATTGTTTCGTTTCGTGTCGAATCGTTTTCACTCGTATTTCCCGAAGCATTCGATAGAATGACATATCATGATTATTTGCTTGCGACCCTTCGATGGTGAAACTCCCAAACCACGGATCTCGATTGCCGACGTCGCATACTTCCCGCCATACTTCATTTTTTAAGTGGTAAAGAACTCGACTTCAATTCTTGAAAACTTCCGTGATTTTTCCTCCATGTGCGAAGAAAACTCTGTGAAAACTTCAAGAAATTACATTGATTTGCTCTCTTTCAAGAGAATAAAATAGGAGCGGACATTTTTAAACACTGCAAACGAGATACCTAGTTTGGTGGTTTCTCCGTCGATACATGGACCGTGTTTAGCAGAAAGAAACCAACGCGCAGGGGAGGGGGGGGCGCAATGGACAAAGAACTGACAAAAGAAGTAAGTAATAGACAAACTACTGGCAACTTACGAGAGACCCTGTAGTCAGTACATCATTATTTGTTCTCTTTAGACCATACGAACCACTCCTATTTGGACGTATTTCTGTCAAACGGAAGTATGTGCATTATGACGTGAGTCCTGTTATGCATGTATTCTTATGGGTCTCAGGGCTCATGTCTTATAGCACATAGTTCCGTTTGATAGAAATCCGTCAATTTCAACCACATCAGCTTTTGCCGAATTCAACTGCACGATTTAATTTTTTATAAGAGAGCATTCGTGCGAACCCCTTCGAAAATTTCAAGAAATTTGCTTCGTGCTATGCAAAAAATTTACTGACATTTGCACAAAAATCCGCACAACCGTTTGCATTTAAAAATTGAATTGCCCAATTGAATCTGGCAACAGCTGACGTGGCTTGTAGAGTTCCTTTATACTGAGAGTTAAGACACCACCCCCTCATGGAGTCACAAACGGGAATAAAGATTACACAAATTGTACGTTTTTCGTATTCTTTGATCTGCTCCTTCTCAAATTCCTTTTTCCGTTCCTTCTCTCATTCCGTTTATTCCTTGTCGAACCCGTGATTCCTCGGTCCAGTCAAGATTACAATCTTTGCAAAAGGTGAAAATGTAATCTTTATTCCCGTTTGTGGCACTGGGGAGGCCTACAATACGGGAACCAATCAGAAATCGACGGTGAAACTACCAAACCACCTATCTCGGTTTGCGACGTCGCAGACTTCCTGTCATACTTATTATTTTTTTAAATAGAAAACTACTCAACGTCAGTTCGTGAAAACTTCCGTGATTTTTCCTCTTTGTGCGGAGAAAAATCTGTGAAAATTGTAAGGAATGATATTGATTTGATCTCCTTCAAAAAAATAAAATGTGAGTGGAGATTTTTAAACACCGCAAACGAGGTACGTGGTCTGGTAGTTTCACCGTCGAAATGGATTCGAATTGTCTTAACTCTCAGTATAAAAGGACTCTAGTGCCTTGGTTCCTTTCTGTTTTATGCGGTCCATTTATGGACCTTCGTTTTTTTCTCCATGTCCCCACTCAAACGCCTTACACTGAAAAAAAAAATCTCGGTGTATTTACTAAGAAAAGGGTAAGATCACCAAGAATTCAGGGTTCTATTTGATCCCAGTTTTTTCTTGGTAAAATTACCATTTATGGAATTGGTAATTTTACCGCGAAATCTCGGTAAAATTATTGAACTTTTTCGGTGATTTTACTGGACCTTGGTAAAAACGCTAACATTTTTTATCGACTGTGGTAGAATTACCGAGATAAAATGGCAAAGTCGCCGGGAATCAATTACCAATAAAAGTGGTATTCTTACCTGAAAAAACAGTGAAAATACCGGTTTTTAGGTATGCTTACCAGTCTGTCTTGATAAAATTACCAATAATTGGTAAAAAAAGTGAGATGGTAAAGGTACCAACGGACCGTGGTAAAAACGCCGAGAATTTTTCTTCAGTGTATAAAATCCCGAGGCGGATTTGATCTACGTTTACTAACTCAGAAACCACGATCACGCTGACAACTAAGCCCCAATGCAATGGGATTGCGGGAACAAGGGAACCGGGGCGGGGGCGGAAAATTAAAAATAACTGTTAATGAAATTACACGCCCGTTTTTATTTCAGCAGCGCCGCAAGGGAGGGGGTTAGCGAGTAGTTAGAGATCGTCGGACGAGTCGTTAAGCGTTTAAGTATCCCAGTTTGCGTCGGGGGTCCCGCGGGAGTCACAGAGGAGGATAATCTCCTTATTTCCACCCCAAGTTCTCAAGAAAGTCGTTTCCGTCGATCCGAACCGGCCGCAGCAGCTTTGCACCCCCCCCCCCCCCCCGCCCACAGTGGATCGAGTCAATAGGAGAGGTCGGACGAAATTCGGAAACTTTAAACGCTTATAACTCCGTTTATATAAAACTTTACACTGAAAAAAAATTCTCGGCGTTTTTACCAAGGTCCGTTGGTATCTCTACCATCTCTTTTTTACCAATTATTGGTAATTTTACCAAGACAGACTGGTAAGCTTACCTAAAAACCGGTATTTTTAGTGTTTTTTTTCAGGTAAGAATACCACTTTTATTGGTAATCAATTCCCGGTGACTTTGCCATTTTATCTAGGTAATTTTACCACAGTCGATAAAAAATATTGGCGTTTTTACCAATATCCAGTAAAATTACCGAAAAAGTTCAATCATTTTACCGAGATTTCTCGGTACAATTGCTAATTCCATTAATGGTAATTTTACCAAGAAAAAACTGGGATCAAATAGAACCCTGATCTCTTGGTAATTTTACCCTTTTCTTGGTAAATACACCGAGATTTTTTTTTCAGTGTGAGGCTCTAAAAGTGTATTCAATAACGTTTAGCATGATTTATGAACTTCATTAGAGGAAAAAGAGACATAATTCTAGCCGAAACATTCTCAAATTTACCGCCGAGAAGGTTTCTAAATCAATGAAGAGCATAATGCTTGTTTAAAGGAGAAAAAATCTTTGAATTAAAAAAAAGTCACTTACGTCAAGGAGAGACTCAAGCTTTCATTTAGCTATTTTATTCTTGATTTAAAATAAAACCCTCTTGACGGCGTACTCCGGAATCTTTCTGCCAAAATCGAGTTAATTTTTTCTCTAATGAAATTCAGAAATTGTGTTAAACGTTATTAAATACGGTTGCTAGGACTTGGTGAGTTTTTGGAGTACCGCTCTCTTTTTGAGCCGCAGTATCTTGATTTATTTTGCGAGGATAGCTCCGCACTGTCAAGGATGCCTGTCATTCTTAATATGTTGGAGCGCCTTCAATTTCGTATGATACTGTGCAACACCTATACTGTGAAATAATTGCTTGAGGCGCCGAGGCACGTTGCGGCGCGGTGGGCAACCGGCCAGCGCCTACAAACCTAAGGGGATACTTCAAGCATTGCGCAATGCGTAAAGTATCCCTTTAGGTTTGTAGGCGCCAGCGCGAGTTTTGCGCTGGCAGCACGCCGCACGGTGGATCGAGTCCATAGGAGAGGTCGGACAGAATTTGGAAACTTTAAACGATTATAACTCCGTTTTTACACAACTTTGATGTTTTGAAAATGGTTCCATTGGTTTCCTCGTAAAATTGTCTTTTGAAACCAGCCCTTAAAGTATAAAATGTGACGAGATAAACATCAAAATTTGTAATTTTAGTCAAAAATGTCATGTCCGACTTCTCTGATTGACTCGATCCACTGTGCGGCACCACGGCCTCCAATGCGATCGCGATCGTTCGTTGGCCGAGGATCGAGCCAATAGGAGAGGTCGGACAAAATTTGGAAACTTTGAAAGCTTATAACACTATTAATACAAAATGTTGAGGTTTTAAAAGTGGTTCCATTGGTTTCCTCGTTAAATTATCTGCGAGAAGCACCCCTTAAAATTGAAATGTGACGATATGAACATCAAAATTTACGTTTTAGTCAAATATTTCATGTCCAACCTCTCTGATTGACTCGATCCTCTGAGCACTGGCGCGGATAGGCAACCAGCAACCCACCCCGAGGCCCCTGCAAAAGTCGCACCTAGCCACCCGCTTGACACTGTCAATGTGCCAAAATTAAATCTGATTCGCACGACAAAAATTACAGAAATCAGTTTCTAACCAGAATATCACAGTGTCGTCACGGTCAGGGAATACCAGGAAACGTCGGAGGATTTTAAGAAGCCAACGAAAACCTAGAATTTTCAAAGCAAATGACAGAAATGTCAAGGGAGTACTGTCAATTTAATCGCATTTAGGAAAAAGGAACTAGTGCGATTACAGTTGTTTCAAATCATGGTACTTCCTCCATTCTTTTAATCATACTTAATTTATGCACAATATTAAAATTCACACCATTATTTTTCTTTAAAATTAAAAATTTTTCGGTGGGAAGCAAAAACTATTCACTATTCTGAGGGATTTCTTAGATAATTATGAAGAAGCAACATTTTTACAATACTGTAATCGCGCTGGTTCCTTTTTGCTATATGCGATCCAATTCACCTTTGTTTGTTTTTCAGAATGGGTTTGACGTTTCGAACAACAAATTTTGCCTGAAAACTATTCGTAATCATGTGTTTTTACCATCTGGTATACCTTCAATTGTCAGGGAATTTTACCACAAAGTGTTCAGGGAATGTAAAGGAATTTCATTTTCTGAAGTCTGTGGCAGCCCTGAAACGTTTTAACTTAGCACTGGTTACGAAACCTTTGAATTCTCCGATCACAAGAAAAGTCAGAATCTACGTGAATCATAGGATTAGAGCGCCTTCAACACACTGTGTAATATCAATGCAAAATTGTGATACCACTATTCGTGCGTCACGAAAGTCATTTTGCATAGCTGGCTAATTGAAGGCAAATCTTTGGTTTTCAATGAATCAGTGGACAACTTAGGTGTGCATTTCAGAGTTTGCCGATGCGCTCATCGTGATTTTTGAGACATTATCTATAAGGAGCAACTCTTGTTTTTGCTCTAGCAAAAGTTTGCAACAGGCCCATTTAACTTGACTTGGTAGATTATTGTGGGTTTTTTTTTTAAAGTGAAACTTTTTACAATTAGACTGCGAGTGTTTGAGAGGGAGTAGGAGGTGGTGAAATATTCATTCCTTTCTCGTACCAATTTAAATATCAGCAGTTTCAGCTTAGCCTTACTTTCCGAAAGCACAGCCAATTCGGTTTTCTTCCCTTCCGCTTGACTGCAAACCAGCTGACCCATAACTCACCGTGGCGCGAACGAGCCGGCACTTTTACCTAACCCCCCTCCCCCCTCCACCGGGTACTCCACACCCTTTGTGTTAGATTTTACACGGGAGAGGGAGCGGTATTTTTTGCACGTGTGTGCGGTTTCTTTTTCAAAAATTCGCCGGGAACTTTTTGCAACAAAGAAGAAAGCGAGTCCTTTTGCATGCCAGCTTTTAATTCCAGCCACTCCGAAGCGGCTCTACTCCGCTGTTGCCAAATGATACGTTATTTCGCCATTTAGGTATCAATGGCTCGAGAACAGCTGCAAATTTATTATGCAAACTGGAAAGTCAAGCGCATATTTTCAGTGGTTAAGGGGATTCAATGGGTGCCATTTTTTTTGTCAGAACGACATTCGATGTATTGCACATGCGTGGATACAGCAAATTGGCAACATTGCCTTTTCTCCATTCAAACCTATGGAAATGTATCGATTCTATGAGGAGCCAAATGCTCCGACGAGAATAGATTATTTAGCATAGGTTTAAAGGGAGGAAATCCGGTGTTGCCAAATCGCTGGTTTCACCTCTTTGACCAAATTTAACAAACAAATTCAACTTTCTGAAAACAGGGTTTTTTAAAGGAAAAATATCGTATTCTATACTGATATAGAAACTGCACTTGAATAAAATATTTTTCCCTTAAAAAAACCCTGTCTTTATTACGTTGAATTTGTGTGTCTTCAGTAAAAAAATTCTTTAGTCTCGTGACAACAGAAATGCGATCTCAAAATTCGATAAAAATGACAAGTATCTAAAAACCTGAAATGTATCGATGCGATTCATCGTGAGTCATTCGGACACAAAATATGGCACCCATCGAATTGGAAGTGTGAAGGAAAAACAACGTATGAATATTCGTATGCTGCTAAATGCTCCCGAATAAAATATTTATATGTATTTTTAAAAAATGGTATTAAATATTTTTATTGGAATTTCCAGACATTCCAGATTCAGTAGATTAGATTAAGTCCTTTGGATACTGAATTCAAACTTTTTTTCTCCTTTATTTTTGCTGAGGAAGATATACAACAAATTATAGAAGCCGCACAGATTTTTTAGAATTGCGGAAACAAGTTTGTTTCAAGCCTCGGAGTTTTCAAATATTGCTGTTTTCGACACCAGCTTGAAGCGATGCTTTTGTTTTGATTCAGTAACCTGTTTCAATTATTGCGATTAAAAACGGCGCGGTGAGGCGGTGTTGCTGTGCTTGTTTAGATTTCTGGAGGCTGGACAGAGTTGTCTCAGTTTGCAAAAAAGTACATAGTTTTGAGGAATTTGAACAAATGGATTGCATTTTGCAAAAAGGAACCACGAGCATTGCAATGTTGCTGAGATTGTGCAACTTCTTTCGTCTTAGATAACAAACCTCATTATCCATTGACAATTTCTATTTTACTCGCTGAAAACCGTGAATCTAAGACAAAACTGATCATGTAAATTTCATATTTTTTCATGATTTCAGAAATTTTACTGCAACGGATGAATTTGCATGATCTTAGCTGCATTGCAATGCTTCTGGCTCCTATTTGCAGAATGCAATCCAAATATACTGCAACACGTGTGTAAACTGGGGAATAGGGTACCATGAGGTCACAATACGGTTTATTTCATCTCATAAGAAAATAATTTCTTACATTTTCTCACAACAGGTCCGCTCCTTTAAGAAACCCTTGTTAACTCCACTCAAGTAGTTCAAAATTATCAATAAAATTCCTCGTAGAAAGTTTTTTTTTTCCCCTTTCCTTCTCATAACCGAATGAATTTGTTCAAAGTTATTCATTGTTGCCTATTTGAGTTATTTAAATTTCTACCCTCCCACTGTTTATGACGCGTATGTACTGTTAAAGAATGTGCTAAGGGGCGTGATACAACTGTTCGACCTCTCAGGAGCTCGGTATGCCTATCCAATTTATTGAAGGCGTTTTTTTGCCGTCGCTTCGCTTCACGCTAAATTCCTTTTAACCATGGTGGTAACACGCAAATTCACTTTTGAAACTGTATCTTCCTTGATGACTTTTCCGCATAAGATGTCTAAACAGTCGTGCCAAGGAAAAACGCTGTATTAACCTTCAAATGTTGCTAAATTTCCTCTTAAAATATTAACTATTGAAGGAAGTTATACATATTTTTTCTCGGAATCTGTCTAAAAATTTGGAAGGAAAACATTTCCAAATTATCTATCTTGAAAAGTGGTTTGTCAAAGGAAATTTGACAACGTCCTAAGGCTCATACGACTTTCTTTCTTAAGGTGGAAGTGATAATAGGTATAGGTTGCATTTTGCAAAAAGGAACCAGGAACATGCCATGTTGTTAAGATCGTGCACCTTCACCCTTAGCAATAAAACTACTGTAATCAAACAAAAATATGAAAAACATGGTAATTTTGTTTTAAATTTACGGCTATTAGCGTGTAAAATAGAGAGTGTTGAAAGATGAACAGATTTTCCCCTCAAGAAAAAAAAAATTTGTACAATCTCAACAATATTGCAATGTTCTTGGTTCCTTTCTGCAAAATGCAATCCATATTGTCTCGCTCCTCTGACGTAAGGACGTATCTCGATTTTCGCAAAAACCTCGGGAAGCAAGGATTTATATATAAACTAGGGCTCACGTGGAATTGGAGATGTTGCATGTGTGAGGAATTTGCGATTTGACTGTTGATTCTGATGTAAAAGTTCGCGAGAAACACGATGGTGCCACTGGCTTTCTCTGAAATCAACTCCCAAGCGCAAAAAAAGCTCTCCAAGTGAGGCCATAATGGAGGGGATATCCCGCCCTACCCTGAGAGTCTACCTCTACATCAAAACAAACTCTCCATGCAAAGATAGGGAGCAAATACATTAGCAGGGTTGCCGTGTTTTCAGTTTTGGAGTCCCCAAATAAAGTGGTAACCCTGCTATGTATTTGCTCCCTATCTTTGCATGGAGAGTTTGTTTTGATGTAGAGGTGGACTCTCAGGATAGGGTGGGATATCCCCGGCCATTTTGGCCTCACTTTGAGAGCTTTTATTGAGCTTGGGAGATGATTTCAGAGAAAACCAGTAGCACCATCGTGTTTCTCGCGAACTTTTACATAAGAATCAACAGTCAAATCGCAAATTCCTTACACATGCAACATCTCCATTGAAGATTCACCCTCCCGTTAAGTGGCGACAATATACACGTTACCAAATTTTCTCGAAGAATTGATGCATTTTTAGTGGAGGAGTTCTCATTCGTCGCTCTCACTTGAGCACGCCGCGTGAAACGATCCTAATTTCGGGAGAAAACAAGGGAACGAGAGGAAAACAAAATGCAGAAAAAGAGCCGAGCTGTGAAGAGATAGGCTCAAGAGAGAGGAGTACTTATGAAAATGAAGGGGGGGTTGAATTGGAGGGGTGGGCGATAAAAAGGCATTCTCAACTCGTCGCTAATAACTAACGATTTAACGACATCGCAGCTTGTTTCGTATTCAAAACCTTTCGCCCCCTCTGCTGGGGTCTTTGTGCTGAGGCTAAGATCCCTTGTTGTCAATTGGGCAAATCGTCAATGGACAGCTAGACAAGGTACGAATTCAAGCATTCTGATACATGTTGCTTAACCAGAATTTCACGTAAAACACGATTTTTTCATCAAAAATTACTGAAATCAACTCCTAACTAAGATACTAACGTTTTAATTTACATTGGTTCCGGGAAATTTGAATTGACCGGTCACAAGAAACATAATACTCTACGTGAGTCAAATCTCAAATCCCGCACTACAACGATTTTGGAAGGCTTCTCAATTAAACATTGTTAATTTCCCAAACTTTATTGTTCAAAGTGTAAACAATTTGATTGATTTGAATAGAGCCAAAGTGTCAAGATTGAGTTTGCCATATTTTCGTATCGCAGAGACTGCTACGGTAACGTCTAGTGTGCGATCTAACGTTCGTAGACCATTGTGTCGGTTTCAGGACATTCCGTCAACGATTTTTTGTACGCGTGCCTGTTTTGTTCAGTAGTTTACGTCCACGCGTAAAATAAGAGTTGTGTTGAAAGAAACTATACAAAAATGAATCTAAATGGGGGAAAAAACCAATAGATAAAAGAAATAGTTAAAATGCTTTGAGGATCATTAAATTTAACACAGAACCACCTTAATATTTACAAAACACATTTTATATTTTCCTTAAATACTTTTTTTTCATCAATTTAAATGAAGAAAATCCATGCAGAATGTGCAAAAATTTCGAAATCATGAGCTGAAAAACGCCGACTCCGCGATTTCAAATATTAGAGCCGAACACAGAGCGGAGCGGCGTGCTACCGGCACGAAACGCGCACTAACGCCTTCAAACCTAAGGGAACACCTCACGCATTGCGCAATGCTTGAAGTATCCCCTTAGGTTTGTAGGCGTCAATGCGCGTTGGGAGTTGGTCGGCCGCCCGCCACGCCGCAGCGTGCCACGGTGCTTCAAGCAACTATTTCACAACAGAGGTGTTGCACAGTATCAAACGAAATTGAAGGCGCACCAAAATTTTAAGAATGATAGACATCCTTCAAAGCTTTCCTCGCAAAATGAATCAAGGTACTACGGCACGAACTCCCCTGCCGAAAAAAACGCTAGGACATAAACTACTAGAAGAACCAGTTGTGCGGACAAAAAATCGGTGTCGAAATGTCATTGAACCATTGAGTTTCTATGAGTGGAAGGTTTGAACTTACGCGTCGAGAAACATTGATTATCTTGGTAAAGAGTCAACTACAGAAGTTTCGGTTGCACGAATCGTATTTTACGTTCAATTTTGGTAAAAATAAAAACATGTATCATAATGCTTAACTTCGTCCCTCGTCCATTCTCTTACGCTGTTAGTTTGATGAGCAGCATCAAAAATCCTCTAAAATCGATTTGTTTTTACTGCAATTCGACGTATAAACATTGGGTCGAGTCGGTTTTCAGGCACATCAAGAGAGTTAACTCTCTAGAAACTCGGTTCGAAGTACTCACAGACACATGAAACGAAGATACAACTATTCGAGCACTGCGGATGTTTTGTAGTATACCCGATTGATTGAAGGCGCTCGGTGGCAGGATTAACTGGCTGTTATTTTGCGTATCGGCCTCCTGTGGAATAGTGGTTGTAGCGGTGGCCCTATGACCAAGAGGTCCCGGGTTCGATTCCGGGCCAGGTGATCTGAGTTTGATGGGTCTCAGGCAATGGTCACTTGGGGCTGGGGTAATAAACGTGGGATTAGCCAAGAGTCTACTTGAAATTGGTTTAAAAAAAAGGGAAAAAAAAGACACCACTATTTTATCCCGTCAAACCATCGGTTTTAACCAGACTCAATAATTATTCAAAACCGATACGAAACACTCAAAAATCCATGCGCACCTGCAATTAATCACCCTCAATGATGTTTGAACGGCTTTTACGTTTTAGACCACGGCAGGAAACCGCGTTGCGACTTCAGCTAAAAATTCCCTTTACTATCACACGACCAACGCAAAGACAGGAAACTCGTCAGTGCAATTCGACAAAACTCGGTTGAACACACCTCTCTATCACGATTAAATGCAGCAGCGAAGAACCGGAAATCAGATCAACCCCCGTACTACACCCGCGAATATTAATGAGCGCCGATCTGCGATGCCGTTTCCTCGGTAAATTCCGGATTTTGAAGTCGGATGATGGGGATTTTGGTGAATTTTCGGGTGTGAACCGGCAAGCGGCGGAGTAACCGATACGCGGATCGCGTCGGTCCAATTTCCACCCACGATGCCTGTCTGCGGACGCTCGTTCGACAAATCGCGGTTACACGCATCGGAGCTTCTCTTCTTGTGCTGTTAAGTTCAGCAGAAACCGCTTAATGGAGATATTGCATGTGTGATTTGACTATTTGACGATTTGACTATTAATTCTCTTAAAAAAGTTCGCGAGAAGCACGATGGTGCCACTAGTTTTCTCTGAAATCAACTCCCAAGCTCAAAAAAAGATCTCAAGTTGAGGCCAAAATGAAGGGATATTCCACGCTATCCTGAGAGTCCACTTCTGCATCAAGACAAACTCTCTATGCGAAGATAGGGAACAAATACATTAGCAGGGATGCCGTGTGTTCAGTTTTAGAGTCCCCAAATAAAGTGGCAGCCCTGTCAATGTATTTGCTCCCTATCTTTGCATGGAGAGTTTGTCTTGATGCAGAGGTGGACTCTCAGGATAGCGTGGGATATCCTCTCCATTTTGGCCTCAACTTGAGAGCTTTTTTTGAGCTTGGGAGATGATTTCAGAGAAAACCTGTGGCACCATCGTGTTTCTTGCGAACTTTTACATAAGAATCAACAGTCAAATCGCAAATTCCTCACACATCCAACATCTCCATTTCGGTGAAAATTTCATGTAGTGCCAAGTATCATTGTGTCCAATGAGCTTGTTGCAAACTTCAGTTGGAGCCCATAGAAAAATTCCTCATAGATAATGGTTTAAAAATCACGATGAGCGCATTGGGAAAGTCTGAAATACACTCTTACCTTCAGAATCTGCGTGAGAAATGTACGATTTTTTATGCCTCCTCGCTTCAAAAACTATACTACGGCACAGGTGGACTTTTCGTGAGAGGAGTCGTTCCATCCAATTTTCAGGGCGCTACGCAATCAACATGCAAAAACGTCAACCTTCCCAAATAAAAACACATTTTGTGATCAGAAATTTTACGAGATGAAAAATAGTCACATTTTCTGTCGGGAAAATTACGACTTGAACCGATACTCTAAAGAAAGCTCGTAACGGCCTTCTTAAACTGTAGTGTTAGCTGAAAGCATCAGCCGCGAGGCGGGAAAAACCGCAGATTGTCGAATGAATTACACCACAGTTAGGCGGTTCTAAGGTAGCGGGATAGCGGCGTTGAGATTGCGCCCAGCCGGCCCAGCATCCCATAGGAGCCGTCGCGAAACTCCCGAAAGAGCGGGCAGGCAATTCTGTGCGAAAACGTCAACCTTCCCAAATAATAATACATTTTGTGATCAAAAATTTTACGAGATAAAAAATAGTCATATTTTTTGTCATGATTTAAAGAATCGCAACTTATTTTTCGGAAGAAAAACCAAGATCCCCTCCTCGCAGGAAAACAATTTTTCCTCAAGGATCTTGCGAGAAAACCGCGGAGGTAAAAAGCACTGCAGGCTGATTGTTTTAAAACATTCACAAATTGCCAATCTGAGAGCTTGTAAGAAAATGTCAAACTCGTAAATGTTGTGCAAAAACGTCAACCTTTTCAAATAAAAACACATATTGTGATTAGAAATTTTGTACGATGAAAAATAGTCACATTTTTTGTCCGGATAATGACGACTTGAACCGATACTCAAAAGGAAGCTCACAACAGCCTTCTTAAACTGTAGTGTTAGCTGAAAGCATCTTCATAGTCGCGAGGCGGCAAAAACCGCAGATTGTCGAATGAATTACACTACAGTTAGGCGGTTCTAAGTTGGCGGGATAGCGGCGTTGAGATTGCGCCCAGCCGGCCCAACATCCCACAGGAGCCGTCGCGAAACTCCCGAAAGAGCGGGCAGTCTTCCTCCGATCCCTGATCGCTCGCGGTGTGGTGAGCGCGTCCCTTTCCGCCCGTCCCTTGTAACACACGTTTCCGCACACGTTTTTGCAGGATTAGTGATTTTTGCCTCCGCGGCTCTCTCGCGAGATCCTTGAGAAAAACATTTTTTTCCTGCGAGGAGGGGATCTTGGTGTTTCTTTAGGAAAGTAAGTTGAGATTGTTTAATTTAATCCGTCTCATTGAGTCTAATTTGGCGGGTAAGTTGGTTAAACGAAGTCTTGAATTCAATCAATCAAAAATTCTCTCCCGTTAGAAATTTATAGTTCGGAATAAATTTTTCAAACGACAAAAAAGTTATTACTTTTTCTTCGTAAAAATTGTGTCTTATAGAAGAAGAAAACTTTCAACCTATTTTTCTCGGTTCATACTTAGTGCTACATGCTGAGTTTTTTTTTTTTTTTTTTTTTTTTTTTTTTTTTTTAATAGACCACGAGAGCTACTTCTCTTCCGTTTACAGCTACTATCCTTGCTGGAGTCCTTAATTCAAATTTCCAAAAATTCTCTGTTTTTCAATTTTTCTTAATTTTTTTCATTTCTTCAAATTCTTCTCTTTTTCTTCCTTTCTTTCCTTCGTGTTTTTGTCATTTTCTTCAACATGTCTACCCATTTCCTCTAATCCGAATTCTTTTCATCTGTAACGTGAATTCTGCCGAACTCGGCTCATGTCACAGCTGACTAGCTGTTTTAAAGTGAGTTAGCTTATAAAATAGAATAATCCTGTGTTTCTTAGACGATGGAAAGTAACTTAATTCAAAAGTTGCGAGATCGACTCAAACAATTCCATTTTTACTTGCTCATGACTAAAATTCCTGTCTAAAACAGCGTATTATCAACAGATAGTCACCAAAATTATCGGTCATGAATGCCCAAGAATGTCGTGTTAAAAACAAAATTTTTGAGGGGAAATATTTTACTAACTAGACGATTTGTAGTCGTTCTCGTATGAATGAATGGAAATTTCTTTCAATGCTTGTCTTGCGTTCATTCCAAAATTATTATTGAAGAATTAAGGGATGTGCGTTAATTATTTTCGAATTGTCTTTAAATTTTACAAAAAAATCAGAAAGTAAGTTTTGCTAATTTTTTGGAAGGAAAGAATAGATTTAGAATAGATAGAATTCTAGATTTAACTATTTTTCTTCATCAAATATTTTTCTTTGACAGCTTTAAATTTTCGAGAGTGCGAAACATGCTCCATTAGCAGAGTTTTGAAGTTAAGTATAGTGTTTTTTTTTAACCCTTTCCCGACATCATTTCCTATTTCTGTAAATTTTATGAGTTAGTGTATCATATTGCCAATGTAGAAACCATTTAAATCCATAATCTGGTTTGTGAAGTTTCCATGCAATATTTCAGCTCAAGAAAACCGAGCAATTTTTTTTCTTGAAGAGTAGCAATTCTTTTCTTGGCTCAACAATAGTGTGATTCAGAATACCTTATCAACTTAATGGTCACTGTTTTCCAACGAAAGAATATGGAGAACCTGCAATAGCTAAAAAAAAAGTATCTCACGGAGCGTTATTCCGTCTTAAAATTGTTTTTATCAACGAGAAACAAGATAAGCAAGGACAGGCACAAAGAATATTAAGCCATCCCCCTTCACTTCAACCAAAAATATTGTGGAGAATAATTCCTCTAACTGTGGTGATGCAGAAAAACGAAACAAAAAATCCAAGAGTCACGATCTCTAGCAAACCTTTTAATATGAATCTAATGAAGATTTAATTGAACTGTCAGTGACAGAGAGCTATGTCTTTTACAGCATTTTTACGACGGTTGAAGTGAATGGTCTGACACATCATTTGCGGAAAAACTGCGCCTGTGACTGAATGCTACTTGTCAGGAGTAATTCGCATACTCGTTTTTCTCAAATTCTTACTTGCATTATTCTCAAAGAGATATAATCTATAAACGTCAAGAGGAGCGCGAGTAAAAGAAAATATTAATGCAAATTTTGAACTCTCAATATTTAATCAAATTCCAATTTAAAATTCAAACTTTTTTTAAAGAAATACAAATATGCTAGCCGAGGTGATTTTTAATTTGGCTCATTTCGTCTATTCGAATCACTTAACGATGATTTGCGTCTCTCGCCCGTTGAGTTACGTGTGTTGGGTTATTGCCGTTGACGTTGTGTGCCCTTGACGTTGTGTCATTCCGTGTATTACACCAGGGCAAAAAAACGCCTTCAATCACACTTGATACTGTGCAACACATCAGAGTTAGAATATTTGTATCAAAAAGTCGAACCAAACCTCAAGAGTGAGACTCCATTCAGCGTCGTATTGCCGCATGCCGTGGCGTTGTGCCATTCCGAGTGTTACACCAGGGAAACAAACGCCTTCAATCACGATTGATACTGTGCAACACACGGGAGTTAAAATATTTGTATCACAGAATTGAACCAAGCGTTAAGTGTAACACTTTATTATTTAAAATTGCTGACGATCTCAAAATAGTTCAGATCGGTTCTCAGGCTTTCTCTTTGGATCAATAAGGGTGTCAACCGTCAGTTATACTGGAAAAACAGGAAAATATCAGGAAATTCTATGCTATCAGGAAAAATCCGGAAATTCGGTCATGGATCAGGTAATACTGAGTGTATCCAGCAATTGTCAAGCAATTTTCCAACTTTTCATTCATTTTATTAAATATGCTGATTTTTTTAAATCAAACGAGTGTCAATTTAGTCGCGCATAAAATCAGAAAATCTCGTCAAAAATATCAAGAAAAATCAGGAAATTATCACGCAAATTCAAAATTAAATTTCAATAGACATTTTGCACCATTCAGCGCTTTTAGCGACTTTAAAACATACTGTTCATAAAATCCTCCTACAATTCCATCTTAAGACAACTGAAATTTTCATTGTCCAAATGAAAATTTCATTGCCTGATTGTTGAAACAAGAATCTCATCGGGACCTTTGAAATTCCAGTTTTCCCAATAATAAATCCGATGAGGAGAAATTTTCAAGACAAAGATTTTCCTCTCATGGATGTACGTGCTACACAGAGAAAAAGAGAACTTTGAGCAGCAGTGAGGATAGTGCAAAATATCATACACGCGCATGGCCCGATCTTTTGAGCTGCGTCAGGTGTTACGGGATTATAGAGCGACGGTGTGAAGAAGTTTGAGGTCCCAAGACATCAGTAATCCGACCATAGTGGACATGGGGAACTTAGACTTATCTTAGTGCCAGATTGGGCCGAATATTTAATTGATTCGTGGAATGAGTATATAAGGCCTTGTCTCCACGGGCCGTTTCACGAGATTTGTCCCAGGGAAAAATCCCACTTACGAAGTTGGGAAAAATATCGAGTTGATCAATATTTTTCCCAGCACCAAGTATGGTCATTTTACCCTCAGGACCCACTGAGAGAAGAAGAAGAAGTGGAAACGAATTATGCGATATTTTGTTGATTACTCCATTGTTCATGTTTGTTTAGTTAAAATAATGTGTCCAATTGTCAATTGAGTGCAATTCGTCGTTTTCTTCACGAAAGAACGCAACTCCATTTCAATGTTGTAAAATTTCTCCCTCGCAAATTGCATATAATCAAGAGAATTTTGGGCATTTCTAACTGAAAATGTCACTGATTTTTCCTTAGATTCCGTGTAAAAATCAGACAAATTTTTGACAAAATTGCACGGGTAAAATTTGGTAAAATGAAGTAAATTGTTTGAGTCAATTTGGCAACCTTGGGATGGAGTAACGTTCTTTCGTGCGGGAGACGACGAATTATTATTTTAATCCCGGTTAAATACTCGACTTTAATTAAGTTATCTTCCCGCGCAAACTAGTCGCAGGACCGTATGAGCCTTGTCCCGTGGAGACTGTAACTGGGAAAAATCCAAGAAGTTTCATTCCTGCGATTCGAACTTGGGAAAAATCCCATGAAAACGTCCTGTGGAGACGAGGCCTTATAAACATAAATTGGTGGTCATACAATCATAGCGAAGGTGACGTAATGACTTTGCATCACGTAGAATATCTTCACTGAAGAGGGAAAAATCACCTTGGTAGTGATTGTATGATTTCATCAGCTTGTCCTTGATTTGAACGTGTGTCCGTTGATTACTGCACGGAAAGAAAAGTGTGAGGGGTTATCCCCCAAAACTGTTCTACTACTCAAATTTGTTGGATGATATGGACGTTTCCAATTAATTTTAGTAACACCGCAACTCAAGTTGGGGTAGTACCGCAACATTTAGGTTAGTAGGAAATTCATTTCTAACAACACAATTTCAGCAAGCCACGACCTAGGGCAAAATCCGTGAACTGTAATGCAATATTTTGCACTCTACTGCATTGAAAGTAAAGTAAAACACTCGCAAATCATTCTTTTAGACACTGGGAAGAGTTTTTCGTCGGAATATCAAAATCCGATTTTTTCGATCCAACTCGACGAAAATCGCCGTACTGATAAGTTTGTCTCTATGCAACATTGAATTCACACACTAGTAAATTTGTTGCGCGTGTCATAAAATCGAGTCTCTGTGATTTCACGTGTGTAGATTAGCGGTACATTCAATAGAAAGTGATCCCAATGTTTCATTTTCTGAGGCAAATACGGGGGAGGGGGGGATAAGGTGTGAGCAATCCCTTAGAATCCTTTTTCTGCGATTTTTTCTAATTTACGAGGAACATTGTTGAGTCCCTCGGAAGAGTAGAGATCTCGGATCCAAGCTCACGTAAAGTAATTAATTTTTGAGTCATACTTACAACACGATAATCTCTTCTCCAGTGGGTTCCTGGTTCTCATAAACAGACGTGCCATGTCTCGCTCGGGTTATTCGATTTTCAGTTACTGATTGAAACCGTCGTTGAAGAAGTATTAAATGGTTGGATTTACTATAAACATAGTTTTATATTGCATATTTCGTCGTTTTCCTCACGGAGAAATGAAACTGCATTTCAATGTTGCCAAGTTTCATCTCGCAAATTGCATTTTTACAAGGGAAATCTTTAAAATGTTAAACTAAAATTTTCTCTGATTTTCTCTCTGATTTCGAGCAAAGATCAGAAAAATTTTGGAAATAAATTTGAATTTTTTTTTGAATTTTCAAAGACATCCACACAAACGGTAAAAAATTAAATTTCCCAATTAAATTGATGTAGCTTGATTCCTTTCTGCTAAACGCAGTCGCTTTAATGGGATTGAACGAGGTGCATAATTTTCGATGTTTCTGACGGAGAAATTAAATTGATCTTAATGAAAAATATTAGGTTGCGGTGCTAAATTTGGCAAAGATACCGGGGTAACTCCTCGGTACTCGGGGAGAGAAACTGAAAAGATAATTAATCTGAGAAGAAAATAATTCCTGTCGCCCGAGAGGAAAAAAGTTTCGCAGCTAAGCTTTTGAAACTGTGAAACAATGATTAGGTTGTTAGAATGCTTGTCTCCGGTAGACCAGCCCCAACAAAAGGGACAATGTTTTCCGATAGAATGAATATCCGCGTCGCAATAATGGTCAACCGTAAGATCAAAGGTCACCGGTGACCCATCCACTTCCGCCCCTCCTCCAATCATCCACCGTCCTTACAAAGCAGGCACTTAACAAGAGCCTTCATTTAAAAACTAATACCAAACGCACAACATCCATGCCCGTATGGTTGCATCTCATTTGGACCGTGCTAAGCAGAAAGGAACCAAGCCACATCAGCTAATGCCAAATGTGACGGGGTAATTTAATTTTTTACTAGAGATTGTTTATGCGGAATCTTTTGAAAATTATAAGGAACTAGGGGGCAATACCCCCTGGCCGCAACGCGGACCAACCCCTCAGAGGGCGCTTAAATAAAAACCTTATCTAAAAAAACCCTTACATAAAAAACCTCGGTCCTGTTTCCAAAATCTGACTACAGCGGGCTTATTTGGGGAATATCACCCGTCGATAACCGCAAAAATAATGAAAATCGGCTTAACGTAAAACGATCAAACGAACTATGACAAAAAATAAACAAATATTTTGTTAAAATGGGAGAATTCGCAACTTTACCACGTAAAATAAAAAAAAATCTGGGTTATATTTTCAAAATCTGAATAATGAAGGCTCATCTAGAGGCAATTGCCTGTCGATAGCTGCAAAAATTATGAAAATCGGCTCGGTAAAACGCTGAAACTGAGCGTTACCAGATACGCAAATTTAGGAGGTCTCGGAGCATATAGTAAAGATTCGCTTAGTACTGTGCAGAAAATTCACTGAAATTTACATACAAATTCGCAGTACCATTTTCTTGTAGAAAATTAAATTGCCCAATTGAATTTGGCAATAGTTGATGCGGCTTGGTTCCTTTCTGCACACTGAAAAAAAATTCTCGGCGTTTTTACCAAGGTCCGTTGGTACCTTTACCATCTCACTTTTTTTTACCAATTATTGGTAATTTTACCTAGACAAACTGGTAAGCTTACCTAAAAACCTGTATTTTTAATGTTTTTTTCAGGTAAGAATACCACTTTTATTGGTAATCAATTCCCGGTGACTTTGCCATTTTATCTCGGTAATTCTACCGCAGTCGATAAAAAATATTAGCGTTTTTACCAAGGTCCAGTAAAATTACCGGGAAAGTTCAATAATATTACTGAGATTTCTCGGTAAAATTACCAATTCCATAAATGGTCATTTTACCAAGAAAAAACTAGGATCAAATAGAACCCTGAATTCTTGGTAATTTTACCCTTTTCTTGGTAAATACACCGAGATTTTTATTTCAGTGCATAACGGGGTCCATTTTGCATCTCTGTTTTCATCTTGTACAACGAGCAGAGCGGCGTTCTCCATCCGCACTTCATTCCGCAATGGTCACTCATGATAAATTGGACGTATTTCTATCAAACGGGACTATGTGCATTATGAAGTGAGCCCTGTTATGCATGTATTCTTATGGGTCTCAGGGCTCATGTCTTAATGCACATAGTTCCGTTTGACAGAAATACGTCCAATTAGGTACTTTGATGCACAAAATCATCGATGTATTTTGAGCACGTAAGCAAACGATTTTACCATGATATGGGAGAATGATACTATATTCCTTTCATCAAGTTGCAGGATAAATTCATGCCGATTCGCTGACACGTGTAATTTATATAATTTTCCAAGAAATTTACCGACGGAAGTTGTTTCTGAACAACACTCGAGCCGCATTTGAGTGAAGTTTTAATTAGCTTGCTCAAAACGAAGAGGAGTTTATTCCTTGGATTTTTTACGCTCATGGAGTGAGTGCTGAATACGCTCTTCATTTGGACGTATTTATGCCGAAAGGAACTATGTTACATGCAGATCCTATGCACATAGTTCCTTTTAGCATAAATACGTCCGTTTCTCCTCGCAACGGAATGTTTCTTCTAACTTTCAGAGAATCGGTAAAAGGACGAAACAAAACTCGTGTCTCCATTTGGACGCATTTCTGTCAAACGGAACTATGTGCATTATGGCGTGAGCCCTGTTATGGATGTATTCTCATGGGTCTCAGGGCTCATGTGTTAATGCACGTAGTTCCGTTTGATAGAAATATTTCAAATATTTAATATTATTAGTAATATAGAAATAATTCAATGTCATAGAAAGTCGTGGTGCGTGCATCTACTTGCTGATAGATATACATATGCATGGTTTTAAAACATGGATTGGGAGGTCATCGAACCATAAATCTACAGTGGATATCGGATATAACGACCTTGAAGGGACCAGCCATATTCGGTCGTTATAGCCGATAGTCGTTATAACCGATAGTGGAATTTTTACGCACGTACCCTATGTTAAAGAGCTGAGAACAAGGCTGTGCTGTAGGTGGGATTCCAGAGCCCGGTGAATTTTGCTGCTGATTCATTATCTCTTCAGTAACACCTTTGTTTATTAGCTTTATCTAATTTTATTTGAATTGAATATTTATTTAATTCATTTGTTTTTTTATTTTTTTATTCTAGGACTAATTTTAATTAAAACACTTTGTTTGAATTTGTAAAAACAAGGTATTTTATAATATTGAGATTACATGCACTACACACTACATTATGTTTGCTATACATATGCGCAATACCGAAGAAGTATAAAACTTCTAATTTGAATAATAGTCCGTGATTTTTTTTTTGCTTCACAATTGTGTTCGCGTACCCTTTTTGTAACGTTCTATGGACCGAGCGTAAAGTGTGATAAAGTGGAATCGTTCCATTCTGGGTTCAAAATTAGGAATTTTTGAACAGTTGTGATGACTTCTAGGGCGTCTGGAAACGAGATCCTCTCCTCTTCGGCCTCTGTTGCTGTCGCTCAGGTCGTTATAACCGATGACCACATCTGTTGGGACGCGAAAACTCCGTCGCTATGACCGATATGTCGTTATATGCGATGTCGTTATAACCGATACATAAATACATTGAATGAATGGGATTTCAGCCGGGACCGACCAGTTTACGTCGTTATGCCCGATATGTCGTTATAACCGATGTCGTTATATCCGATATCCACTGTAATTGTTGTTGTTAAGCCCAATTCACAATATTACATTTTTCTTTCGACACTTTTCCTTGGATAATTTTTGCGGTTTGGACGCGCAGCCCTTGAAAAATCTTTAAAATTTCATGGAAAATTATATTTCATCGTTCAGCAAAATGAAATTTCATTTTTCATCCCTGGACTATAAACATATAACTCTACTCAAAGGTGCAACGCTTGGAAAGACGTCCCTCGTGTAGGGGTCGTGAGACGAGGACCGAAAAAGATCGCGGGGGGGTGGTGATAAGGGAGGGGGGTGAGCGATGCGACTGCCGCGGGATCTGGCCAGGTAATTAAAACTTGGCAATGGATCTGGGCTCCAGTGCTTTGGCCCACCGAGGGGGGGTTGGTGTTCCGGCCGAGTGCGCTGGCAAGAAAACCCCTAGACCGAAATCCGAATACGACTGTAGTCTTATCTTCCAGCAGCAGTCCCATCGTGACGCAGTCGGGGAACGGGATAGTGCCATAGTATCTTTTTGATGCGCTAAGAAGAACGGATCATTCTCCAGAACAAATTTTAATCAAAGAGAAAAAATCCTTAAAAATGAGATGTTAAAAATCGGAGATTTCGTCGTTTTCTGGGCGAAGAAGTGAAACTCCATTCTGCCGTGCTAAGGAAAAACGCCGTATGAGCATTCAACAGTTGCCAAATTTCCCACGATAAAGTGTTCATTCTTGTGGAAAGTTATAAATATTTTTCCTTGACAGTTTCAGGAAATTTAGGCGGAATTGCAAACAAAATTATCTGAAAAATTGGAAGGAAAATATTCGTATGTTTACCTGGAAATTCGTGTTTTATCAAAGGAAATTTGCCAAAGCCTGAAGGTTCATACGGCGTTTTTCCTTAGCACGGCAGTATTCCAAGGTTGCCAAATTGACTCGAATGATTATTTTTTTTACAAGAAAGTACTTGCGCAATCTTTGTCCGAAAGTCTGATTTTTGCAGACTAGCAGAGGATATATCAGTGAAATTTTCATGAAAAAATGTCCAAGATTCTACTGATAAATACGTTCCCCAGGAAATTCGTGTTTTATCAAAGGGTATTTGGCAACACCTGAAAGTTTATACGGCGTTTTTCTTTAGCGCGGCAGTATTGTTTGACGCAGGTGATTTAAATGAACGAAGGAGGTAAGTATTAGACTAACTAACCGCAACGTAGAAGAGACCCTTTGGTTAGTCAATCATTTCTCCCTTCGATCTATAACAACCACCCGTCTTAACTAACAGGATCACTCGACTTTATTTGTCTCTATTGGTTTGTCTATCAATTTCGATAAGTAGCGTGCGTTGCTCTATTCAATAACGAAGCAGCAATACAAATGGCGGAGGAGCGCACTCATCACTCATTGCCGCATGGACGCGATGAAACCCAAAACGCCTTCAATTTTACGGTATGCAACACGGACATCCTTCGAACACGAATAGTTGCATCCAGTATAAAGGGATCCCAGATCCACATTGTCAGATTTCGCAACAGCGTGTCGTGATTGGCTGGCAGCTAGTATGACGATCCGGAGTGAGTGACGAGGGGGGGGGGGGGGGCGGAAAAGGAAGTGAACGGCGGATGCGGGCCGCCATAAACAACGGAAAGGCGGTCATGTGGGCCGACGTCCGCTCGTCAGAAGCGCGTCGCTTTTACGGCTCTTTAAAAACTATCGGCCGGGTAAAACTTCGAGGCAGTTTCGAATATTCATCGAGCGGCTGCCCCGCGCCTCGGATAACGACCCGTGAATTGCGATGTATCGATTGTTATGCCATCTAAACCTATGGTAAAGAATCGATTATTAAGGTGTTCACTACGAACACCCTATTCATCGATCCTTTTCCATAGGTTTAAATGGCATAACAATCGATAAATCGCAAAGCACGCCACGCCAGCCCACTGATAACGACCTTCGCGACGGCCGCGTCGATTTTTCACCAATTGGAACGATACTCGCCCCGTGACTCGTCAGGCCTGTTCGCTAGGGTGTCCCATTTTTGAGGGATTTTAAGCGTGCCAGTAGGGCTCGCTTTTTGAAATCACTCGGATGTACCATAGTACAGCACACCGATCAACCAATGCTATTCAACGGGCCGTCCAAATATTTTTTCCTCGGACCCGTTTTCTTGTCTTTGAACCATTATACTGTCAGGCCCTGATGGTCTCTTACCAAAAAACCGAATGAACTGCTAATTGGGAACCCTTGAGAACATTTTCCTGTCAAAACCGTATTATTTCATTTGACAAAAACCTCATAGAAGCTTTCTTACGCTCGGAGGACTCAACTCTAGAACCTTCTTTCCCGCCAAAACTGTTTAGCCAATGAGCGTCTTGCACTGCAAGTGCAATCTATGATGAGCCTCGTGACTCTTTATACCATGTACTAACCGTGGCCCCTGCAGAAATCCACTCAAACCACTGCAGTTATCTCCCGATATAGCTTTGGGTGTCAGGTTTCGAGCAAGGCAATAAAAGACGGCGAGGAGAGGGTCGCCTCGTCGAACCTATTATCTTCCACGCCCGATTAACCATTCACCGTGACACCAGGATCCACCAAATTTTCACAAAAATTGTTTTCCGTCTATTTAGCGAGTTTTTCCTTACTTTCCGTTAAAGTAGAAATAAAAAGAGACCTCATTTGTAAAAATCGGCCGAATAGGAGAGAAGTTACAGTTCGAAATCCACAGAGATTAACTCAACGCGATTTCGATGCACGGCAGTTCGCCCAAATCACGGTCGTGCGAAATGCCGCATATCAGCTTAAAATCAAGATAATTGGACGGAATCTTTAAAATCAATTTACATTCAACGTTCAAGAATCAATATTTTCTCCCAAATTTAGCAAAAAGTACCAATTGATGCAAATAACAAAGACGTGAAAATAGTAGGTATGTGTCCAACATTTTAGTTATTCGGCACGCTTTTCCAACATATTCATGTTGGATTTTTCTGCTTGTTTTTTTTTGTCGAAACGTTCACTAAACCTTGTATTGAAGGTAAAAAATGGTTTTCATGTTTTCCATGTTTCCATGATTTCCATGTTCCTTGATTCCGCATTTTCCTGTGTTTTCGATTGTCGTTTCCGTTTCGGGCTGCTTTTACATTCTCTTTGTTTTTCTATCAATATTAATATTCAACCCGCAGTAAGGTGACTGAATGGCGTCTTTCGAGAGATATTGTCCCTCGAACTAACTGAAGAGACATTGGACTTGCAACTGAGAGAGGTCGAAAATTGAATGAATTCGAAAACACTGGAATTTACTTAATTGTTATTACGGATAAAAATCACTAAAATTGACGGTTTTTGGGACCCCTCCCCCTCCCTTCATCGCCATGCCACTGCACACAGTTAACCGCTGCTTGTTGTAGTTGAAGTTAATGAGCGTTCCAAAAGGAAGCAGCGTCTGTTAGAGTGGAGTTCAGTGGCAAAGCGACTATTCTGCCGCGCTAAGGAAAAACGCCGTATGAACCTTCAGGCGTTGCCAAATTTCCTTTGAAAAACACGAATTTCCTGATAAACTCATGAATCTTTTCCTTCCAATTTTTCATATAATTTTGTTCGCAATTTCACCCAAAGTCCCTGAAAATTTCAAGGAAAAATAACCATAATTTTCCTTGAAAATGCACATCGTATCGGAAGAAATTTGGCAACTCTCGAATGTTCATACGGTGCTTTCCCTTAGCAGGGCAGTATTCCACGCGGAAGGAAATATTGGTAAGATGGATAAGAGACGGGGTGGAAGTGGGGTGTCGCTATATTACTTTCGCTCAATTAACTCCTTAACATAAATCTGCATATTGCACCGAAACCGCTCTCAACTTGGCTCCGGTGCCATAAACCCCGCTGAGTTGTAATACGCCCGAGTATGACGCTCACAAACATTCAATGAGAGACTTTACATGAATATCTAACGTATGATTACGAGAGAACTTGAAATTGAACATTGACAAAATATGTTCTAAAGGGCCGCTCAAGTATCACGTAAGTTACTTGAGGGGGGAGATGGGGTTATGATGGGAGAAGGGGAGGTCAAACTCGCAGTTTTATATACACTTCTCACTTAAAAAAAAACCAAAAAATTAAAAAATAATCCAATTAAAATATTTCTTAAGATATTTTTTAGGTTTCTTCCGTTCTTCTTTTAAACTTTGGGGGAGTTCAACCCTGCTTCCAAGATTTACTGGGAAATATAGTCTCTTGGACCCAGACGCCAGGCTAAAAAACATTTGACAGTAAGAAAAAATATTCTCGACTCAACTAGATTTCCGCTTGAATCGAAAGTATTTTTTCTTGTAAGATTTTGTAAGAGCCTGGAATTCGGATCCAAGAGAATTTTTTTTACTGTTTTCGAAACGTGTAACTTCGATGTGAATACACGTGTTGTAATGCCTGATGTCAATGAAAAATTTAACAATTTTTCTACGGTTCTTATCTAAAACCTAATCATTTTGATGATGGTGGTTTAAATTAATTAAAATGCAATGTCATGGCGACATGAACTCCTTATATTCAGAAATACTTGAAACGACAAGTGGATAAACGCTCCATTCAATGCATTTTCGGTATAAAAATATTTTACCATCACTACTTTTGATTGGAGGCAGTCTGTTGGTTGGGACAAACTTGTTTACTTTGTTTCCCAGCACAGCAAGCTTTTGAGGAAGAACGAAGCGCCTTCAACTCCTAGGGTATACTTCACGCAAATTCAGGATGATAAAATATTTGTATGGCGCGACTAGGCCTAATGACTTTATAAATCGATTTAACAATCAGTATATCGATGACCACAACGCAAAATCAAGTATCTCCGTCTGCAACGTTGCAGATTCCCTCTCATATGTTCCTTTTTGTTTGGAAAACTAGTCAACGTAATTTCTTGAAAACTTCCACGATTTTTCTTTTCTTTTCGCAAAATATTTTGTATTGTTTAGTAATTAAATAGGCTTGTTTCCTCGCTAAAAAATATAATAGGAACGGACATTTTAGGACACCGCAATGGAGATACGTGGTTCCTCACTTTGGCCATCTGTTTACAACATGATAGATCGTCATATTGTACGGACACCATTTTCGTACACAGAGAGACTCTCAACACAAATGTTTGGTTGATACAGGAAGTGAAACACAAAATAACCCTGGTCTTCGGTTGACAATTTCAAAAGAAAATGTCAGCTAGTTTTCTTGAAGAAGTTAAATGAAAAACGAGTGGTTCATACGAACGTCACAACCGGAGGAATGCATTTTCCCAGTCTCTTCATTGTTTCCTGCGCTAAGTTCACCGCAAATAACTGTACAAAAATCAACACAAAATTTGTGTTTGTTTGTGTTTCACCTCCTATATTAACCAAACATAACACAAGAATACAAATATTTTTATCAGTGTTATTTCGGTTCGAAATGATACAATTTTGGGTGTATGTGGCATCTACGAGAGCTGCGATGATACCGAATTTAAACTGAGAACTCTTGAATCGAAAAACGGTTTAAATAACGCCCAAAAATGTCGCTTGTCAGGGCAATGAATGGAAACTCCTCGGTCCGAAAACGGGAAAATATTGCCTCCCATTTTATCGCGTCCCTCTTATTCACTTCGGTGGATCCTCTTTCTCTCTCTTTTGACTTACTGTTCGTCATACTTCAAGCCCTTTGCTCTATCGGCGTGTATTTCTCCCGCTTTTTCCTCGTTTCATTACGTTGCTCCTCTGACGTAAGGGCGTATCTCGATTTCACGTGAGCCCTGTTTTACATATAAATCCATGCTTTCTGGAGTTCATGCGAAAATCGAGAAACGTCATTACGTCAGAGGGGCAACGATTATTCCTCGATCTGCTCACCGACCAAGTCTTCGTTTAAAACTCATTTACCAGACAATATTGAATCGATAAGTGATTTCCGCAAACTTGGGCGGAACAGATAATCGGGCATTGCTTTTGTCACAGTTATTGATACGGTGATTTTAACGCTGTTGGACCGCTCCAATAAGTCACTCACAACTTCTCACAAAAGTTTGTCAAATTGTACCTTTAGCTGTATTTTTACGTTAAGAATTGGACGTCTTTCTGTCGAACGGAACTATGTGCATTAAGATATGAGTCCTGAGATCCATAAAAATATATGTATAACAGAGCTTGCATCATAATGCACGGAGTTCCGCTTTGCAGAAATATGTCCAATTTGTCAATTGCGGTAATTGTGGACTCGTTATAATATAAATCGCATTCAGCAAAAAGGAACCAGTGCGATTACAGTGTTTTCACAATTGTGCAACTTATTCTTTACTTTTAAAAGTACTTAATTTATGTACAGTATTAAAATTTACACAATATCATTTTGCTTTAAAATCAATGATTTTTGGTTGGAAAGCAAAAACGATTTGCGATTCAGGGAGTCTTTTTTTTAGATAATCATGAAGAAGAAACATTTTTACATCGCTGTAATCGTGCTGGTTCCTTTTTGTTGAATAAGATACTTCTAATAATAGACACATCGATGAGTATACTTGAAAATCACTAGTTTTGACGTCATAGACCTCCTGTGATCCTCTTTTGGAAAATTCAAAAACCAGCCCTCGTAATTTCTTAAAACACTTCATGAGGATTCTTGATGCTTAGGCTCAGCTATACCAAGTTGTTTAAATTCTGAACAACACTGGATGGGAAAGGAATAATGCTCGATTGAGAAGCCCACCGACTCGGTTGCAGTGCGCGATTTGACTCACGTGGAGTATTGTGTTAATTTCTTGTGAGCGGGGAAGTCAATTTTTCCCGCAATCAAGGTATGTTAAAACTAAGTATAAAAGCGTGAATACTTTATTTAGAAGTTGATTTCAGTCATTTTCGTCGTGGAAATCGTGTTCTACGTGAAATTATAGTTAAGAAACATGTGTCAAAATGCTTAAATTCTTACCTTGTCTACTGGTCAATTGAAAACCAAAGATTCGCCGTCAATCAGCTGGCTATACAAAATGACTGTCATGACGCACGAATAGTGGTATCACAATTTCGCATTGAGATTACACGGTGTTTTGAAGGCGCTTCTCTTTATCCTAGCTCACTGGCCCTGCATAGTGATGTTAACCGAAAACTTTTACGATTTAGAGTCTTTAATCGTGCCGTAGTTCTAAAAAATATACGGAGGACATTATTACCTTGTCAAAGTAACTTAGTGATAAAAAATTTAGAAAAATTTCGGTTACTCACTTGCGGTGATCTCTTGAAGAAAAGAGATCACCGCAAGTGAGCAACCGAATTTTTTTTTAAATTTTTGATCACAATTAACTTGTGGTGTTCGTCCCCACGATGAGTCTATAGCACCTCAGTACCTCAGCTTTTTTTCAGTATTTCAATCAATACGAGTTAAAATAACGTGTAGTTTGCATTGCTCAGAGTTAGATAAATTCGTATTAATTTCATAATTAATTTTTTTAATTAAGAATTTCCTGGGTTGTAAGTTTCTGTCAATAATTTTAGTGGTCGAAGAAATGCTATCCAGAAATGCTTCAATTCGTACCTTATCCACTTTTCTCAATTCCCGATTCACGCAAGTCCTTTCTTCCAAACTGTGTGATGATACGATCAAATGTATATGGACTAGTTTTTAAGTCTGATCATCTTGATTGTATTAAATTGTTACATTGGATATTACCTAAAAAAATTGCTACAAAAGTCGTACACGGAAAAATAATCGAATGTTGATTCAGCATTCATAGAATCTGTTCAATTTCTGTTATGAAATATGTGACAAGTATCAAATGCTGATTTTATATAAAAGATTGTCAACTTAACATTGAATTTGTTCAATTAACCGTGGACCTAGTTCATCTAGCATTTTTTTTTTTTTTTTTTTTTTTTTTTTTTGTAAAATCTTTCGCACATTTTTTTAACATTAAAACTGCTAAAGTAACGTTCACTTTTTTTCATGTAACGTCTCTACTGGACCGTACACTGGAAAAAAAAAAAAACACATTGGATCTAGAGCCCAGACTCTTAAAAACACCGACAAGAAAAAGTACTCTTGATTCAATCAGAATCTAGCTTAAATCAAGAACCAAGCCTCTTGATTTAAGCGGATTTCGTTTTGATTCAAACAAAAATCCGATTGAATCAAGAGTATTTTTTCTTGTCAATGTTTTCAAGAGTCTGGACTCTGGATCCAATGTGTTTTTTTTTTTCAGTGTAACCAAAAACACTGTGAAATCTTCACGAATCCTCTCGCTGCCACCCACACACACACATCGCACGGTGTCTAAACCAGTGCTCTCGCGGCAACAATGCCCGGGATTTCCCCGTATTTTCCCTCTCACTCCACAAGTTGAACAGTTATGGCGAGTTATGGCCAAGAGTTAAACCGTGCGGCGCTAGAAAAAAAACCCCGAATCGGTGAAAAGGTCGTTAGTTATTGCCAAAAGCATCTCTAACGAGTTCCGCGGAGCGGAGACCTCTCCCCCGCGACTAAGTATTATCTCCCAACCCCCCCCCCCCCCACCAGAAGGGGGGGAGAGAGGGGGCTTCGCAAACGGAGCTTATTCGAAGCTCATCAGGATCGAAATTGAATAAGGACGCCGCCCGAGGGCCTCCGGATCTCCGGCGGTTGATGCGATTCGCAGATCGCGCGGAACGTCTTGTCCGCTTTATGAGGTTTTTGCCTCGCCGCCGTGCATAAATGCTCGCTCGGATTTGACCGCGTGCAAAAGACACCCGCGCCTCGGACGGGGAATCGCGGGTTTTTTCCGCCGGGTTGCCGAATCCGTGTATCGTGAAACGCCAGGGTGTGATCGCGAGTCTGCCGTGAGAGCGAGGGGTGACAAGTGGAAATGTCCGATGCAAAATGTCCAATTGGACCGAGCTCAACAGAGAGGAGCCAAGCCACATCAGCTATGCCAAGTTTAACTGGGCAATTAAATTTTTTACGAGAGAACGTTTGTTCGGATTTCTTTGAAAATTTTAAGGAATTTGCTTCGTACCATGGAGAATTTCCACTGAAATTTGCACGAAAATCCGCACAACCGTTTTCATGTAAAAAACCAAATTGCCCAAATAAATTTGGCAATATAGCTGATGTGGCTTGGTTCTTTTCTGTTTAACGCGGGCCAGTTATAAAAAATGTCAACAATACCCAAACATTGTTTTTTCAACACAAAATGTCCATAAACTGCAATGCCCAATTTAAAAAAATGCCAATATCTTATTAGTCTTACGTAAAACATTTCCAAAAAAATCGACCAAAAAAGTAAGAAAAATTCAGATAATATGAAAAAATTGTGTGAATTAACTCAAGGAATTTGAAAAATGGGTAGTTGGAAGTCCCAAATTCTCATTTTTTTTGCAACGAAATGGACGCGTCTTCTCTTGGAACATATTTCTTGTAGGGCATTTTTCAGTCAAGACATTATTTTCTCTTGGAATTTTTTAACCGTGGAAATTTTTTGGACATTCTTGTAACTTGGCATTTTAAGTAGGACATTATTCTCATTGGACATTTCCACTGAGCACCGAGCGAAGAGAGTAGGTGAGTCTCAAATTTTCGAAATCGAGTATCCTTCAAAATTCGTCTAATCTCTTTTAGATGAAATCACGGAAAAAGCTATAAAAAAGCAAAATTCATCTTAATTACATGGAAATGAGACTTATGAGAAAACCGTAAGCGGTTAAAAATGACGTAATTTCAGGCAAAACATCTGGTAAGTGACAGCATTCGTCTCTAGAGCCAATGAAAACCGTGCTTTCAAGTTTAGTGCCGCGCCACTCCTGCCAGTTTCTAACTTGAAAATGTGTTTGTTGTGTGTCCAAAACGTAAACACAAAAGCATGCAGAAGATAGCCTTGCAATCAAACTAGCCTACCATGAAAATGAAAAATGCCCATTTTATGTAATTGAAATGAAATTCAATCATCCAAACGATTTCTAAGATACTTTCATATGATCAGGGGCAATTTGAAGGAACGAAGGCTCCTTTCAATGAAATTTTCTGATCAGACGCTTCTGGGCCCGTTTTCTCCAGACTTCATTTTCCACTTACTGCTCTCTTCGCTATCATGGCAAAAGTTTAGGTGTAAAATGCAAGAGTAGGTCCTGATAAAAAAATCAAGTCTTATAACTTTAAAGAAAGACATGAATCGGAGGAGTTCCAAGGTGGTAAAATATTGCTGGATTGGCACTATTTTTCGGGGAAAGCAAGGCCAAAAAAGTGAAAATTTTTTATTTACGGTCATACAATTGACTCCAATTGGAATTTTCGAGCTTTTTGGCCTTGCTTTCCCCGAAAAATAGTGCCAATCCGGCAATATTTTACCACATTGTTGCATACAGCTTGAGCCTTATTTTTAGCGCTTTTAAGCGATTCAATGCGTAAGCATTATCACTTCTTCCGATCAATGGACCACTAGACAAGGTACGAATTTCGGTATTCTGATGCATGTTTCTGAACCAAAATTTCACGTGAAACACGATGCGCACAACGAAAATTACCGAAATCAACTCCTTACGAAGATACTTAATGATTCTTGATGCGTGAATTCAGACCACCCGCTCATGAAAACTCAATGCTCTACGTGATTCACATCGCACGCTAAACGTTATCATGATAGTCTCTGTGATATAAAAACCTAGCAGCCTCCATCTTGACGCTTTGGCTCAGCTGTAGCAAATTGCTTATAGTTTAAACAACACATGGTGGGAAATGAACATTGCTCCATTGAGAAGCTTGCTAAAACTATTGTAGTGCGCGATTTGACTCACGTAGAGCTTTGAGTTTCTTGTGAGAAGGCAGTTAAAATTCCTCGTAACCATTGTGAAATATACCCGTTAATATCTTCATTAGGAGTTGGTTTCAGTAATTATCGTAGCGCGAGTCGTGCTCTACGTGAAATTCTGGTCAAGAAACATGTATCAGATTGCTTAAATTCGTACTTTGTCTAGTGGTCCATTTTAGACACCTAGATTTAAGCACTTCGGCAACCTCTCGAGAAAGAACATTTCTGCGTATGCCACGGGGTAGTCGAACGCAAATTCTCATGCATCCACGCGTGCAAGACCACTCCGGTTGTCTAACAACGGGGGAAATGAGCAAGAAGATGTTCATAAATTCCGCGCTCTCGTTTTTAAAACCCTTCCGCTTCCCCGCGAGTCACTTCCGCGCCGAGAGAAGTGTTTGTTTGCTTCCAGATTTGCAATGATTTTATTTGCGCGGGGAAGGGACGAACCGGTGTTACGGTGTTACGAGAGCCACCCCCTTCACCCCCGCCATAGCCACCCCTCCGACTTCTCCGAGGGGAACAACTACTTAATGTCTCGCTACTACACTCAGAAATGTTTTTACTTTCACGATGTTGCCGGGCCAAGGGGGTGGATTTATTCGCTCGTCGAGGGTTGAAATGAGGAGCTCGGAACCTGGACGACAAGGCGCATAAGTGTAGTTTTACATGATCTGGATATTTCATTTGATTGAAATGTTTCCCCGGGCACATAAGTGTTTTTACGGATGAGCACACGGAAAAATTAAATTGCTGATTCAACAATTTAAGTGCTAAAAAAGTGACTGCAATGTTTCACTATAGATTTTACCCCAAAAAATGCTACTTTAACCACTTCTGTAAGCTAATTATTTAACTACGGAGGTGGTTAAAGTAGCATTTTTTTTTTTTTTTTGTAAAATCTACATTTAAACATTGCAGTCACTTTTTTAGCACTTAAATTGTTAAAAAAAAAAATTAATCTAAAGTACCTGCTAATTTCAAGTGGAGATACTTATGAACTTTCTCCAAAGTAAGCATAGTATCACAAATAATGTGGCATCCTTCGAATGTCCAAACGGCGTTTTTCCTTGACACGGCAGGATGAACTGCAAACCCCTCCACCGCGATTTACGGTCCAAGCAGCCGCTATCCATGCACAACTGCACGGAAAATTATACTGCCGTGCTAAGGAAGAACACCGTATGAGCTTTCGAGAGTTTTTCCTTCCGAGCCAAATTTCCTTCCATAAAATGTCTATTTTTGCGGAAAGTTATGCATATTTTTCCTTGAAATTTATTGAGATTTAAGATACAACTGTGAGCAAAATTACCTGGAAAATTGGACGAGAATTATTATTCAAAAATTTTCCCGTAAATTTTAATTTTACTGAGGGCAACATGGCAACTCCTTAAGGCTCATGGGTCGTTTTTCCTTAGCATGACAGTATATATCGCCGCAGAGGGAGCGTGTGGTCGAAAGTGTATCTGCGGTGGAACGGATATTTTTGGACGCCATCTTGGCTTTTTTCATAATGCGTGGTTAAATGAGAGCTCAAATTACGCAACTCAGGAATCGTTTTTTGTGGGATATCACTGTCAAAAAAATCCAAGAAAATTCCCATAGTCTTGAAAGTGACTTCTCTACAGAGAGTATGCAAGTTTTGAAATTATACTTGTCAATAATACAAGATAAAAAATTACTGAACAAGCTTGTGGATTAAATTTCGAAGGAAACTTACATTTCGAAAGGTTTGGCTCATAATCTAACTCCAGAGGTGGGTCGAGACATTTTGGATTTGGTTCAGACACTGGTTGCTGATGAGCTCAACGGATAGTGGATTGGGTTGAAAAAAAAAAGAAGTTCTTCAATACGATTTGCTTAAAAAATTCAACCAGGTCCACTCTCGAAAATTTGCCTTTTTTGGTCAATTTGCAAACTCAGCTTTCCCCCTCTCACTAATGAAAACGAAGGAAAGTATGTTGCTCCGCGTAGAGTATTATGTTACTTGTGAGCGGGGAAGTCAATTTTTTCCGCAATCAAGGTACGTTAAAACTACGTATAAAAGCGTTAATACTATATTTAGAAGTTGATTTCAGTCATTTTCGTCGTAAAAATCGTGTTCTACGTGAAATTCTAGTTAAGATGCATGTGTCAAAATGCTTAAATTCTTACCTTGTCTACTGGTCCATTGAAAACCAAAGATTCGCCGTGAATCAGCCGGCTATGCAAAATGACTGTCACGACGCACGAATAGTGGTATCACAATTTCGCATTGAGATTACACGGTGTGTTGAAGGCGTGACCGGGCGCCTGGTAGCTAAAAATGAGGCTACCTGGAATTTCGGGTACACAGCGATTTTTTTGGCTTACTTCATGTTTTTTGGGTCGCTGAATCCGAATTTGAAGTTTCCTACCGCGTATCTGGTGAGCGTTTTCCGCCATTTTGAAAAAATGGCCTAAAAAGGCCTTTTTTTTGCGGTTTTTTTTATATGGCGGCTACGCATGAGAAAAAGTCCCGGATTTAGTTAATGTTTTGAATAGCTGCATAGTGATGTTAACCGAAAACTTTTACGATTTGTAATCAACCAGGTCCACTGGCGAAAATTCGCCTTTTCTGGTCAATTTGCAAGCTCAGCTTTCCCCTCTCACCAATGAAAACGAAGGAAAGTATGTTGCTCCGCGCGACAAGACTCATCCAGCAGCCGGGAGAACGGCACAATCGAAGAGACTGACAATTATCTGGGAATCGCATCGGATGCTCCTCAGGATGAGGGGGTGGGGGCGAGGGGTTGGTTCAGGAAGGCGGGAGTGAGAAGTGGAAGTTGGCTTCTCACTTCGGGATGGATGTGTTTTGAGGCGAAGCTTTTTTTCATCCGGTTTCGAAGACGACTCAACTCGAGGCTCCCTCCGAGTTGTTCCCCCGAAGCCGAGCGGCGCGGGGCGGTTTTCGGGGGAGGAATTACCATAAAGCGACGTTACAGAGGGTCCGTGTCATTCGTGACGCTTTCGAGGGAAGTTTCGTGACACGCTGGTCTCAAGAACATCGGCTTCAAGGTGGCTTACAAGGCGTTGGTTTAGGGCTCTGAGGGTCGTATTTGGATTGCATTTTGCAAACAGGAACCATGAGTATTTTAATGTTCACTGGAAAAAAACCACATTGGATCTAGAGTCCAGACTCTTAAAAACGTCGACAAGAAAAAAATACTCTTGATTCAACCGGATCTTTGCTTAAATCGAGAACCAAGCCTCTTAATTTGAGCGGATTTCCTTTTCATTTAAGCTTAAATCTGTTTGAATCAAGAGTATTTTTTCTCGTCAATGTTTTCAAGAGTCTGGACTCTAGATCCAATGTGTTTTTTTCCAGTGTTGCTGGGATTGTGTAACTTATATTTTAGGCAATACATTTACTGAAATCATGCAAAAAATTAAATTTACAAAGGTAATTTTTGCCTTGAATTTATAGTTTATTGAAAGTCAAGTGCAAAAATAAAACACTAAGAAGTGGCCCGAACTGTACCTACGTAACAAGGTGGAGAAATGATGCTGGGTCCACACCATTTCGAAGGGAAAACAAAGCCAAGAAATTGCAAAAATTAAAATTAGAGTCAAAACTAAAATAATTAAGTTTGAAAGTTAGGTTAAAATCGTTTAGATGATCAGTTTAAATTTGCAAGGGGAAAAAGTTGCACGATCATAGCAACATTGGAATGATCATGGTTCCTTTTTGCAAAATACAATTCATTTACAGTTGTCCGTGAAACAGCTATTTTCCAAAAGAGGCCCACATAATTCCTTAGAATCTGCTGAACCGCCCTTGAAATCGACTGAAATTCCTTTGAGGCTTCAAAGGAATTCTCTGATAAAGCTGTGTAGTCCTCTGAAATGCCTTTGGAAGCCACTGAAATTGGCAACTAGACAAGGCCTGAACTAGGAAAAATCGTCACAGGTAACCTTTTCAAAAGCTTACCTAGAAAACTTTTCACATAGCGGAAAGTTCGAAAACCAATTCCTGAACGAGGTATTAAAGTGTTTCTGACACAGATCAAATGGAAGTTAGATCATGCAAATGACCTCGTTTGCATTTTTCCATTTAACCAATATTAATTTTAAACACCTATCCTATCTTGCTTAGGAGTTAATTTCCAGACTTCACAGAGCGGAGCAGCGTGTTGCCAGCGCAAAACGCGCACTGACACCTACAAACCTAAAGGGATGCTTCACGCATTGCGCAATGCTTGGAGTATCCATTTAGGTTTGTAGGCACCAATGCGCTGGCCGGTCGCTCGCCGCGCCGCAGCGTGCCACGGCGCATTAATTTCACAACAGAGGTATTGCACAGTATCATAAGAAATTGAAGCCGCTCCAATATATTAAGAATGACAGTCTCGTTGTGTGATTTTTTTCCCCTTGTCAAAACATATTAAACATGTTACGTAATGCTTTAACGCATACCTTGTCTTTGTCTAGTGGCCAATCCCTGTAACATATGAACCGGAATTCCTTTTGAATCTGCTAAATTCCTTCCTTTTGATTTAGCAACCCTCAGAAATGGTCATAAACCCATTCCAATAATCTTGATTACTCTATAAATCAACTAAATTTCTCTTTAAATCAACTAGAACTCTTTTTTAAATTAACTGGAATTATTTTTAAATCCTCTTGACCAATCCAAAAAATCATTTTTAAAACAACTAGAATTCCTTTTAAATCAACTGATGAAGTTTATGCACTGAAAAAAAAAAAAAACTCCGGCCGTGGGAGTCGCAATTACGGGCTATATAGACATACCGTCCGTTCCGGGCTCAAAGGCCGAAAATTCCGGCTGCTGGAGCCGTAGCTTCGGCCTCTGAACCCGGAGCAATCGAAGCTACGCCTCCAGCAGCCAGAATTTTCGGCCTTTGAGCCCGGAACGGACGGTATGTCTATATAGCCCGTAATTGTGGCTCCCACGGCCGGAGTTTTTTTTCAGTGTGTAAATCAACTAGAATACTTCCGTAGAAAATACCCAATGGAAATTCCACACCGGAAAAAAGGCTGATTTAACAATTTTGTAGCTTAAAGAAACTGTCAGACATGTTTCAGTGAAGATTTATTATGGAAAAATGCTAATTTAACCATTGCCGTGGTTAAATTAGCTCTCCTTCATTGTAAAACGTACATTTGAAACATGTCGGACATATTTTTTTAAATACAGCATTGTTGAATCAGCATTTTTTCGTGTGGAACTTCCATTGGATATTACCTAAGAATGCATTCTGATTGATTCACAAATAATTTATTAGTCGATCTACGAGGAATTCCATTCGTTTTGAGCATAATTTTCAGGATTTAAATTAGCTCTTCACTATTGTAAAATGTACATTCGAAACATATTGGACATACTTTTTCAACAATTCAATTGTCATAAGCATTTTTTTCGTGTGGAACTTCCATTGGATATTTACTACGAATGCATTCTAGTTGATTCACAAAGAATTCATCAGGCGATCTAAGAGAAATTCCATTTGTTTTGAAAATAATTTTCAGGATTTAAATTAGCTCTCCAATATTGTAAAATGCACATTTGAAACATATCGGACATACTTTTTCAACAATTTAACTGTCGAATCAGCAATCCATTTTCCGTGCACTTGGTTCAAGTGCAAAAAATCCTCCATGCATAGCCTACATTGAAGTTAAATTATTCAATTTTTTTCCAAAGCGAACCTGCATCGAGACTTGGAGAGCGGTGCAGCCGTCGAAATGGCAAAAACCGAGGGAGGAAATTGCTGCGTAAATAAAAATTAGCGGGACGCCACTGTCACCGCCACCCCGACGGGGGTGGGCGGAGAGGGTGGGGGTGAGGGGCGAGGAGGGCTGCCATTCATAATCCGCAAAGGCGGAAAACGCTGTTTTCTTTTCCTTATTCATATTATTTCCGCTCCCCTCGGCCGAGAGGAGCCAGCTTTAAATACATTTTCTCTGCGGCGGGCCTGGTTGGCGGGAGACGAGTGTTAAGGCGAAAATAACACGTTTAATAACACGGGAGCGCCACGCTGTTTCGCCGAGGAGGAACACCGTGTGAGCATTCGCATTTTGCCAGATTGCCGGTGGTACGGAGTTGAAATCTAGAGTCCCTTTATACTGAGAGTTTAGTAACAGAAAATTTGCAGGTGTCTGAATTTTGATGTATTTCGTGTTTCAGTGGAATTTACTGAATGAACTGATCACGAGGATACCCTTGGTTCCCAAATTGAACAATTATTGGAGAAGATAAAACAAATTGATCTAATCTGCTAAAATACGTGTGTTTAAATCAGAGATGCCACCAGATGACGTCACTAGGCAGTGCATTTTCTTGCATTTAGATCTAATTTTATACTATTTACCAGATCAGAAATAATCATAAAAATCTGCGAAATCAGCTCTCTAAGCACTTTCAGATGAAGCAATAAAAAATGCGCATGCAAACTCTCCATTTGCAGTGTTCTGGTGAAATTGCGAACAAAACTATTTAAAACTTCCGCATAGAAAAATGCATAGCTTGCCCAGAAAATTCATCTTTAATGACGAGACATTTGGCAATGTTCTAATGTTCATGGAGCGTTTTTTTCAGGATGAGAGTTCAGCACGCGTAGAGTCGCGGATTCTTGAGCTTGCAAATTTAATCACAGCGCAGGACGTGCGAATCCTGCTGCGCTTTTGGTTCCTCACTGATTAGGTTCGGATAAGACGAGAGAGCGTTTCGATTTTAAATTTTTCAACAATGGAGATGTTGCATGTGTAAGGAATTTGCGATTTGACTGTTGATTCTTATGAAACAGTTCGCGAGAAACACGATGGTGCCTTTGGTTTTCGCTAAAATTAACTCCCAAGCTCAGAAAAAGCTATGTAAAAGAATTCTGTAAAAACATTGTCCCACGGTACACAAGTTTTTCTGCTATGATACATTGTTTCCAAAAAAAGTAAAATAGCGTTTACGGCGTTTTTGCAATGCACGGTAGATATGTCTTCTTTGCCTATCGCTGTGTCTATGCATTTCAACAATCAGCCCTCTGACAATGAGTCTCTGAACATTCTGTCCGGAAATGCATCCGATCTCGCCGACAGACCAAACTCATCGCGTAACAATACTCCGCTTTTCGTTCATTCGCAGTTGCGTATTGGAGGGTCCACGACCGGCCCCCGACCCCACCCCCACCCCATCCCTTTCGCGACCCCTAATTTAATATTTCCAGCTCGCGAGACTTATGCAAATCGTCGGAGATGACTCGGCAGGTGCGAGGTTCCATCGCATCGTAAAACGGTGGTCTTAGCTCCGTTTGAATGGAATTTAAACCGCTATTCTCTGCTTTCATCTCCGGGGGATTGTAAATTAGGACAGCGGGAACCTCAATCCCGGTTTGATGCATAAACAATAAAGGTTCCCGGCTCAATTATGCAGCGCTGCCACGCGCTTCTCCGGAAATTTCGACTTTGAAAAGTTCGAGACACAATGACTGAGTAGACTCGACCTCAAATCCTGACGTACCTCATTGTGAAAGTTATGGGAGGTCTCTCTGAGACAGGGGTGGATTGACAAATCTTGAGAGCCATATCCGGCGGTTGTGTGGATTCAGAGATTCTTACTAGGGGGCTGTGCTCCCTGGCCGCTACGCGGCCCAACCCCCAAAGGGCGCTTCACCCTCTCTTAGGCCCGCTTCGACTAAAGAACGACCAAAAAAATGAAAAGATTTTCATACCCGACTCTCATTTGTCCAATCTTTCTTTGGTCGGGAACGATTGGACCAATAAGAATCAAATAAAAACAAGCAGAAAAATCCAACATGAATATGTTGGAAAAGCGTGCCGAATAACTAAAATGTTGGACACATACCTACTATTTTCACGTCTTTGTTATTTGCATCAATTGGTACTTTTTGCTAAATTTGGGAGAAAATATTAATTCTTGAACGTTGAATGTAAATTGATTTTAAAGATTCCGTCCAATTATCTTGATTTTAAGCTGATATGCGGCATTTCGCACGACCGTGATTTGGGCGAACTGCCGTGCATCGAAATCGCGTTGAGTTAATCTCTGTGGATTTCGAACTGTAACTTCTCTCCTATTCGGCCGATTTTTACAAATGAGGTCTCTTTTTATTTCTACTTTAACGGAAAGTAAGGAAAAACTCGCTAAATAGACGGAAAACAATTTTTGTGAAAATTTGGTGGATCCTGGCGTCACGGTGAATGGTTAATCGGGCGTGGAAGATAATAGGTTCGACGAGGCGACCCTCTCCTCGCCGTCTTTTATTGCCTTGCTCGAAACCTGACACCCAAAGCTATATCGGGAGATAACTGCAGTGGTTTGAGTGGATTTCTGCAGGGGCCACGGTTAGTACATGGTATAAAGAGTCACGAGGCTCATCACAGATTGCACTTGCAGTGCAAGACGCTCATTGGCTAAACAGTTTTGGCGGGAAAGAAGGTTCTAGAGTTGAGTCCTCCGAGCGTAAGAAAGCTTCTATGAGGTTTTTGTCAAATGAAATAATACGGTTTTGACCGGAAAATGTTCTCAAGGGTTCCCAATTAGCAGTTCATTCGGTTTTTTGGTAAGAGACCATCAGGGCTTGACAGTATAATGGTTCAAAGACAAGAAAACGGGTCCGAGGAAAAAAATATTTGGACGGCCCGTTGAATAGCATTGGTTGATCGGTGTGCTGTGCTATGGTACATCCGAGTGATTTCAAAAAGCAAGCCCTATTGGCACGCTTAAAACCGTCATTTACTTCCAACTTCAGGCCAAGACTGAAGCGGGAGAACGCCGTATAATCCCTCTGGCGTTTTCGAAATTTCCCTTGATAAAATACGAATTGTAGGGAAATTTGTGGTTTTTCTAGGTCTCCATTTTCCTCTTTATGTCAACACTCTCCCCATACCCCTTACTATGTTTTTCTTTCTTGCACAAAAACTTATGCTACACGCATCATAATTCAAAATTATCCCCTCCAAACATCCATCCTTTAAGTTCTGACGATTCAAAAGTAACTACCGTAAATTTTAAAGCTCTTTAAGCTAGTAAATTTAAAAATCAAAGGTATAATCCTGGTCTCCGACGTAAAGAGCCTAGATGCTGATCGTCGTAATAAATTACCTAACTAAAACAAAACTAATTTGTTTTATTCATCAACGTTCCCGATAGATTTACTAGTTTTTTATTTTGTGAGTTTTGTCCTCAAAACTTTCCCGCCACCGCCGAAAACTCGAGGAACCTGAAATATCTCGCCGTTCGCGACTATGGTCAAGTTTCAAGACTCGACGCTTCTCGCAATTGTCCGTCACCGTTTTCACCCCCTCCCCCACCGCTTCCTCCAGCCCCACGGTTCTGTTTCCTTCGATATCGGTCTCGCCTTAAAGACACTGACCCCCGCCCTCACCCTCTAAAATTTTACAAGAACACAGCAGCTGTGGCCCAAAGCGGCGGTCACCCAATTTTAAGTTGCTTGGCGGAAGTTCCTCGCTACTCGGGTTGGTGATGCGGTTTAGAATGCACTCCAACTTCGGACTGAGATTTACACGGAAACGCGACTCAATCGGAATTTAAACCGGACTGGGCCGTATTTGAATCAATCAGCCTAACCTAACTCAACTCAATTCCATGGCTCCAAAATACAGGGTGTCTGGAAGTTAACTTACTTAACTTTCTGGATCAATGAAGATGTTGCATGTGTGAGGAATTTGCGATTTGACTGTTGATTCTTATGTGAAAGTTCGCGAGAAACGCTATTGTGCCACTGGTTTTCTCTGAAATCATCTCCCAAGCTCAGAAAAAGCTCTCAAGTTGAGGCCAAAATGGAGGGGATATCCCACGCTTTCCTGAGAGTCCACCTCTACATCAAGACAAACTCTCCATGCAAAGATAGGGATTAAATACATTAGCAGTGATGCCGCGTTTTCAGTTTTAGAGTCCCCAAATAAAGTGGCAGCCCTGTCAATGTATTTACTCCCTATCTTTGCATGGAGAGTTTGTTTTGATATAGAGGTGAACTCTCAGGATAGCGTGGGATATCCCTTCCATTTTGGCCTCAACTTGAGAGCTTTTTTTGAGCTTGGGAATTGATTTCAGAGAAAACCAGTGGCACCATCGTGTTTCTCGCAAACTTTTACATAAGAATCAACAGTCAAATCGCAAATTCCTCACACATGCCACATCTCCATTTTTCGGCTCAAAATATGACTTTTTCTGTGCACATATGCACGGTAACGCTTCATAAGTAAGATATGAGCTTCCAAAGCTGCCATTTGTTTCTATTAAATTATTGATGTAATTCCTCGTTATTTTGTCATAAGTTGCTGAAACTCTTCGTAAGTGCGTATTTTTTTAGCGTATACTGTTCATTTTTTGTGTTTTCAAGGACGCACGTCTTCGGAAACTGAAGTTACGAACGTTCCCGAATTTTTAAATTGCGACAACTTTTTTGATGATAGATGATATTTGGAAAAACGGATTACGGCACGTGGGAGACGCCGAAAATCAAGCGGAGAATATATCGTATAAAATCTTCCAGAAACGCGTCACTTTGATGCAACAGAGCTTTGAAAAAGTTTTAAAAATATGTCCGACATGTTTGAAATGCACATTTTAGAATAGAGGAAAGCTAAACTAAGCACGGAAGTGGTTAGATTAGCATTTCTTTATAGTAAAACTTCATTTCAAACGCGTTGGACACTTTTTAACTACAATATTATTAAACCAGCAATTTCATTTTATCCGTGAAACTTTATCGAGTTTTGATTAATAATACCGATGGCTAAGGAGCGAAACTGCGTTACTCCTTTTGCGACGCTGCAAACCTCCTGTCATACTTCATTTTTTTTTTTTGAAAAACCAGGTATCGCTAATCTTGAAAAATTCCTTGATTTATCTTCTGGAATAGTAAAATATTCTGTAGAAAATTCAAGCTTTAAAGTTGGCTTGTTTATCTTCAAAAAATGAGCTAGGAGTAGATATTTTGAAACACCGAGTTTAAGTTGCGTAGTTTCTCATCCATTGGCGGATCCAACAAATTGGCAACATTGCCTTTTCTCCATGTAAACCTATGGAAATGTATCGATTCTTGGAGAGGTCAAGTGCTCCGACAAGAATCGATGATTTAGCATAGGTTTAAATGGAGGAAATCTGGTGTTGCCAAACTCTTGGATCCGCCTCTGTCTCACTTTAGTCATCAATACTGCAAGGAGGAGCGCTGTATGAACATTCGAGAGTTGCGAAGTTTCCTTGGATAAAAACATGATTTGTGACAAAATTTATGCATATTTTTCCTTGAAATTTTCAAAAATAATAGATCATATTGCGTACAAAATGGTCTGAAAATTTTGGAAAATAATATTCACAATGGACCACTAGACAAGGTACAAATTTCAGCATTGTGATTTATGTTCCTTACCCAAAATTTCACGAAAAACACGATGTGCACGACGAAAATGATCGAAATCAACTCCTTAGGAAGATATTTAATGATTCTTGATGCGTAAATTCAAACCACCCGCTCATGAATATACTCAATGCTCTACATGACTCACATCGCGCGCTAAACGTTATCATGACAGTCTCAGCGATATAAAAATCTGGCAACCTCAATCTTGGCGCTTTGGCTCAGCTATAGCAATTACTTATAATTTGAAAAACACATGGTGGGAAATGAACATTACTCGATTGAAAAGCTTGCTGAAACCGTTGTAATGCGCGATTTGACTCACGTAGAGCTTTGAGTTCTTGTGAGCGGGCAGTTCAAATTCCTCGTAACCAATGTGAAATGAAAACGTTAATACCTTCGTTAGGAGTTGGTTTCAGAAATTTTCTTTGCGCGAATCGTGTTCTACGTGAAATTCTGGCCAAGGAGCATGTATCAGATTACTTAAATTCGTACCTTGTCTAGTGTTCAATTTCCCCAGTAAATTCGGGTTTTATCGGAAGAAACTTGGTAACGTCAGGGGGCTCATACGGCATTCTTCCTTAGCACGGCAGAATGTGCCTTATCAATTTATGAGGTTTTAATTTCCTTCGTGTTTTTCTGTTTCTTTTCAGGCGCAAATCACGAGATCACAAACGGGCATAAGGAATAATCTACACTATTAGTAGCTACCGTATGGAGACCATCTTAGCTGGTGCTGCGTGCAGGACCACACGGTGACGTCATTGCGGAACCGCGGTAAAAGGCGAAGCACAGCTCGCACCGGAAGTGACGTAATAAAATGACAGAAAACGCGGGAGCCAATTTCCGGTCGCGTCCCGTTCGTTCCCCGTTTGTCGCTCCAGACTAGCCGGCCTGGAGTGAGAGTGGAAAATGGTTGAGTGAGTCGTGAGGGAATGGAAAATTCGCTGAAAAGACCCGGCAAGCGCGCTGGAGAATCTCAAATATGCGCCAAGGCTCGAGCTTTGGATGTTTCGGTTGTTAGACAGCGATGTCATGGCAGTGCGCCCGGTGCTTCAAACATGTTCGATGCGTCCAGATGCGTTGCAAGGATTTATTTTACAATTTCCACTTTAACGATGCAGAATATTCGAAGTGCCTTCATTGAATTTAGATAGGCAACAATTCAACAGCAAGATTAAAATGGCTCGTGGTTTTTCGGCTGTGTGTTTTCTAAGTTTACTATTTATCTCGTTATATACCTAAGATAGTGAGAAGCAAAATTAAGGCTCCTGTTCGAATAGAACGATCGAGAGTATTTCTCACTCCGGTGCGCGAACTACAAAATGCTAATATTTTGAGTTTCTCTTGTCCATGTATCCACTAATATTCAGTGATATACTTAGCCTTTGTTTTGATGTCTAATCTCCAATGAACTTCGTGCCTCAATCTGCGCTCAAAGCAAAACACAGGCCGGCCTGCAATAAGTTTCTTTGTCCAGCGTAGCTATTTTCAGCCGATTGACTCAAAATCCCTCCCCAGAGTTCATCTAATATCCATCCGCTGTTAAAATTCTTAGCATCTGGATATCCTCCAATTGCTCCATCGTCCAGCGTTGAGATCGCCAATTGACTTCTAAATCCCTTCCCGGAGATCGTCAAATCTTTGATCGAATACGATTCCGCTGTCACTGCTCTCGGCGTCTGGAGATCCTCCAATTGTTCCATCGTCCAACGTGGAGATCTCCAAGCGAATCCTAAATACCCCTTTGGAGGACGTGAATAATTAACTCTGAATCCCTCTTTTGAGATCGTCCTACTTCAATCGCTTACTTTTCAAGCCGCGTCCCGCCTTTGAGTCTCTCGGTGTCTGGAGACCTTCCAAATACTCCGTTGCTCAGCGTGGAGATTTTTTACCTACTTCGTCGCTCAGCGTGGAGATCTCCAAACTACTCCGTCGCTCAGCGTGGAGATCTCCTAACTACTCCGTCACTCAGCGTGGGGATCTTCTAACCACTCCGTCGGTAAGCGTGGATTTCTCCTAACTACTCCGTCGCTCAACGTGGAGATCTTCGAACCACTCCATCGCTCAGCGTGGAGATCTTCGAACTACTCCATCGCTCAGCGTGGAGATCTTCGACCTAATCCATCGGTCAGCGTGGTGATCTCCAAACTTATCCGTCGGTAAGCGTGGAGATCTTCTAACCACTCCGTCGCTCAGCCGTAGAGATCTTCGAACTACTCCATCGCTCAGCGTTGGGATCTTCTAACTACTCCGTCGGTAGACGTGGAGATCTTCTAACCACTCTGTCGCTCAGCGTGGAGATCTTCTAACCACTTCGTCGCTCAGCGTGGAGATCTTCTAACTACTCCGTCGCTCAGCGTTAAGATCTCTTAACTACTCCGTCGATAAGCGTCTAGATCGTCTAAGTATTCCGTCGAGATCACCCTTACTTCAACGCGGTCGGATGCCGTTTAGGACTCGGGGCGTCTGGAGATCGTGAGTGCGCGATGCGGAGCGTGGAGAGCAAGACGACGCTGCTGGCGGCGCCGCCTCTGGACAACTTCACGTGCTCGCCCTCTCGGCCGCCGGCTTTTGACGGCGCTGGGCCTCACGCAGGCCTTCTTCATCGCCACCCTCTCCCTCAGCATCCTCGTCGCCAACCTCCTCGTCATCACCGTCATCAACAGCCGCCGCTACTCCAAGTACATCCACTCACAGGTAGGCATCCATCCATTCTTTCCTCAATATATAAATGGGGGAGGGGTGACATATTGGGGAAAATGGAGATGTTGCATGTGTGAGGAATCTGCGATTTGACTGTTGGCTCTTATGTAAAAGTTCGCGAGAAACACGATGGTGCCACTGGTTTTCTCTGAAATCATCTCCCAAGCTCAAAAAAAGCTCTCAAAGTGAGGTCAAAATGGAGGGGATATCTCACGCTATCCTGAGAGTCCACCTCTACATCAAGACAAACTCTCCATGCAAAGATAGGGAGCAAATACATTGACAGGGCTGCCACTTCATTTTGGGACTCCAAAACTGAAAACACGGCAACCCTGCTAATGTATTTGCTCCCTATCTTTGCATGGAGAGTTTGTCTTGATGTAGAGGTGGACTCTCAGGGTAGGGCGGGATATCTCCTCCATTTTGGCCTCAACTTGAGAGTTTTTTTTGAGTTTGGGAGTTGATTTCAGAGAAAACCAGTGGCACCATCTTATTTCTCGAGAACTTTTACATAAGAAACAGCAGTCAAATCGCAAATCTCTCACACATGCAACATCTCCATTGGTCGGTCTGTCATTATATCTGAACATCTTCACACTCAAGGGTTAATGACTTGCCGATCTACGATATTTTAAATTATGTATGTCGTTCAACGAGTCGATGCCGGTATGACCAATTTCATGTACACTGTCGTGTTTAGGAAAAACGCCTGTTTTTAGACATTCAGTTTTTGGCAGCAGAAAATTTACGGCTAGTGAAACTAAAAAACATTCTTAAATCGATTTTTTCGAAAATGTGGATTGGTTCCTGTCAATCCTATTTGATCAACGCGGTCCAAAAATATGACCGAGTGCCTGTGCCTGATACCCCATTCTGCCGTGCTAAGGAAAAACGCCGTATGAGCTATCAGGCGTTTCCAAATTTTCTTGGGTGAATCACGGATTCTAGAGACGATTTGTAATATTTTCTTCCAACTTTTCAGAATCGCAATTTCACCTAAGTTCCTGAAAATTTCAGGGCAAAATATTCGTAGCGCTCCTCAAAAATAAACATTTAACCGAGAAAATTTGGATTGCATTTTGCAAAAATGAACCACGAGCAATGCAAAGATGCTAAGATTGCCCAAATGCACCTTTCGCAGTATAATACCTGAAATCATGAAAAAAGATGAAATTGACATGGTAATTTTTGTCGTAGATTCATTGTTTTCAGCGAGTAAAATAGAAACTGGCAATAGATAATCAGTGTTTTCTTCCAAGACGAAAGAGGGTGCAACAATCTTAGCAACATTGCAATGCTCCTGGTTCCTTTTTGCAAAATGCAATCCATTTGGCAACTCTCGAATGTTCATACGACGTTTTTCCTTAACGCGGCATATTAAACTCCTGTAAAAATATTCGTTTGGATCCTTGGGCTCTTTTAGGCGAGAAACTCGGTGCGAGGGGTAATCTGCCGTGCTAAGGAAAAACATCGTATGCACCTTCAGGCGTTGTCAAATTTCCGTTAACAAATCGCTAATTTATAGGAAAATTTCTGAATATTTTTCTGTCAATTTTTCAGATAATTTTGTTCGTAATTTGATCTAAATTGTCAGAAAATTTCAAGGAAAAATATTCATAACTCTCTTCAAAAATGAACATTTTATCGGAGGAAATTTGGCAACTCTCGAATATTCATACGGCGTGTTTCCTTAGCACGGCGGTAATCATCATGACAACGCGGTGGGGCGGTGAGTGACACGTAAAATGAACGCAAAGAGTGTGTAATCCCACCCCGGGTGCGTTGTACTCCTGGCGAGCCCATTTATACTCCTGTCGGCTTAGCGCGCGGCTCACGGCGAAAAACTCCCGTCTGAGGACGAGCTTCATGAATAACCCCCGCTGAACAAGTGCCTTAACGCCTACCGCCTTTCAATCGGAGTAGGCCTCTTTGGCTCCTCTGTCAAAAATCCAACTTAATTTGTGCTCGGCTCTCGATTTTGCTCAAAGAGCTCCCGTTTCCCTCGGATGTGTGACCTCGTTTTCTGCCGTCCTCAGGCCTCGTCTCCACGAAGTCGAGACGAAGTCTACGAAGGCGGGAAAAATATTGAGTAGGTCAATATCAAGGGTGGGAACCAAAATAGTCAGATATGTAACTGTCAAATACTTAGCAATTGAAAAGTGACATCTTTTTTATTTAAATTTGATTGACATGTGTTGAAATTAAGTTTTTTGAAGTGCAAATTTTCCTGAAAATTTGTGATTTGCAGAAGGATATTGGATCGCATTAAGCAAAAAGGAATCAGCGTAATTACAGTGTCTTCAAAATGGTGCAACATTTTCTTTTTGTTATGAGTACAGTATTAAAATGTACGCAAGCATTTTACTTTAAATTTAACCATTTTTTGGTGGGAAGCCAAAACCATTTCAATTTCACCGAAAAAAAGGGAAGTTGATTTAAAATTCTTAATGTAAAAAAAAATGTGCGAGAACTTAAAAAATGCTGAATTACCCGCTGCGATAGTCACTTCAGCGATTCCGAGATGTAAAACTAGCCGCTGCGGCGGGTAAATCGGCATTTTATAACTCTTGCACTTTTTTTTTTTTTTTTTTTTTTTTTTTTTTTTTTTTTTTTTTTTACGTCTAGAATGTTAAATCAACTTCAATTTTCTTTCGGTGGAGATTTCTAGATACTCATGATGTAGCAGCATGTTTACATCATTGTAATCGCGCTGGATCCTTTTTGCCAATGCGATCCATTCGGCATCGCCTGGCGGCTCATTCGGCGTTTATTAATCTTAGCACGGCAGAGCTGAGGCAAGCGTTTTTGTAGTTTCATCGTCGTTTTATTTTTGCTTCGGCTGAAGTTTGAAACAGACTCATTGATAACATCGGCATCAGCGAAGTCTTCAAAGGGACACGTCGTCTAAGTGGGCTCGCATGGTGTTACACACACATTGATCGGCCGAGCCGCCGCCAGCGCACAGTGGATCGAGTCGATTTGAGAGGTCGGACATGAAATTTTTGTCTAAAATTGCAATTTTGATGTTCACTGGGAAAAAAGCACATTGGATCTAGAGTCCAGACTCCTAAAAACATAGACAAGAAAAAGTACTCTTGATTCAATCATAGCTTAAATCAAGAACCAAGCTTCTTAATTTAAGCGGCTTTCGTTTTGATTCAGGCAAAAGTCCGATTGAATCAAGAGTATTTTTTCTTGCCAATGTTTTTCAAGAGTCTGGACTCTAGATCCAATGTGTTTTTTTCCTGTTTTTTTGGCCACATTTTAAATTTTAAGGGGTGTTCAGGGAAGAGGGGGGGAAAGGGAAGAGAATAACGACAAAACTAGCCATATCAGATGAGCGTGTATATGTCGCAGGCAAAAAGTAGAATCAGACATTTTGTCAAATGCCTAGGCAAATAGTCAAATATTATAACTTAGATTGAAATTCTGATTCTCTTCCTGATTTCAGACAAAACCATTCATTGCTCCTGCAAGAAGAAACTCTCAGTAAAAATTTGCACACACAATAGTATTTTAAACAATTTTTAGCTCCTGAAGAGACACTGATCTTGAAATTTTCAGCAGGTCGTAAAATACAGAATTTTTGGAGTTTCAACATTTAAAAATATGAGAAGCAATTGAAGAGGAAGAGACAAAAAGAGTTCGTAGGATTCATGAGTTATTTTCCCAAAAATAGTGAAAAATCGTGAGCTCCTCGCCATAAATTCACAAAATTTTGTAGACCGTCAAAATTTGACTATCTGCCGAGGCATTTGACAAAATGCCTGATTTCACTATTTGCCTGCGACATATATACGTGAGAAGAACAAGGAGACAAGTGATGGTGCGTAACCATAGATACATACATATCGACAGTGTAAGTCGGCAATCACATAACTCGTTTGCGGTGTCTGAAAATCTCCGCCTCTATAATATTTTTTTAAAGGAGAACAAATTGACATCATTTCTTGAAGTTTTTGCAGATTTTTCCTCACATAGAGAAGAAAAATCACGACAGTTTTAAGAATTGCCGTTGAGTAGGTTTCCGTTTAAAAAATGAAGTATGCTAGGAAGTCTGCGACGTTCGCAAACCGAGTTATGTGATGGCCGACTTACACCGTCGATATGCAATATACAGGCGAAATTGTACAGGGTGCTTCCAGCAGACAATTCTACGAGGAAACCAATGGAGCCACTTTTAGAACCTCAAAGTTTTGTACGAATGGAGTTTTAGACCCTGTCCACACGAGCGCGGTTCGAGGAACTTATTCGACGAACTGCCCAGTTCCCGGAACTTATTCTTTGAAACGAGGCATGCTGTCCACACGAGTTCGCCCTAACTGAACCGGAACTTCAATAACACTATACAATTATCGCAAAATAATAGATTATTACGGCCGCCAAAGTAACAAAAATAAATACCAAGACATGTAAAGGACGTAAAAAACAAAAACAAACAAATTCACATCAAAAGAAACATATATAGAAGCTCGTAATACGGGGGAAGTTCCGGGTTTTGGAGGAATAAGTTTTTTAGCTCAGCTAAAACTTGTTCCGGGAACAAGTTCCTCGGAATAAGTTCCACGAACCGCGCTCGTGTGGACAAGGCCTTAAGCTTTTATAGTTTCCAGATTTTGTCCGACCCTCCTATTGACCCCATCTACCGTGCGGCGCGCGAGGAAGGGGGCATTTGAGGGGAGACGGGGTGGGAGAGGGGGCACGGGGGGCTTTGAATGTCGCCTGGCGTCTCGCATGATTAATCCGGATCGTTTTTCAGTCGCTACAGCGGGGAGTTTTCAGCGAGGCCCAAAATAAGAGGCCGTGCAGCACCAAGGGTAATGATGATGGAGCCTGCACTTAGGATTGGATGTATGCCTGTCGCAGTTGAAGGGGAGTCGGGCTGGGTCTCTTAATCGTCGGGATTTCATCAAAGGCAAAACTATTTAAAGGAAAAAATCGCGATCAAAACCAGATTCAGCCCGACTTCATTTGGACTCAGTTAAACAGACAGTTAAACCAAATGCAAGAACAGTTCAAGAGTGAAGAATATCCATAGATGAAACTAGGAGTCGCACCTTTAGACCAAGGGGAATAACAAAACAATTGTCAACTTCTAGCAGCCGCATCAGATTAAAGATCATATACGAATCAAATTCAAAGCCATTAAAATCTCTATATTCGTAGCTTCAAAATCACTGATGACCGAAAACTTTACATGTTAGGATATAGGATTTTTTATTTCATCCATTCAATATAAGATTCGAATAGAAGGAAAACTAGAAAAACTAAAATTACCAAAGGTAAAATTGTTCAAAAGGACTCCATGGTTTGATTGTCCAAATCATAACATTTAATTAAAGACTCAAATGTTAAATGAACCATTATATACACAACAAACACGAAATTAGTAAAATAGTTAAAAACGAAAAATCATAAAAAAATGTCATTTGTTCTTTTGTAAAACTAGCACTATTTTGAAATCTTACATTACTCAACAACAGATCAAACAGATCGTATTCGATACATCAAACAGGTGCACTGGAAAAAAAACACATTGGATCTAGAGTTCAGACTCTTAAAAACATTGACAAGAAAAAATACTCTTGATTCAATCAGATTTAAGCTTAAATCAAGGGCCAAGCCTCTTAATTTGAGCGGATTTCCTTTTGATTTAAGCTTAAATCTGATTGAATCAAGAGTCCTTTTTCTTGTCAATGTTTTCAAGAGTCTGGACTCTGGATCCAATGTGTTTTTTTTTCAATGTGAGATTGTTTCGATATCGATTGGCTCAACATGTAAACATAGCCTCAAAAGTCACTGTAGAAATCGGAGGGAAGGGTCGTGATTTGGCCACGGAGGTGTTGTACCGTATCACACGAGATTGGAGGCACTGATAAATCTATACGGATTTGAATATTATATCCAATATCGACACATTGTTGACCGTGTTTGGACTTTGCTTTTACATCTTTATTTATTGGTGAGGAATATAGTTATAGTCATCATGATAATGACATCTTTCAAAACTACGAAGTTCACTCGCAAATCAAATCGAGTGACGAAGACAAAAAAGAGTGGTAGTCGAAAAACTTACCGAGTCCTAGTATCCGTATTCAATAACATTTAGCATGATTTTTGACTTCATCAGAGGAAAAAGTTTCCTGATTAAAACAGAAATATGCTCAAATTTACCGCCAAGAAGATTTTCTACTGAATCAATAAAGAAAATGATGCTTGTTCAAAGAAGAAAAGCTGCTTCTTTAAAGGGAATAGTCACTCACATTAAGAAGAGACCCGTTTTCCTTCCGCAATTTTATTCTTGATTCAAATACAATCTTCTTGACGTCACACTCAAGAATTTCTCTGCTTAAACCGAGTCATTTTTTTTCTCCAATGAAATTCAAAAATTTAGCTAAACGTTATCAAATACGGATGCTAGTTTTTAGTGAGTTTTTGGACTACCGCTCTCTTTTTGTGCCGTAGTATCTTGATTTATTTTGCGAGGAAAGCTCCGTACTCTCAAAAGATGCCTGACATTCTTAATATGCCAGAGCGCCTTCAATTTCGTATGATACTGTGCAACACCTCTGTTGTGAAATAGTTGCTTGAGGCGCCATGGTCGTGGCCAGCGCCTACAAACCTAAGGGGATACTTCAGGCATTGCGCAATGCGTGAAGTATCCCCTTAGGTTTGTAGGAGCCAGTGCGCGTTTTGCGCTGGCAGCACGCTGCTCCGCTGTGTGATGGGCTGTAATATTTAAACTCGCGGAGCCAGCGTTTTTCAACTCATGATTTTGAAATGTTGGGACACCCTGCATGGATTATTCTCATTTAAATTGATGAAAAAAAAAAAAAAAAATATGTACAAAAGGAAAACATAATGTGTGTTCTGTAAATATTAAGGCGGTTCCATGTCAAATGTAGCGATTTAATTAAGCACTTTCATTTTTTGTTTTATATTTTGTGCTTATTCTTCACTGCAGCGAGGGTGAATACGGAACCAATCCTTCAAAATCACGTATTTGAATCTAGAGATCGGTGTAAAAATGGGTTAAAACCAAAAATTGCGTGCTTCTTGGTTTTTCCCCCTCTTTTATTCCTTTTGTACAGTTTCACTCAACACAACTACGGCTCATTGACATTAATATTGATGACATCGCCTAAAAAAAAGCGTTGCAAATACTAGCCACGTTGAAAAATATGAATATTTTTAAATGAAGTAATATTTTCATTAACACAGAAACAAAGACAAAGAGAGAGAGAAAGAGAGAAAAAGAAACATACATAAGGTATAACTTAAATCGAAAATTTCAAGAATAGAAATAAAACCAAACATTCATCAATGACAGTTTGATAAGAAGAATTAAAAGCAGAAAGTAACATTTCATTTAAAAGATGAGTTATTATAAGAACACTTCCTTCTCTCTCAATCGTCTCATTTCAATATTGTCAATATGAATTTACATCGGACTTAAATATTATCTCTTGAAGCAAGTCACTGTTGCTTACTTTACAAGTGGACGTAAACTACTGGACAAATCAGGTGCGCGGACAAAAAACCGTTGACGTAAAGTACTGAGTTGAACCCGTCTATATTTTCGTTGATATTTGGACGAACATGAAAAATTTCATCAATTACATATATATTAAAAAGTACCAGACTAGGTCAACGTTTAAAATAAAATTTAAAACCTCACTAGTCAGAGAAAATTCGAAACTATCCGATGCGCGTTTCGACGCATTGGATAATCATCAGGGGCGCGACATTCGTGAAAAATTTGTAAAATACTGTAAATATAAATAAGCCTTTGGTCCGCTTCAACAAAAAACGGACTGTGCGAATCAAAATTTCATGTAAAAGGCATCATTTCATGGCTCTATTTTGATATATATCATCCGTACTTTCAAATAAATTTAGTTGTGGGCCTAACTTTTCCATTAGCCCTCGCTTTACGTGAGAGATGTTTTGCTAGAGTGGAATCGGCCGTGCATCCCACGACGCACAGTGTGTCAAGTGAGGATCACATATGGTTTTTTTTACTATAACTGCAAATTCAGCGGTCTATTTAGTGAAATTTTTAAAGTTTAAGGGATACTTTTTAAAGGGAATTTCACTAGGAAACCAATAGGACCACTTTTAGGACCTCCATATTTTGTAATAATAGAGATACGAGCGTTTGAAGTTTCTAAATTTTGTCCGACTTCCCTCATCGACTCGATTCACTGTGCGACGTGATGGTACAAAACTCGATTCAAAAGTTTTTTTGCGGTCTGCGGACTACACATTAACCGATGGCAAATTGGAATCGAGACAGGTTGCCGAAGTGGCGCGTAAAATATAGATTGAATTTCCTCTCATCTCGGATTTTTGCCGAAAACGTTTCATAAAAATATGACAACCGTGACCGTAAGTTTTCAATGCCACTCCAGTCTTTTCCCCCTCTCGATTAGCTTGTGCCTTTGTGAGGCAACCGTTAAAGTTTTTTGAGGTCGCCAATTGGCACTAGCAATTTTATCAATCATGGACTCGGAACACGGGATACGTTCTTCTCACGTTCAAGATCTTGTAAATTTAGTTACGCCCTCTATATTTTACTTTGGTCAACTACCACTTATGTGCTATGTTTTTAAAACGAAAATAGAAGCGAGACAATGCCTTTATCGAAGGCTATTAGTCAAATCAGGCATTTTATCAAATGCCCGGGCAGATAGTCCAATTTAGACAGCTCACGAAATGGAGAATTTGCAAGGGTCTGAAATTTTATGAATTTCCTGTTTAAGTGGAATCCTCTGAGTGAACTGAACACGAAGATACCCTTGATTCATAAATTGAGCAATTATTAGAGGAGATATGACAAAATAACCGATTCTGCTAAAATACATGTGTTTAAATGGGAAATGCCGCCAGATGACGAAGGCGGCACATTTTCTCACTTTTAAATCAATTTTTCTCCAATTTCCCATGTCAGAAAAAAATTATGAAAAATACTGCGAATTCAGCTCATTAGGCACTTTCAGATGAAGCAATAAAAAAATTGCGTGCAAATTCTCCATTTTGTAAATTTATGACAGAGAGCTAACGAGCTTTCAATGCTTTGGGAAAAAATAACCCATCACATCTTCGAACTCGCCTTGTTCCATCCTCTTCAAATAATTCTCGCATTTGCAAAAATTGAAATAGCAGGAATTCTGTGTTTTCATTACATGTTGAAAATTCCAAGATAAATATCCATTCAGGAGCGAAAAATCGTTTAATATACTATTGTATGATGCAAATTTTTACAGAAAATGCTTTTCTACATTAGCAATGAATTACTTCGTCCAAAATTAGGAATAGAATCAGAATTTCTGGAAATTGCTCAAGTCAATTTTGCAACCTTAGAATGAAGTTCCGTTCCTTCGTTCGGGAAACAACGCCATATTCCTTTATTCTGTACTGCCGTGCTAAGAAAAAACGCCTTATGAGTCTTCAGATGTTGCCATATTTCCTTTAATAAAAGTCCACTTTACTGGGAAAATCGTAATTTTTTCAAATTTTTCAGATAATTTTGATCGCGATTTAAATTGTAATTCCTGAGAATTTTGAGAAAATTATGCACAACCTTCCTCACAAACACAAGTTTTATTGAGGAAATTGGCAACTCTCGAATGTTCATACGGCCTTTTTCCTTAGCACGGCAATGTGGAACATGGGATTTTGAATTGAACCGATTTTTGCAAAATTTGACAGCAGAGTTGAAGGGTCAGAGTATCCTGGTCGACGGTCGACCCGTGCGTTCAAGCGAAGCAACGAACTACACCTCTAGAATGGCCGACCAGTGTTAGAGACCCGGAACGTTTTGAAGTTGATATAGGTTAGGTTTACTTGGGCTCACACAGCAGGCTGCCATCTAAACCCATGTCAGACGCTGCCCACATTTTGCCGAATATTGTTGAATAAAGTGATAGCAATGAAAAGATTGCATAATAATCGCACCTCCAAAGGTTTTCTTAACTCAAAAAATAGGAACTTTGAAAGCAAACCTAAAAAAAAATGAAAGTTTTACATAGGTTGAAATTTTCACATGTAATCCTTATGGGCAAGACGCAGCAGAAATGGAGATTGAGGTTAGCTATACTTGGGCTCCCACCCCCCTCCTGCCTTCAAAAACCGGCCCTTGCGCGTTACGCAGGTTTGCTATCTCACGGCCATTCTAGAGGTGTAGTTCGTTGAAGCGAAGTAGACACCACGAAAAAAAGGCCTTGGCGAAAAAGGGATGCTTTATAAGCGTATGACCAGGTTAGCCGAATTTTAGACATTCCTCCTATTCTTGCGGTAGCCACACATACAAAACTAACAATTTCTGAATAAAATTGGCACTCTCGCATATTGGCCAGGCGGACCTCGAATAGCCAATTACTCGCTTTCAATGAACTGCAAAGGTAGGGGACCGCTCCAGAGGCCCATCAACAGTGCTGCTGTGGAAAAACACAGTGTGAACGTTCAAATGTTGCCTAATTTCTTTCAGTACTGTATTTAATTTTGAGAGAAGGCATAACGATTTTTCCTTCAAATTTTTAGATATACAGGATTAGATTGCGGAAAAAATTATCCTAAAAATTAGTAGAAAAATAATTCACAAGTATCCTAGGAAATTTTTATTTAGTTGAAGGAATTTTAGCAACGTGTGAAGGCTAATACGGCATTTTTCTTTAGCATGGTAGAGTAGTACAGCATCATTGTTTCTGCAAAAACTCTGATCTCAAAGAGCTCATTTGTTAGAATCAACGAGTGTATTGACAAGTGAAAAAAGTTTTGGCGCGTATACGTAGAGTGCCGTTTTTGCAATCGTTTCGATCCCCGATTCGATACAATGTATCAAGTATACCGTGGTTCTTTGTCGGAAAGTGACTCGCCGGATTAGAATTTTTCGAAGCTACTCCAAAGTTTACTTATGTGTCAAAAACTACGATTGATAATTTTTTTTTACTTTTTCTGTAGTTTTTAAATTTAGATAGTGAACATGAAGAGTCTGGGGTTGGACTCTTAAATGCCACCAGTACCTCCTCCGCAGGGGAGTACTGTCTGTTCCAAGCACATCTACAAATACATTTTTATTTACATATCATTCATATATAAAACTCACCAAATTCTTTAAGCAAACAGAAATGTCATCCAAATTGTCAGGTGTAATTTTAAAACAAAGTAAGGGAAGATTTTAGACAACTTTGAATCCTATCAGAAACATTTACTTGTAAACTCTGCCGCCAAGTTAGGGGGCCCCCTTCACTTGGACTGTATTTTGCGGTTCAGAACTACATACCTGAAAACAACTATCTACACAAGGAAACAAATAGAATATATGTCGTATCCATAAAAAGCTAGATATTGTAGCTCCTAATTGCAAAATGTAGTCCAACTCTGCTTCCTCTAAGTTCACATTCAGAAAACGCCTTTATTTGGTGCTAAGCAGCCCAAAAGAGAGTTTTAAACAGATGAAAATTGAATACCAGATGACTGTATTAGTAGTTCGTGTCTCTTCGCGCACTTTTGTTGTTGTAAATGTCTTTTAATACGTATCTACAGAGATGTTTAATAATCTCCATATCTCTAAACAACTGGAACAATTAGTGCTTCGTTCCAAACTTTACTATAAAAAGGTACACGCAAACTAAACAGTCGTTTCAGTGGCATTGATGTGAGGAGTGAAGTTAAAATTTACAGAATCTAAAATTAAGCATGGAGTCATCATAAAAGACCGACTGAAAATCAGAAACGGGGAAAAAATAAGGACGTCAAAAAAGGGCTCCATGCCGTGGATGCGGGTTTGAACTTTTTTCAACTGTCTGCTGAGTTTCGGTGTGGTCTGAAAGCTCCCAAAGTGTTGTATCAGCCGTGCGTTGTGTCAGGATCCGTTTATGCTATGGTGCCAAATTGTATCGAAGCTGATGTCTCATTTTAAAAAAAAGCATTAGATTTCTAGAAAAAAAACAGTGTTTTTGTTTCAATAAAAGACGCATTTCATGCCTTCATATTAGGGGTTTTTTGGTCATTTTCATCGGGTTTGTTTAATCGCCCGATGAATTCTGTTGATAATGGTAAACAAATTGTTCAGATTTTTCCCTCCGAATTTCTTTCCACCGTTTTTTTTTATTCTATTCCTATCATTTTATTTTCTTTTATGGTTCACTTTGAAACTAAAAATATAAAATTACTTTGTTATCAGTCGGTAAATGACAACAAAATATAAGTAAAAATAGTAAAAAAAAATATATGCTAAGAGCAGCAAAATTATGATAAAACGTCACAATGACTCCACAAATTAGATTACGCTCCGAGATAAGACCAATAATCCTTGTTGGTAGTATATTTATCATAAATTAAAGACCAAACTTACAAAGGTGCAGAACTATGAAAATGATTGTGCTATTTTTCGAACGATTTATCAAAATCGTGCGGCTTGGGTCTGCTCGCCATTCAGTCAAAATTTCAGCGGTCGGTTCATGATTGTAAAAGTCAGAATCATAAACATGAAAGCTTTCCCCACCCAGTATTAACTCTGTGGTTCCATGCCGATTGCACGCCAGCACGACGGTGCTGTGCTGTAAAATCTGCCATTTGCAGACTCTATCGCGTCCACAATGCTCCTTTCTAAGGTTTGCGTTTTGGTAAATGTGTCATTTTTTAGCTGCAAAATTTTTCTTCGTAAAAATCGAAGGACGCCATAAAATTTGAATTTGTGATTTGAACCAAGCAGACGTAGGTTTTTCACTAGCGACAAGTTCAATTTAAAACACGAGGTAACCTCCGTTTAAATCCATTCAAAGTATGGATTTTAATTGAGGTAAGGGCACTTACCAAGAATCGATTATTTTTCATACATTTAAATACATAAAAACAGTTTTATCAATTTTCTTTCGCATCTTTAGGCTCACAATCAGTTTAAAATTTTCAACGTTTTTTATTCAAAGTTCACGATAAAATATCTTATATACACCTCAGGAGATGGTTCTGGACACATTTCGTGATATCGATTTTTATCATATGTTTTTTAATTCATAACTGAATTTAGGTTTATAATAACGACACGGAACCCAACACAGCTTATAGAAATTGTTTAAACTTCGGAATAAATTAGGCATTTTACACAAAAAGCGATATTCTCAACTGCACAGAATTATATCTGGTTAAATTGTACGAAAATAACGTTGAGCACATGGACATAGCTAAATTGGCTTCATCAATTCTGCCGTGCTAAGGAAGTGCTATGAACTTTCGGCGTTGCCAAATTTCTGTTGATATAACACGAATTTCTCGGTAAACTTATGGATATTTTCCTTCGAATTTTTCAGATAATTTTGTTCGCAATTTCACCTAAAATTCCTGAAATTGTTAAGAGAAAATATTCAAAACTTTTCTCAAAAATGAAGATTTTATCGAAGGAAATTTGGCAACGTCTGAAGGCTCATACGGCGTTTCAATTTAGCACGGAAATGTTGTGTGCAATACATTCATTGAAGGGCTTTCATAGGCTTTTTTAACGCCAAATGTCGGATGCAATTATTCGTACCTCGCGGGAATAAAATCTTCTTAAGGGCACGAAATTGTTTGCTAAATTGAGTCACTTTTTTCTTAAATGAAATCCAAAAATTATTCTAAATGTTATTAAATTTGGATACTAGGATTTAGTGAGTTTTTGGGCTACCACTCTGTAGTAGCTTGATTTATTTTGCGAGGAAAGCTCTGTACTCTTAAAAGATGCCAGTCACTCTTACTATGTTAGAGCGCTTTCAATTTCGTATGATACTGTGCAACACCTCTGTTGTGAAATAGTTACTTGAGGCGCCGCCGTGGCATGCTGTGGCGCGGGAAGCGACTGGCCAGCGTATTGACGCCTACAAACCTAAGGGGATACTTCAAGCATTGCGCAATGCGTGAAGTATCCCCTTAGGTTTGTAGGCGCCTGTGCGTTTCGTGCTGGCAGCACGCTGCTTCATGGATTGATTTCATTGGCGCTCCAATACATTGCGGCTTTATTCTGCCTTGCTAAGGAAAAACGCCGTTTGAGCATTCAAACGTTGCCACATTACTTCTAAGAAAAAATCAATTTCTGAAAACAGCCATGCATATTTTTCCTTGAAATGTCCTGACACTTTACATCAAATTACGAAGAAATTCTTTAAAAAAATTGGCAGAAAATGTTTACAAATATTTCCGAAAATTCGAGATTTCTCGAAAGAGATTTGGCAACGCCTGAAAGCTCATACGGCGTCCTTCCTCAGCATGACAGTACTGTACTCCTCTCTAGAGTCCCTTTATAGAGAGAGTTGGGACAACTCGGCTTATGGATGTCACAAACGGGAATAAAGATCACAGAAATCGGACTTATTTCGTAATCTTCGATCAACCAAATCTTGAATTCCTGTCTCCGCCCCTCTCTTATTCCATTTGTTCCTCGCCGCACCCCATATTCCCCGGTCCGTTTCAGTTTATAATCTTTGCAATCGGTGAAAATTTAATCTTTATTCCGGTTCGTGACACTGTGGAGGCCTTAATTACGAAAACCAATCAGAAATAGATTCGTATTGTCTTTACTCTCAGTAGCAGGCCTTGTCTCCACGAGCTTTTTCACGGAATTTGTCCAAAGGAAAATTCCCACGTATGAAGTTGGGAAAAAGATTGAGTTAATGAATATTTTTCCCTGTGACAAGTTTGGTCCTTTTACCCTTAGGACCCACTGAGAGAGGAAGAGAAAGTGTAAACGAATTGTGCGATATTTTGTTGATTACTCCATTGTTCATATTTGTTTAGTTAAAATAATGTGTCTAATTGTCAATTGAGTGCAATTATTATTGCTAACCGGTATTAAATATTTTAATCCCGGTTAAATACTCGACTTTAACTAATTTATCTTCCCGCGCAAATTAGTCGCAGGACCGTATGAGTCCCGTCCCGTGGAGACGGTAACTGGGAAAAATCCCAGAAGTTTCATTTTTGCGATTTGAACTTGGGACAAATCCCATGAAAACGTCCCGTGGAGACAAGGCCTAAAGGGACTCTACTCCTCTCTAGATCGTTTGCGCTCCAATTGAAATCAGCGGTATAACGGAGGGGTCGGTGGCCCTATGGCCAAAGATCTCGTCGATCCTGCAGACGAGGACTTCGATGATGACCTCCTAAATCTTCCCTTAACATTTTTATCCCAGAATTTGGCGGCCCGAGTCATCGCGTTAGCTCGGACGCGCGTCCACTCAACTATGACGTTGCGGCACGTGGATGACATCCGCGAGCGCTCCTTGCCCTTGCACATGCAGACCGAGAGGCGATTGCCGACGTAGTTGACACACTCGCCATCCGTGAAACCGGAGCATTGTCGATTGACCTTTTCAGCCGCGGACCGGCGCCAACGGGAACGGTCGTTTCCGAACCTCTTCATGATGGATTCGGACGCTTCGCTGATGGCGGTGCATTCCTCCTTGCAATGCAGATGCACCATTGGACACCCGCCTGCCACGTGCTTCCCGACGCACTGGAAAGTGAAAAAATTGATAATACTCACTTATCCTTTTTCGCCAGATTTTGAGATTTCGGTTGTCAAACCTTAAACTAACACTATGGCCGTTTCGGCTTCACAGCCATCATCAGGTGATTAAAAACGAAAAACAAACTAAATTACAACGGAACTGAAGGTAAAACAATATCATCACCATTATGTTAACTTCAGTTTATAATAATGCTGATAATGCTGCGTGATAATAATGTTTTAACTTCAGTTTCGTTGTAATTTAGTTTGTTTTTCATTTTTAATCACCTGATGATGGCTGTGAAAGCCAAAATGGCCATAGTGTTAGTTTAAGGTTTGACAACTGAAATCTCAAAATTGAAAAAGGGAGTTTGATCTGATACAACCCGATGAAGGAGGAAAAAGAAACATGAAAAATTTTATTTTTTATATTGATGACAAAAAGACAGAACTACGTATCTCGAGGTCAGAGCGTTAGTCCACATGCGGGGATCAAAATCATGTGAATAGCGGAAAAAAATGGTTTGGAAAATTTTATTGTTTCAAGTTGTTCATTCGGGTATGCAGAACGCTCACAAAAAAGTCTCCATGAATCCGAGGTGTGCTAGACCCAGGGGAGGGGGGGGGTGCAAATTGGGGGTATATTTGGGTTTTTCTTGATTTTCGCGGTTTAAATGTTGGCTTGAGCGCAAAAAAGATTGTATTCAATTTGGTCTATAGTGAAATGCCCAACAATGAGTATACCTAAGACTTCAGACTCCCTCGTCCCCCTCTCCTGTCTATGTCCTCCTATGTCTACAAGTTCGGAATTGCCGGAAAGTCCGGAAATAGTGCTGATTTTTTAAGAGCAGTCCGGAAGTACTGAAAAAGTGCGGAAATTCTGCAAGAAGCTCCGAAATTTGTTTCCTTTTTTGTCATTTGTGTCGAAATTTGAGGGAGACTTTCGAATTTTTGAAATTTTTCGAATTTCATCAATCGGAGGTGCTGAAAAAGTTTTGAATTTTTCTGTTGAGGAGGTACTGCATTATCACCGTATTCGTCGAAAAAATTGCCGGAAAAAGCGTCCGGCACGCCTGGCGTGGTGAAACCATATAAAACTATGGAAATGATCGATTAACTGGGTGTTCGCAACGAACACCTTAGTAGTGGATTCTTTACCATAGTTTCAAACGTGGAAATATCGGTATATCGCAAAGCACGCCACGCCACTGCTTATTTTCCCCAGAAAAACTGAAGTATGCCAGCCAGTCTCCAACGTCATCGCGCGCCGTGTCGTTATGTCATTGCGTGTTGTACATTAGGTCAAAAACGCCTTCAATTCCGCTTGATACTGTGCAACACACGGGAGTCGAAATATTTGTATCAAAGAATCGAACCCAACATCAAGTATAGTAAGACTCCATTAAGCATTGCGTCGCAACGTTGCAAACGGAAATACGTAGTTTTGCACTCAGGTCATCGATATGCTGAAGTCAGATACCGTATATCTCAGGGACTCGACATTAACAATATAATAGAGTGAGATAATAAAAGTTAACTGTGAAGGTCAAAGCGATTTTCTTCGAATGATAGTTGAAGAGCAACTTTTTGAGCAAAATATCAAATAAGATGACTGCTATTTATCACAGTTGTTGATAGTAAATATACCATAAAATCGTGTTTATTGATAAAATACTAATTTTAAATCTTCTCAAATCACAATATTAATCATTTGTGGCCTCCTAAAAAAAGGAGTTGTTTTAGGAACGACTGCGTGAATATACTGCGTCTTATCTGGACCGTGTTAGGCAGAAAGGAACTAAGCCACATCAGCTATCGCCGAATTCAGTTCGGCAATTTTAATTATTTACATGAAAGTTGCGCGGATTTTTGGGCAAAAGTCAGTGAATTTTCTGCACATTACGAAGAAAATTCCTTAAAAGTTTCAAATGAATCCGCACAAACGTTCTCTTGTGAATAATTAAACTGCCCACTTTTTGGCAATAGCTAACGTGGCTTGGTCCCTTTCTGCTAAACGCGGTCCATCCTATCTCCCAAAACAACTACTTCAATCTCACCAGATGCTGCCCAAAGCTTCTATTACCCCTTATTACAAGGCCCTTTTGATAAACTAAATTAAGTCCTTCAAATATACTCACAATTGGTCCATCCCTTCTCATACTAGGCACTTTCCAGACGCCTCTCTTGATAGTGTCCTTAGATCCTTCTTTGGCTGCAAAATTCACCCGTGTTTCCCCACAGAAACAGACATTGACGAAATTTAAAACCGCAGAGCACAACACCATCAGTCTAATGACCGTTCGGATAACCATTTTGAAAATGACAACCGTTCGTTAAGTGTTAAAAGGCTGCAGTCACCTTTCGGGCGATTAAAAACTTTAAAAGGATTGCATGATATCAGCTATTTTTGACGTCAGTTCTGCCGTGTTAAGGTAAAACGCCGTATGAACATTTGAAAGTTGCCAAATTTTCCCTGATAAAACAATTATTTTGAAAGTAAGATATGCATATTTTGCCTTGAAATTTTCAGGTATTTTAGATTAAGTTGGGAACGAAATTGTCTGAAAAAATGAAAGGAGAATCTTCCCAAATTTCCCAGTAAGTTCGTTTTTTATCAAAGGAAATTAGGCAACACCTAAAGGTTCAAATGGCATTTTTCCTTAGCGCGGCTAAGTTACTGTCAAAATCATTAGTATTGTGAGCGTTGACCTTTTTAGTTGCCTGCGTTTAAGTTTTTCTCGGAAAGCTTGGCGATAACAAAAAATCACCGAAAAACGGTTCGCCTCGCTGAATTAATTGTGAGTCATAGTGCGTGTTCGAAAGTTCAGTTTTTTGTCTCTTTGTCATTTTGCCCACATACTATAAATTTACATTGACTGCATAGTACTGCCGTGCTAAGGGAAAACGCCCTATGAGCCTTCAGACATTGCCAAATCTCCCTTAAAAAATCGTGTATCCTCGGGAAGATTCATTAGTACTTTTCCTCCTTTTTTCACAGAGTTTTGTTCGTATTTTGATGTAAATGTCTGAAAATTTCAAGGAGGAATACTCATAACTCTCTTCAAAATATAATATTTTCTGAGAAAAATTCGACAACACTCGAATACTCATACGGTGTTTTCCTTAGCAAAGCAGAGTAGTAGTTGTACCTTTTCACATAGTAGTTATCATTTTCTAGAGACATTCAGCTACCAAGGCTAATCTCTTTACAGAATTTCTGAAAGTATGAGTACACTGATTGGTGCAAAACTAATATTTATGTACTAAAAGATTATTTTTCAAAGTTTTCGGATGAAAGGATACCACATAATACAAAGAGGTGTAAGTGCCATCTTTGAAATACAAACATATTATTTTCTTATCGACAATGCTTATCTGACAACTTTTTACGTAAATTTTGAAGAGAGGACAATGTAATGGTCAAACTGGCGAAAAACCGCAAATTTCGAGGAAATTCCGAAAATAGCTGAAAATTCCGAGGATTCAGAAGATTTCGGGAAAAGTGCCGAATATTTGAAAAGTTCCGAATTCCGGAATTAATCCCGGGAAATGGCAGCACCAGACGAAATGAGCACCACTTTTTTCCTTGATCATCAAACTAACTCCTTGCAGCCTTTCGTCAGACAAGACAGCTCTCGGTAAGAAGCCGAACGTCTGTTGAATCCCGTCAAGTGATGAGGAGGTGTAAATTCATCCCGTCCGAAAAACATGATTTCCGGATGGGCAAGACGCCGGAAAAGATTTGCCAAAGTTTTGAAGACAACTTTCGAAAAATTCTGGGGAAAATTCCGAAATTTGCCCGGATTTAGTTCAGAGATTGTCAAATTGGATCTAAAGTGCCTAAATTTGATCGAATAAATGGTGAAACTGGCGAAAAACCGCAAATTTCGAAGAAATTCCGAGTAAAGCTGAAAATTCCGAGGATTCAAAAGGTTCCGGGAAAAGTACCGATTATTTGAAAAGTTCCGGATTCCGGAATTAATCCCGGGAAATGGCAGCACTAGACGAAATGAGCACCGCTTTTTTCCATGATCATCAAACTAACTCCTTGCAGCCTTCCGTCGGACAAGACAGCTCTCGGTAAGAAGCCGAACGTCTGTTGAATCCCGTCAAGTGATAAGGAAGTGTAAATTCATCCCGTCCGAAAAACATGATTTCCGGATGGACTAGACGCCGGAAAAGTTTCGGAACAAGAAAGCTCCGAAAGTTAAAAAACGAATCCTCTCGCTTCTTAGGCAGGCGATTCGTCGGAAGGGCCCCGAATCGTCCTCGCATTATCTGATCGGAAAAAAGTTCCCCCGCGATTATCGCAACAAGGATACAACTTTCCCAAGCGGCGATGCCGAATCGAAGAGCTGATATTGTGGTGAGCACTTGAGTACCTTTATGGGGACACTGGTAAAAAAAACCTATTGGACCAATGCCACGGTGCATTGACTTAAGAGTGCAGTTTCTTGTCGCCGGATTTAAGAGTCTTGAACTCTTGTCTCAAGCGGATTAAGAGTCCAGACTCTTGTTTCAAGCAACAATCCGGCGACAAGAAATTGCACTCTTGAACCAAGAGGTTTTTTTTAAAGTGTGGACAACTCGATTTATGTAAATCTTAGGACCCAAAAAGGCTACAACATGAAAAGCAAAAATCACTAGAAAAGTGCCACTGCCAACCTATGCATCACTGGAAAAAAGCGCATTGGATCTAGAGTCCAGATTCTTAAAAACATAAACAAGAAAAAGCATTCTTGATTCAATCAGAATTTAGCTTAAATCAAGAACCAAGCCTCTTAATTTAGCGGATTTCGTTTTGATTCAAGCAAAAATCCGATTGAATCAAGAGTATTTTATCTTGTCAATGTTTTCAAGAGTCTGGACTCTAGATCCAATGGGTTTTTTTCCAGTGATCTGGAAGATCACTCAATATGCTCGACAGCGCATTACAAACAAGCGTCTTTAAGGATTAAAACTTTGAATCTGAGAAAATGTAAGCGAAATAAAAGTTTTGTACGCGCGTGTTTTTATAATTTTTGATCAGTATAAATAGTTGAAATATGAAAATTAGTAGCACTGGATAATTCGAATTCATAGATTGGCTCCCCTTTTGGGCCCCAAGAGTTACATAACCTGATCAAAACTAACCTCCAAATTTTCGAGTTGTCCATACTCTCCCTATAAAGGCACTGTAGTGAACACCGGAAAAAGCAGTCCTCTTTTTTTGTAAAATTTAGCTGTGAAACGAACAAAGATAATCTCAGTGTGTTGATGGGTCAGTTGCGCTTGTCATAGAATCATGTTTAGAGGCTTGATTTGTGTACATCAGCTGAAAATAACAAGATCTGTCAAAATAGGAACTTTCTAAGTTCAATATCAACCGATATTTCGCCCTTCAAAAAGTTGGGTTTTTGACGTCATCCACCGCAGTGGTGATACCCTTGGCTTCTTCCACCTTGCTTTCATCTCAATTTCAAGTTGAGTAACCATAGTGCAAATGTACGTCACACTGACTAATGAACGATCCGGTATGAGGTGCACAAGGTCAATATGTACTCAATTTCGGAATGCGCTTGACTTTCCTTTCAACTATCGGAACTCCAAACTTGTTGTTTCAAAAATATTGAAATTAACGGTGCGTTTTGACAACGTTGCCCGGCTAAAAGTTGTGAATAATGCACTTGAGGCGACGACTCCCGCTTTATGAGACTTATGATTTAAACGATCCCGTTTTTCGTGCAGCTCAGAGGAGTCATTTGTATCGTCTACCGCTGCAATAAAAGTAACTTTTGCACTCCCGAATTGGCTCCATAAACGGATCAAAGCCCCTTAAATTGGGGCCGTTACGTTTGACTCGCCTTTGGCGGAGTATGGCGGTCCTCGGAAGTTGGTGACAATGCAACAGAAAAAAATTCCCGGACCATCCATAGTGAGTTGATTATTGAAATTGATAACCAAAGCGAGTGACAAAGGGGAAACAATGGAGCGAAGTGGAATCGAGTGGTTGTAATTGACAAGGGGGTAAGTAATAGACTAACGAACAGTCAGAGGCGGATCTAGCAATTTGGCAACACCGGATTCCCTCCATTTAAACCTATGTTAAATAATCGATTATTGCCGGAGTACCTGGTCCCTCCAAGAATCGATATATTTCCATAGGTTTAAATGGTGAAAAACAATGTTGCCAATTTGCTGGATCCGCCAATGCTAACAGTAACCCACAATACATACCCTACACAGAGAAAAATTTCAACACAAAAGTATGGTTGAAACGGGAAATAAAACACAAAATAACCCTAGCCTTCGGTTGAAGAGATATGAAGAAAATGTCAGCTAGTTTTCATGATGAAATTAAATGAAAAACGAGTGGTAAATACGAACGTCGCAATCTGAGGAATGTTTTCTCTCAGTCTCTGCATTGTTTCCTGAGCGAAAACCGCAAAACTGTACCAAAATCAACACAAGATGTGTGTTGGTTTGTGTTTCACTTCCTATGTTAAACATTGTTGCAAATAGCAAGGTGTAAATTGGACGTATTTCTGCCAAACGGAACTATGTGCATTATGACATGAGCCCTGTTATGTATATATTCTTATGGGTCTCAGAGCTCATGTCTTAGTGCACATAGTTCCGTTTGGCAGAAATACGTCCAATTCGTCGTTTTCCGGGCGAAAGAACGTTATTCCATTCCAAGTTTGCCAAATTGACTTTAACAATTAATTATATTTTACAAAAATGTACATGTGCAATTTTCATCCTAAATGTGTCTGATTTTCACATGAAATCTGAGGAAAAATCGGTGAAATTTTCAGTTAGGAATGCCGTAGATTTTCCCGGTTAATAAGCAATTTACGAGGGGAAATGTGGCAACATTGAAATAGAGTTACGTTCTTTCGTGAGGGAAACGACGAATTATGAAAATAAATACAATTGGCTTAGCCTTGCCTTGCATGCTAAATAACTTTGCTTAGTTAACTTTTCTCAATATATCGACGGTGGAACTACCGTCGGCAACACGCCATGTAGGTACTACGGAAAATGTTACAACGGGGGGTCCCAACGGCTGGCTCGGGCGCATATGCTTACCAGAAGCGACCAATAGACGCGCGGATAGAGAAAAAAAAAACAAAAAAAAACAATAAAAAAATGAAGAATGTGTTTTTTTTGTTTTCCGATTGCATCAAAAATCACTCGTTTGCTTTTAATGGTCGTTATCGGAAGGCTCATGCCCCATAACTGCACACGCGCGACAAGACGGGTTAAGTGGGACTCGATCCCTCCGCCTACCCCAACAGAGCTCAGCTTGACATCGGCACCGAGTAAAAACCTCATATCTCACACGTACATCCCATTCAAGATACGCGGTTCTCGCGGAAGGACCAGACCCTATCCCACATGAGCACAGCTGGCCTGCACCGTGGAAAAAAAACCGCCAATACGCTCACGGATCCAATTCAAGATACGCGGTTCTCGACCGAGAGGCCGTTCGAGAGAATTGAGCAGGGGAAAAAACCACCAATAGATCGTATTCGATACATCAAACGGGTGAAATTGTATCGATATCGATTGGTTCAAAACATAAACATAGCCTCAGAAGTAAATTCAGAAATCTGAGAGAATGGGTCTTTTGTACCAGATTTTTTATTCTCTTGAGTACCATTTGCCAATGCAAAGTGAAATTGTCAGGAAATTTCTCATTTTCAGCTTTTCCAACTTAAATCCTTACAATTTGGTTTGAGGTTATGTTCTATCGTTTTGAACCAAACGATACATTGAACCGTTATCGAATAAGGTCTATAAGCACGCGGATCCGATTTCAAGATACGCGGTTCTGGAGCGAAAGGCGGTTGGAACGAAGTGGGCAGGGCATTGATAAGCGGCGCTTGGCAGTATTTCAAGTTGCCCGGGCATGGGTGAACTTGAAAACTTTCGGGGCTCGTAGGCGGGGGAGAATACGGCTAACGTAATTACCCGCCGGGAAACGGAAATTGCAGTTGTTACTGTTCAAACAGCCCCGCAGAACCGGGAATCGGCCTCCGGAGACGACGTTAATTAGATTTATATCGTCGTCCCAGTCGGCTGCATTTTATAATGTCCGCCTCGTGTGCGCCAGGCCAGGCTCCTACGGCGATGAGGGATGCAATCGGCGACTGCGGATTTGTTGGAGCTTCCCTCCGGCTCCAGTGCATTGATCAGTACAGCCGTGCTAAGGAAGAACGCCGTATGCGCCCTCAGACGTTGCCAAGTTTCTTCCGATAAAAACCGAATTTACTCGGAAAATGGAGATATTGCATGTGTGAGGAATTTGCGATTTGACTATTGATTCATATGTAAAAGTTCGCGAGAAACACGATGGTGCCACTGGTTTTCTCTGAAATCAACTCCCAAGCTCAAGAAAAGCTCTCAAAGTTGAGGCCAAAATGGAGGGGATATGCCACGCTATCCTGAGAGTCCACCTCTACATCAAGACAAACTCTCCATGCAAAGATAGGGAGCAAATACATCAGCAGGGTTGCGTTGTTTTCAGTTTTGGAGTCCCTAATAAAGTGGCAGCCCTGTCAATGTATTTGCTCCCTACCTTTGCATGGCACCAGTGGCACCATCGTGTTTCTCGCGAACTTTTACGTAGGAATTAATAATCAAATCGCAAATGTACGCGCCTCTAGCGCGTAATTTCTGCTGCCGCGCCGCGCCGGGCGCATGTACGGTTCAAACGCGCACTGGCGCCTACAAACCTAAGAGAATGCGTCACGCATTGCGCAATGCTTGAAGTATCCCCTTAGGTTTGTAGGCGCTGGCCGGCTGCTCACCGCGCCGCAACGTGCCACGGCCACGGCGCCTCAAGCAACTATTTCACCACAGAGGTGTTGCACAGTATCATACGAAATTGAAGGCTTTCCAACATTTTAAGAATGACAGGCATCCTTGACAGTGCGGAGCTATCCTCGCAAAATAAATCAAGATACTACGGCTCAAAAAGAGAGCGGTACTCCAAAAACTCACCAAGTCCTAGCAACCGTATTCAATAAAGTTTAGCACAATTTTTGAATTTCATTAGAGAAAATTGACTCGATTTTGGCAGAGAACGTTCTTGAGTATGCCGTCAAGAAGATTTTATTTTGAATCAAGAGTAAAATAGCTGAATAAAAACTGAGTTTCTACTTGATATAAGTGACTCTTTTTCAATTAAAATATTTTTTCTCCTTTAAACAAGCATTATGTTCTTCATTGATTTAGAAACCTTTTCGGCGGTAAATTTAAGCATACTTCTGCTTGAATCAAGTCACTTTTTGCTCTAGTGAAGTTAAAAAATCATGATAAACGTTATTGAATGCAGATACTAGGACTTAGTGAGTTTTTAGACTACCGCTCTCATTTGTCGTCGTCACTCGATTTAATGTGCCAGGGAACTTCGTTCTCCTGAAATATGCCATCAGTCATGATACGTTGGGGTGCCTTCAATCTCGTATGATACTGTGCAACACCTCCGTGGCAAAATAGTAGCTCAAAGCGCTGCGGCACGCCGGCGCCGTCGCGAAGTTCAGGAAAAGTAGCCTCGATTTTGGGTCGAAGTCTACGCACTACTCAGAACCGTCGCTAAATTTTTCAGACGTACGAAACTGTTTTCTGAGAACCCTAAAACACCGCTAACTTCTTTTTCCAAAAAAAAAAAACGTGTTAGGCATATTTTTACTCCGGGTCACAGACTCGAGTGTCCATAAATTTTAAATAGAGGCACCCCCGAAACAGCCGAGAAACCCCTCTCTCCTCAGACGAAATCCCAACTCGGGATTTCATTTTAACGCGACACCCAACAGCGTCAAGACATCCAAGTCTCCTCTTATGATAAAAATGAAAACCCGCGATTCGATAATCGAATTGATATCGAAGTGCTTGTTCGATTCGATAAATTGCATCACTGAGATAGGGCTTTACCGATCGAGGTAATTCGATAATCGAGTGTTATACCGCAACGTGTTGCTCCGGAAACGGGGGCGGGAAGGAAACCATGAAGGGTTTATTTTCACATTATTTTATCGCGCTAACACCGGTGGGGGTGGGTCGAGGGGTTGAAACACCGACCGTGTGCCGCGGAGGCCTGGCAGATCTGTTTCGGGTCCATTTATCGTTCGTATTTTGTATTGCGTAGGCATCTTCATTTTTTATGACACCGTAACATTCTTGCGTTTATCCCAAGCGCACCCACCCTTAGTTGACGCGTGCATTGCTGCCACACCGAGCGGAATCGACGCTGAAAAAAAAAATCGGTCATATGAACCGAACGTCCGGTGTTCCATGCCATCCCAAACATTCAATTTGTCAAACTGAACTTTCGGTTTGTCCAACCGAACGTCGGCATATATGAACAAACCGCACAATTTTGCTCGAATCAAGTGACCTGTTTTTTTTTATCATTCTATTTTAAGATTTTATGAGGCGAAATCATCAAGTCACTTTTTTGTAGTATTGAAAAAACAAACTCCACTGAAAAAAAGTTCGGTCTTATGTGCCGGAGTTCGATGTTCCATATCATTCCAACTAATTCGGTTCGTCAAACTGAATTTTCGGTTTGTCAAACTGAACGTTCGGTTCGTCAAACTGAACGTTCGGTTCGTCAAACCGAACGTCGGCATATATGACCAAACTTTGTTCGTCAGTTCAATGTACAGTACTGGTTCGATTGCAAAAACCGAAAGTTGTGTTTGACAAACCGAAAATTCAGTTGGACGAACCGAATTAGTTGGAATGATATGGAACATCGAACTCCGGCACATACGACCGAACTTTTTTTTTAGTGGAGTTTGTTATCTCAATACTAAAAAAAGTGACTTGATTCGTGCAAAATTGTGCGGATTTAACGGCATGGTGTCCAGGATCGGGAAAAACTGGGAATCATGAGAGAATGAAAGATTTTAGGTAAAATCGGGGAATCTTCTCCTCTACCGCTTTTAGACCATCTTGTTTTTAAAGATTGGGAAAACTTTAAAAACCTGATGTTATTATGGTTTATGTTAAATTGAGTTGATTTTATTTACCTATATTTCTTCCTGCGCTTGTTTATTTTTAATTCTCCTAAAATATTATTATTTCACCAAATACAAGCCTACATTGAGCATACTTAAACTTTGCGGTCAAACCTGCAAAAGTGGTAAAGGATACTGACAAGGCCGTACCGTGGAGGCTGATTTAATATCATTCTTCCATCGCATTGCTAAGGCGCAATGATACAACTATACGTGCTCTCCGGAACGCGTGAGGTATCACGCCACAATTGAAGGCGTTTTCGAAACTGCCAACTTTCCAAATCAGGAACCTTTAGTCGCATGGATAAGCGTCAACCAAAACTGGCCGGCAAATATTAAGCACTTTTGCAGCCCTTCTTCAGTACATGTACTAAAAATTCAGTTCCTCAAAAGCAGAAAGAATGCAGTACTTTTTCGATGTCTTTTAGTTAATTATTAAATTGAGTTCATATTATTAAGTTATATTTCCTCCCGCACTTGTTTACTTTTAATTCTTCTAAAATATTATTATTTCACTAAATACAATCCTACCTTGAGCAGACTTAAACTTTGCGGTCAAAACTGCAAAAGTGGCAAGGGAAAACTGACCAGGCCGCAGCGTGGAGGCTGATTTAATATCAATCTTCCAAAGCGGAATCAATCATCAAATTGTGCGGATTTAACGGCATGGTGTCCAGGATCGGGAAAAACTGGGATTTATGAGTGAATGAAAAATTTACGGCAAAATCGGGGAATCCTCTCCTCTACCGCTTTAAGACCATCTTGTTTTTAAAGATTGGGAAAACTTTAAACACCTGATGTTATTATGAATTATGTTATTGCGCCTGAGCCGCCATTATACACCTCTTGAATGGCAGATTTGAATATTCAAATCGTCATAACAATAGCGAAGCTTTCAGATAATATAAGCGTTGAGATCACTCGGGAATGCCTGGTCTTAAAACTCCTTTAAATTTTGGAAATGCAATTTGATCTCCCAGGAGTTAGAATAGTTGCGCCAAGTGGAAGCGTACTATCGGTGAAGGCGCTAGGTTGGAGATCCTCGAACTTAAAGTTCCTTCATTTTGTCAGTGGTGACACCTAATTTTCTTTTGAGCAACCGTGAGCTGCCAACAGAAGCTATTTGCTCGTGATAACGTTACATAATTTCTTCGCGTGTGGGTAACCCCTCGGAGTCCTGCAACTCAAAGTGTCCTGCAACATCACAACGAGATTCGCTCTAAGCATGAGATTACGCGGCGAAGCGCAGCTTCCTAGAGCGGAATCGAAAACTGAAATGCCACGCTAAGCAAAAACGCCGTATGAACTTTCGAGAGTTGCCAAATTTACTCGGATAAAACACGTATTTTCGAGGAAAGCCATGCATAATTTTCCTTCAAATTTTCTGATATTTTACATTAAATTGCGCAAAAGCTTATCTGAACAATTGAGGGATAAATACTTACAACTTTCCCGATAAATAGGTGCTTTATCAATAAAAACGTGGCAACGCCTAAAGGCTCATACGGTGTTTTTCATTAGCCTGGCGCTCGTTCCCTCCTGGCTCTTAAATACACATCAGAAATCGGAAACTCCTTTCAAAACCGCTGCACCGAACGAATTACATTCCGAATAAATCCTGGAGGACACGTTGCGTCATGAATAAGAGATTATATCCGTCTTTAAGGGGGAGAGGGGAATGGTTAGGGGAGGAGGAAGGGGGGGGGCTTGAGGGGTGGTGCACGTGGAAAATAAGAGGAATACCTTGCGGTAATCGAAATAAATCAAACGCACATGGGATGTGACCATATTCCAGCCCGCGAGATGTATTGCTGGCTAGCGGAGAGGGGCGTTGCCGTTATTTGAGGGTGGCTTTTTGATTTATAGGGGCATCGCGTCGGCCAAAGTTTCAGAGGGGACAAAGTTTCAGAACCTGATCATAATTAAGACAAAGAAAAACACTAATAATGGGGCGTAAAACTGTATGTAACAAGACGGTAAAATAGAGGAGGATTGGCGTTATTTAAGGGTGGCTTTATTTTGATTTGCAGGGGCATCGCATCAGCCAAACTTTCAAAGGGGGCAAAAGGAGGGATTCCTAGACTTAAAGGCCGTTTTTTGGGCCCCTTCTTGGCAGAATTCCCGCAAATCTACAATTTGTTACTCATATTTTAATTTTTGTCTATATTTTACGGAGTGCATGCATTTGGTCATTTGCGGTCTCCTTTCTGGCCGAATACTGGCCTGAACACCGCAGTGGTAGGGAAAAACGTCGTATGAGCCTTCAAGCGTTGCCAAATTTCCTCTGGCATATCATTACTTTTCAGGAAAATTTTTAAAGAATTTTCGACCAATTTCTCAGATGATTTTGTTTTTAATTTGATTTAAAGTTTCTGAAGATTTCAAGGGAAAATATTCATAATTTCCCTCCAAAATAAACATTTTATTGAAGGAAATTTGGCAACTCTCGAATGATCACACGGCTTTCTTCCTTTGCACAGCAGAACATGGGTCCGATGGGCGACACTGGTAAAAAAAACCTCTTGGTTAAAGAGTGCAGTTTCTTGTCGCCGGATTTAAAAGTCTGGACACTTGTTTCAATGCAAAAGCCGCTTGAATCAAAGCAAAATCCGCTTGAATCAATACAAAATCAGCTTGAAACAAGAGTTCAAGACTCTTAAATCCGGCGGCAAGAAACTGCACTCTTAAGTCAATGCAATACGACATTGGTCCAAGAGATTTTTTTTACCAGTGGATGTTAGCAAAAAATGTGGTGTTCTTGGCATTCAATCGCGAACCCGCAATTTTCTCCGAAAGTCAGCTATCAAACCCATGTCCAGACCAGTTTTAGACGCAAAAAGAGACCAAACATGACAAAATCATGATGCATCCCTTAAAATAGACCTTAAACAAACAAAAAATCGTAGAGCTGAGAAAATTCACCCAGGAGCTGCCCAAAAACTTCCCTTATCGATACAACTCCTTTCAGATCTTGGTCATAATTTTAATTGGCACCCATATAACTCAACCCCCTCCCCTTCCTGTATGGCCAATCCTCATAATGTAATCTATTTTAATTTCCATTTCTCAATTTGTTTCAGGTAAAGCACGAAGAACCTTTATCATGATCCTATGTAGGGTAAGACTCATGCCTTTTGTCTTGTTATCACTGTTTCTTATATCGTCACCTTCCGACAAAAGTATCACAAGCGCCATGTGACGTTCAAAAATTTCCGCCGTCGTTTTATTTTTTTACAGAGAAATTTTTGGTTGATTCTGTTCGAAAATTTCACTGAATTTTATCGGCAGCACAAAGAAAATTCAGTGAAAATTTCGGACAGCTTCGTAGAACAATTTCTCTGTAAAAAAATATAATGGCGGCGCAAAACTTGTAAACGTCGCATGGCGCTTATGTGATACTTTGAAGGTGGTGAATTCAAATTATTGAAAAAATAAGCGACCAAGCTTCTAATAGATGAACCAACAATTTAATCAAAATAAAAAAGAATTTGATTGTTCCGGCATAACGAACTAGATCTTCTTTTCAACTGAGCTGTTAATCGAATCTCACTTTAACTTTGAGTAACTTTTACCGAGATTTTTTATTTGAATAGTGATGAGTCGGAAGCATCGTGAACGGAGGTCCCAATCAAGTTAAGTCACAAACCTGTTTTTAGGTGTATATTTAGGCTATCTTGTTCAATGTTGACTTGTTTGATCGACTAAAATTTTCTCGGTGAATATTGAAAATGGACTTATCTTCACACTGAAAAGAACAAACAATTGAACTAAATCAAAAGGAACTACGTACATAGAATTTGCGTGCTTCATAGAGCCTTCCTATTTAATTTTTAGCACGTAGTTCCTTCAATTAAAAATATGCCCAACTCTTGAATAATACTGATTCTTTACCTGCGTGGCGTGCTTTGCGATTTATCGATTGATATACCATTTAAATCTATGGGAAAGGACCAATAAACAGGGTGTGATAAACACACTATAATAATTTATTCTAATGGGAAAATATCTTGGCTTGCTTTGCGATTTATCGATTGATGTGCCACTTAAACCTTTGGGAAAGAATCGATTAACAGGTTGTGATAAACACCTTAACAACCGATTCTCTATCATAGCTTCAAATGGGAAAATATCGATAATCGATCATTTACACCTCGCCGCTGTTCAATAATAGAGTTTGGTGACCATAACTATAACTAGTTCTTCTCTATAGTTTAATAACGGTTACACTCGTGTCTCTAAGACTCTGGGCGACTGATTTTTCTGTAAAGGAAGAAATTTAGGTATTTGTTCGTAATTTTCTCATTTATTTTCTTCGGTTTTTAGTTTTTGCATGCAGATTTTAGACATCGATGATAGCTGATTTCTCTTGTTCCAATGACTTTGTCTTTGTCCATCGCTCGAGGGTTTTCGAAATCCTTGCACGTGCGTTCTTTAGCTGCTGTGAGTCGTTTGGTGATTCTGGCAGCAAGACTCCGTAATGACCACCTCCTGAAATGGAAAAATAGCTTCATTTTCCAACGAATTTTGGTTCTAAAATGTAAATTTGCAATTTTAGGTACCGTAGCACACATCGCAATGCATTCCAAGCCTGTGATGAATAATAGGAGTATTGCAAACTTTTGATGGAGCAAAAAGAAGAGTTGTTTCCAATAGAAAATTGCTAAAGTTTGAAATTCACACCTAACTTTAACAATATATGGACGAAATATGCGCATTTCATAGGCTCCTTTTCAAAAAGTATACTTTCGACTATTGCATGTGTACTTTCTATTTTTTTGACCCATTTTCATAAAATTAGCGTGATAAGAGCCAAATTCGCACTACCTAGAGTCCAGTCAGTATCCGTTTGTTTCAAGACAGACTGGTCAAGCAGCAAAGGAAATGTTTCATCCCCGAAATATAATTCAAGTTTCACTAATCTCCTTCAAAATCTATTCCAAATGTTATTATTCTGCGTAGTTTCATTATTTTCTTGGAAATCGTTCATTCCGACGCATGCGACACCTCTATAAAAATTAATAAATATAATTATGAAAATATACGTATCTGCTGCTGCTCAGGCAAACTGCAAGCCAACCGGACTACATATTTCGATTAGGAACTACAATTTTCGACCTATCCGTAAAAACACTAATCCGAATAGGGAAATTAATGGTACATACATTGTTACTGTTACAGTGCTGAGCCAGAAATTGTAGTTCCTGATTATAAAATGAAGTCCAACTCTCATTTCTATGTCTTCGAGTCACCTGTGACGTGATTCATTTTTATAAATGTGAATTATTTCTCAGATTACAAAGATAAGAGAAATAAATAATTGTGTCTCAAACCTTTAATTCGAATGGCGATGCTTCCTTTCTTAGGGAACTTCGTGATGCCAACTTTAGACCAAGGGTCATTCGTGCCATGAACGAATATTACTCCAGTCACAGGCAGGTCCAATCCCTTATATTTCTCATTAGTCTTGTTGACAGCATTCTCAATAAATTTGGTGTCAAACCTAGAAATTATTTTCAAACGTAATATCAAACAAAATCAATTTGTTGCGACTTTACTGATCAAACAATCTAAGTACACGTAAATATTTCTTAAAGGTAAATAAAACAGGAAACTCCGAGTTTGAGGATCCAAATTAAAATTGACCGTCTTGGATCAATTATTAGTTTTTGAGCATTACTAATCATTTGAGTATCTTAATCTCAGTATGAACTCTGAAAAATTTGCTGCATTCAGGTAAAAACTTACCACTCCAAAATTTTACCTGAGAGAATAAGTTCTCTTCTTGCATTATAATTGGTTTGGTTTCGAAAACTTTGTGGACGTCAATGTTATGACTAAAATTTTACCTTGTGTAATACATCGTGTTCTTAAAGTAACAAAAGTGTCTCATGAAAAATGTTTAGGACATTATATTTCTTATTGCAGTGAGGATTCATGATAGTAAAGTAACTGCATTTACGAGTGCAGGCAGTGAAATCAATGATGTAATTACTATAATTCAAATTGATTTAACAAAAAGTAAGGTCGTCCAATTAAAAATTATTAATTTTATTTAGTTGTAACTTCTGAGTTTAATTTATCTTGGTTTAGTCCTTGGGGTTTTTGACAATGTACTTTTTACGAGTATCGAGGAGTCAGCCCGATGCCTCAACCTCCGACCTGGAGGACCAGAGTTTGATTTTGGAGTTGCCTCTCCTAGACAGGTTGCTTTCACTGCAGCTAAGAGCCCTGTCTGCCCCTCCCTTGGGTGATTCCTACGCCTAAAAGCCGGTAACCAACTCCAAGCTCCCTTTGAGGTAGGTTTTTGGTTTAGTCCCCCCCTTTGGTTTAGTCCTCATATTCTAAAAATTAAAAATTTTTTAGATGATTTTTCAAATGGTGTGCTAATTTTTCTCAAATAGGTAACTAAGCTTGACTTACTTAACGTCAAACACGTCCTTGCAAATGCTGTCATAAAAGTCTACGGTCAACTTGTCCCCAAACAAATTGTTCTTTCGGCTAGACGTCGCGAACCAACCGAATTCCGTGCAAGTTTGGTAAAACCATTGGCGAGCTAAACATATAAGAAGAAAGTTATCATAGAGATCGAGTTTGACAGGCAAGATCCAAGTCAAATCAAAACTGAAGTGTGAAAAAAGTGAAGTCTCATCCTCCCCAAAACTAAATTTAAGATAATAAGGTATTTTTTCAGACGCAAATTATTTAATATATTTAGATTTTGACTTGAGAAATTGTACAGCTACTGAAGCTGAAATCTATTTGTAACTTCTTTTTTTTTCCTCGAAAATTGACCTGGCTTCTCTCTGTGTAAATCTATATTCATATTCATCAAGGAGTAAAATATATATTACCATCGTATTTGCATTTAATGATGCTGAACTCGATTATCCTCCCGCACATTTTGTCCCCCGAATTCAATTTTTAACCTAATTTCTTCCTTATGGAGATATCTTAATTACTGGAAACTGCGGGATTTCCTCATAAGGGAGCTATTGGTCTCGCATGTAAAGACATATCGTGGTTTCTTCAAACGGAGAAGTAAAATCATGAATTTCTGTGAGAAATCTATGCAACTTTGAAGCCGAATTTGGGATTTGGCCTCCCCGGTGTAGTTTGTAATGCGAGTCCTCATGTATATCGATGGCTGAAGAGCAAAACCACTCATCTCAATCGGGGGTTTTCAAAATTCCCGCTTTTAAATTATTTTTTCTAGGAGGAACTAGAGTCCCTTTATACTGAGAGTCAAGACAATTTGAATCCATTTCTGATTGGTTCCCGTATTTTAGGCCTCCACAGTGTCACAAACGGGAATAAAGGTTACATTTTCACCAATTGCAAAGATTATAATCTGAAATGGACCAGGGAATTACGGGTTCGGCAAGGAACAAACGGAATGAGAGGAGGAACGGAGAAAGGCATTTGAGAATGGGCCGATCAAAGATTACGAAAAACGTTCAATTTCTGTAATCTTTATTCCCGTTTTTGACATCCATGAGCCGAATTGTCTTGACTCTCAGTATAAAGGGACTCTAGGAGGAACAAGCTAACTTCATAGCTTCGGTCTTTTACAGAATGCTCTCCAAACGGAGAAGAAAAATCAAAGATATTTTCAAGAAATTTATTCGACTAGTTTTCCCGTAAACAATGATGTATGATTTGCAACGTCGCAACCAGAGGTACGTGGTTTGGCACTTCGGCCATCGATATGCAGTATGCTCCTATTTAGAAGAGAATTTTTGTAGTGGGACATCTGTGAAATAAAAAAACCTGCTGGAAGATTTACGGGTAAATACGCATGGAAAACTCACCTCCCCAACCTTCCGTATATGAGATCTTGTTCAGTCTCCATCGGTTGATTATGTCGGAATACTTCGCATAAACGCAGAAATCATAATTAGTCTGTCTACTGAATTCGGCATATCGATGAACCTGGGAAACATATTTACCGTGTCAATTAAAATGAATTTTTCGACCGACCTATCTGGCCGTTCATTTCTCTGTACGGTGAATTGTAATATATTAGAGCTGTTTCCTAACAAACATGGAAGAATTTATTCAAACGTTGAGTTTCTCTGTTAAGATTTGGCAGCAGGGGCTGCGTTTCAAAATACCATAGGAATTCTTAAAGCCGGCTATAGAAAGCGATAGAAAATCATATATAGGTGGCTGGATATATATCAATTAGCTGGCTGTAGAAAGCGAAGAAAATTATTCAGCCGGGCTAAACGAAGCGATACACAATTATACAGCGGGGCTATAGTTCCTATCACCTGTTACATAGTTTATCGCCTGGCTGTGCTTCATCGCCATCGGCTGTATGAAATTATATAGCCGGCAATAGAGGCTACAGGAAATCTTACAGCCGGCTGGAGGTCTGTAGTTTTTTGAAACACGGATCCTACTGCCAATTTTTACCGGGGTTACCTGCGGTGATTTTTGTTTCTTCCTTTCTTCCCTTCCCCCCGAAATTTACTGACTCTTATGTGAACCATGTAAGTTGATTTCTAACTTCTAATTTGGATTATTTTCAACACATCAAACACAATTTTCACGGAAATTGAAGGATGATGCGACGAAACATGCAGTAAAGTGCTTCAATTCTTACCGAGTTCAGTGGACCATTATATCTAGAAATATAGGAGAAAACTTCTCATTGTGTTTCAGATACGATTTAATAATCTCCAGCAAAGCTTGGCGTTCTGAAACTCACTATACTTAAACACTACTGATATTGAAGTAATAATATTACAATGGGCCTGTTGCAAACTTTTGCTAGAGCAAAACGAAGAGTTGTTTCCTACAGATAATGCCTCAAAAATCACGATGAGCGCATCGGCAAAGTCTGAAATGCACTCATAACTTCACAATCTGCGTAAGAAATTTGCGGTTTTTTGAGCTTCCCGCTTCGAAAACGATACTACGGTACAGGTGAACATTTTGTTAGAGGAGTCGCTCCATTGGCGACAATACTCATCATGGCCGACGCCAGTCCGCCAAAACACGTGTGATGGGACGAGATAACACTTGAACAGGATTAAACCATATAACAATCGGCGTGTTTACGTTCATATTTTCCTCGCCCGCCTTAATTGACCTTGAACTCTCCTCGAATTACGCGAGGAACTGCGCAAGCGTCGGCCATGATGAATATTGCCAACGATGGAGCGACTCCTCTAACAAAATGTTCACCTGTGCAGTAGTATCGTTTTTGAAGCGGGAAGCTCAAAATAACGCAAAGGGTATCCCGGGATAAGCATGTCAAAATGCCCTTGTGAACGGATTTTTATTTTAACCATTTTAAGTCATCAAGGGTGTCCTAAAACTTAGGTTTTGGGGAATTTTAGCCCCCCAACCCCCTCCGCCCCCCCTCAGACCCCCAAAAACCGCTTTTTAGGGCTATTTTTGACTATGCTAACGTCTTTTCCTCATAACTTTCTTAATTTTCGATAGAATTGAACCAAAATTTGTCAGAATCTACATCAATTAGCTTAGTTTCTGTAGAAAAAAATTCATCATCATCGAATAATATTTTAGCTTCTAAAAAAATTCGTAAAATTTTTTAGAAAAATCATTTTTTTCCTTTTTTTCGCGCTAGGTGACGTATGGAAACGAGGACACAAACAAAAATTGTCTCTTTTCTTAAGTTATACATCCCATAAGATAGAGACAAAATTTCGTGTTGATCGGAGTGGTGCGCCATACTTAAAAACGCAATTTTCTAACCTCAAAACGGCCAAAAATGCCACCATAGCCTCCTTTGATGACTAGGCGTGGGGAAATATGTAGAGAGAAACATCCGGTTTTATCGTCTCACCTCTTACGTGACCCACTTAAGTACCTTGAGCCAAAATTTCGAGTCGATCAGAGTGGTGCGCAACACCCAAGCACGCAATTTTCTAACCTCAAAACGGTCAAATTGCCCATTTCGGCACCCATTATCACTCCGTGTCAAAAAATAAGAAGAGAGACATCCGGTTTTATCGTCTCACCTCTTAAGTGATCCACTTAAGTACCTTGAGTCAAAATTTCGAGTTGATCAGAGTGGTGCGCAACACCCAAGCACGCAATTTTCTAACCTCAAAACGGCCAAATTGCCCATTTCGGCTGATTTCGGCACCCATTACCACTCCGTGTCAAAAAGTAAGAAGAGGGACATCCGATATTATTGTCCTACCTCAATAATTAGACACTTAAGTACATTTAGTCGAAATTTCGTGTCGATCAGAGTGGTGCGCAACACCCGAACACGCCGTTTTCTAACCTGAAACCTCCCAAAATTCACATTTTGGCATTCATTATCATTGTACGAGGGTCATCCAAAAAGTAAGTTTCCCTACCTTGTACCTTCCGAACGAAAATAGATAAATCAAATCGGTAAAAAGGCACATATTAGACATACTCTAAGCTTTAAAACAAGCTTAAGTTATTGAAAATCCGTAAAGGGGTTCGCAAGTAAACTCAATTTTACTGAGACAACCTCCTGTCGCCGCGTGCCCACCTTCGGGGTCAGAATGCGCGGAGAGTCGATTATAGAAGACTAGGGTTATCGCCTCTATACATCACATCAACAAGAAATTTTAAAGTTCTCATTGAGTAACTACCTTAGCAGTAGTTAGTAGTAGTTACCTTACTTTTTGACGTAGTCTTCACATCTTCTTTGACATTTTGGGTATCATTACCAGCAGCTTCTTGACGCCCTCCGCGTAGAAGATCTCGTCTTGGCTCCGAAACTAGTCATTGACAGCGATGTGCACTCCCAAATCAGTTGCTTTGCGTAGGAAAATTTTCCCCCAATCCTGCAAACTTTCGTACTTTAGCTTCATGTGACTTTCATTTGTTCCCGAGCGGAAAAACTTCCACGATGGAAGCGATTTTCAACCGATTCAGAGGTGCAGATCGCTCTCAATGACTGGTTTCAGAGTGAAGGCGAAAGCTTCTACGCGAAAGGCATCAAGAAGCTGCTATGATGATACCAGAAATATCAAAAAAGATGTGGAGACTATGTCAAAAAGTAAGGTAAGGCCTACTCAATGAAAACATGAAAATTCCTTGTTGATGTGATGTATAGAGGCGATAACCCGAGTCTTCTATAATCGTCTCTCCGCGCATCCTGACCCCGGAGGTGGGCACGCGGCGACTGGAGGTTGTCTCAGTAAAATTGAGTTTACTCGCGAACCCCTTGACCGATTTTCAAAAACTTGAGCTTGTTTTAAAGCTTAGAGTATGTTCAATATGTGATTACTTACCGATTTGATTTATCTTTTTTCATTCGGAAGATACAAGGTAGGGAAACTTACTTTTTGGATGACTCTCGTATGTCAGCGACGAGCCCGCTTGAAAAGTGCATGATGCACATTTCAAAGTTCATTTTGGCACCCTACCACGTAGCAGACCCGATCACTCAGCGAAACCTCTGAACTCCCAGGAATTATATGACAGTAGGGAGGCTCGCTCATCCCCCACGTAGAAGCGTTCCCTCCTCCAAACTTCAATAATACGTAGTATTGCACTGAGTACTGGCAAATGCTAGTAAATAAATTAACAAGAAAACGGCGTGTTCGGGTGTTGCGCACCACTCTGATCGACACGAAATTTCGACTAAATGTACTTAAGTGTCTAATTATTGAGGTAGGACAATAATATCGGATGTCCCTCTTCTTACTTTTTGACACGGAGTGGTAATGGGTGCCGAAATCAGCCGAAATGGGCAATTTGGCCGTTTTGAGGTTAGAAAATTGCGTGCTTGGGTGTTGCGCACCACTCTGATCAACTCGAAATTTTGACTCAAGGTACTTAAGTGGATCACTTAAGAGGTGAGACGATAAAACCGGATGTCTCTCTTCTTATTTTTTGACACGGAGTGATAATGGGTGCCGAAATGGGCAATTTGACCGTTTTGAGGTTAGAAAATTGCGTGCTTGGGTGTTGCGCACCACTCTGATCGACTCGAAATTTTGGCTCAAGGTACTTAAGTGGGTCACGTAAGAGGTGAGACGATAAAACCGGATGTTTCTCTCTACATATTTCCCCACGCCTAGTCATCAAAGGAGGCTATGGTGGCATTTTTGGCCGTTTTGAGGTTAGAAAATTGCGTTTTTAAGTATGGCGCACCACTCCGATCAACACGAAATTTTGTCTCTATCTTATGGGATGTATAACTTAAGAAAAGAGACAATTTTTGTTTGTGTCCTCGTTTCCATACGTCACCTAGCGCGAAAAAAGGAAAAAAAATGATTTTTCTAAAAAATTTTACGAATTTTTTTAGAAGCTAAAATATTATTCGATGATGATGAATTTTTTTCTACAGAAACTAAGCTAATTGATGTAGATTCTGACAAATTTTGGTTCAATTCTATCGAAAATTAAGAAAGTTATGAGGAAAAGACGTTAGCATAGTCAAAAATAGCCCTAAAAAGCGGTTTTTGGGGGTCTGAGGGGGGGCGGAGGGGGTTGGGGGGCTAAAATTCCCCAAAACCTAAGTTTTAGGACACCCTTGATGACTTAAAATGGTTAAAATAAAAATCCGTTCACAAGGGCATTTTGACATGCTTATCCCGGGATACCCTTTCTTACGCAGATTGTGAAGTTATGAGTGCATTTCAGACTTTGCCGATGCGCTCATCGTGATTTTTGAGGCATTATCTATAGGAAACAACTCTTCATTCTGCTCTAGCAAAAGTTTGCAACAGGCCCATTGGTAGTAAGTAGTGTTGCACCAAATAGCGTATCTCTTTGAGGGAAAACAGAGCTCGGATGAGCTTTTTCCCTCTGTATTGAGATTTCCAGTTTTCTGGAATTTTAACGCACGTTGGGGATTGGGATGCGTGTAACATACTGCCGTGCTAAGGAGAAACGCCGTATGAACATTCACGAGTTGCCAAGTTTCCTTTGATAGAATACAAATTTCCCAGTAAAATTTTGAATATTTTCCCTCCAATTTTTCAGATAATTCTGTTCGCAATTTCGCCCGAAAGTTCTGCAAATTTCAAGAGAAAATAATCACAACTTTCCTCGAAAATGAACACGTTATCAAAGGAAACTTGGCAACTCTCAAATGTTCATACGGTGTTCTTCCTAACACGGCAGCATAGTTTTTTTTTAGCATAAATACGTCCATTTCCAACTTACTGTCTAATAATAATACTTTACATTCAACTGATTATCGCAGGAAGGCGCGAAGCTCCCTCCTTGGACGGACCAAGTAGCGGCCAGGGGTTAGACACCCAGATACTTACATCCTAGCTTACTACTTACGGGATCGGCAATATTCTTGTCCGTTAAGATTTCGCAGGCATATTTAATTTCGTCCTCCTCCATAACCTCAACGTCCGTAACAAGACGATGCGCAAGATTCCAAAAGAAACTGCTAATGTCATTTTCGCTACCGCTCAGTGGTTCACAAAGGCTGGAAAATAAAGTGATCGAAATTATAAAGAATGTATTTTCTTCGTTTGCACGCACAGAGATAAAAGGAGGAGGGTCCGATATACTGCACAGTATTCAACATGGCCGACGCCAATCCGCCAAAACTTGTATGCAGGTTGAGATTTTAACCTTTTGTTAACAACCTGGCCTGCGGGCCGATTATTGAAACTGATAGACAAAGAAGACATAGGGAGTATAGTGCGATCCTATTGGTTGACATGGTTGGTTCTTATAGACTAAGGAAGAAAATGATGGACTAACTGTCGGATCTTTGGTGGGTTGCCGTTAGTTAGTCCATTACCTACCTCCTATGTCCATCGCCACCACTAGCTTCCATCAATACGATCCCTCCAAATCCCTTTTGTCGTCTTTGTCTGTAGCTTTGTCTATCAGTTTCAATAATCGGCCTGCTGATTACATTCACGTTTTCCTTGCGTTAATACAGATCCGTCTTGATAGCGTCGGTTATGTTGGGGATTGCAAAACATTTTAGTACGCAAGGGTTGAACGGAACAACTCCACTAACGAAATCTTCACCTGTTCCGTGGTATCGTTTTTAAGGCGGGAAGCTCAAAAAAACGCAAATTTCTACGCAAATTTTGAAGTTAGGAGTGCATTTCAGACTTGGTCGGTGCGTTCATTGTGACTTTTGACTCATTTCTATAGGAAACAACTCATATTCTTGCCGTAGCAAAAGTTTTCAACAGGCCCAATAAACGATTCTGCTCGTGTATGATGCTCCTATATTGTGTCTATGCTAAAGCTTCATAGTACATCGATATATTTTATCTCATCAAGCTGTTTGCAGCATTTTTTTTATAAAATTGAAGGACTTACTCGAAAAGCTCATCATATTGACTTGCATTATTCACGATCTTCTCGCTCATGATTTTGTTCGCAGTTGTGATTGTTTCCGCACACTCTGGGCCACCAATTGAAGACAACGTTTTCGAAACGCTTTCGAAGTATTCTGAAAAAGTGAGAATGTAAAACTTTACACCACAATGCATTATTTTCATTAGCGCATTGAAAAAACTACATGAGCACACACGATTCATACAAAAGGTTTTAAAGTCCCTGTTAACATGTTTGTGATACTGAGTAACCGGTCCAATTAAAAAGGAAAAAATTCAAGTTCAGATCGCCGGTTCAGTTTGATGATTCAAAAATAGAGAGAGTGTAGTTCAAAATTAAATGGAATAATTTTGGTAGTCATATCCTTGGCTCATAATATTCTTTTCTGTTTTTCCTCCGTTGAGAATCAGTTCTATCCTATTTTGGGATCAAAATAAACAGAGCACTTGATCCTCTCCTCCCGATACTAGTAAGAATTATAAACCGAGAAAAAAACTTCGGTCATATGAACTGAATGTACGGTGTTCAATATCGGCCTATTTGTTCGGTTCATGTAACTGCTCTCTCGGTTCATGCAACCGAACATTCAAACTGAACATAACTAACGGAAAAGCTCGGTTGCATGAATCGATGATACGGCTCCCAGAACTGAGAGAGCGGTCGCATGCACCGAACAACACGGCCGATATTGGAAAACCGTACATTCGGTTCATATGTATAACCGAACTTTTTTTCTCAGTATATCATCGTCATCGCTAAACAGGGTTGCGATCTTTCATGAAAAATAAAATCTTAAAATTTCATATGAAATCTTTCATGAAATTTCAGAGAAATGTGCAAAATATTGAAAAATATTTTTCAAAATTAAACGAAAAATTAAATGAAAGGAGACCGATTTTTGCCTTTTGGTGTTTTTTAGTGCGTGTTGCACACCCAGCCCCTGAGAATATGCTTCATATTTTTCAAAAATTTGTGAAATTTCATGAAATATTTCACGGAAATTTCTAATATTTCATATTTCTGATCCCCCCCCCCAGTAACCCTGTTGCCAAATTCTTCTTTTTCTTGGAAAAAGGAAGAGGTGTACTTCTTTTGTTTCGATGAGGAATGCGTCTCTCCTCATTTTTCGTCTGATTCGTCTTCAGGATCGAGTTTTGTGTTAGCGCTAACTACTTCCTGCATTAATAAGAAGAATCATACCGTGAAAGTCGACCTTTGCAAGTAGCGGAGCATTCGCGGATACGGCAGAATGAACCAAGTGGGGATATTTGTACCTGAGCCACGCGGCCAGCGATCCCCCGTAAGACACTCCAAAAACGATCCATTTTGGATTCTTGAAACCGTGTTCAGTGTTCATTGTCTCGATGAAATGCGCATAATCAGCCAGAGCCTGTTCGCTACTCAAATACTTCAACGATTTCGTCGTCAAATCGCTATGAACAGAAATGCAATTCAAAGTTGTGAAGGTTGGATGGTGGTTTGAGTTTTCGCAATCTAAAAGATCAGTTTATATACCATTTTTTAACAAGGTGATAGGATAGTGCTGGATTCAAACTAATTTTAGGAGCAAACTGGGCCAGAAAGTTCAGAAATTTTAAATTAGAGTAAAAAATTATGAGCTCTAATGAGTATAAAGAGTGATTTATTACTGATGAGGTCTAATAAGACCCAAACCGTTATAGATATTTCGGCCTGATCCCAGTTTAGGATTCCAATACATCTTCATGAGCTGAACAAGTGAACACCCTCCTCCCTTAGTCTTATACTAATATTCATTAAAGCTCAACATTTTTTACTCTACTTGAAAATTTTCGAACTTTTTTGCCTTGCTTTCCTTGCAAAATAGTGTTCACCCAGCTTTTTTTCACCACCTTGACACACACAATTAGGGCCACATTTTTCCACTGTTTTTTGCTTGTACATAATAAGAATTGTTTATTTAGTAGTACTTTTTTTACAGTTTTTATAACATTTTTTTAAACGCATGATATGAGGAGGGACTTCTATCAAAAATATTTTACAAAAAATTGAATTTTCAACTATCAACTTTCAATGTGCTGATCGTTTAAAGTTGTTGATCGATGTATACAAACACAAAACAAAGACAAAGGTACACATAGGCAGCCCAAAACAAACGCATATAGACTTAGAAATGTATATTTTCCTTTATCGATAGAGACTTAGAAATGTTTAGTCTTCTTGACTTATTTATCTTCGGGCGTTTCCCTGTCTTTTCCCTATTTCACCCTTTTTAAAATATTTCTTCATTTCTCTCCCATTTTCTCTCTTTTTAGGGAGTATTCACAGAAAGTTTAAAAGCGTCATGAAGAATTTGGTTTCAGAGTTTCAGGAGAAAACTACCAATCAGATTTACTCACGGTTTTGGTTGACTTTTGCCGTAGAACCTGTGCTCGATTGTAAAAAGTGCCGCTTTAAATTTCTCCGCCTGCTCGGCAATGAATCCTTGCCTCAACCAACCGACGTTTATGTCCCTGTCACCGCCAACCATCAAAAATATCAAATTGTTCCCATCGTAAAACTCAAAATCCTGGGCATAATGCTGAAAAAAATAAAAAAAAGCAACCTGATGAGTTCGTAACTTCAAACATCGTTCCCATTTGAGACCATTTTCAATTTTCGACATATTTCCTCTCAGAACCGAGCAAATTAAAAGCGCAAGAATGATGGGGTGTTTTGAAAGCAGAAAAAAACCAAGCCATACAGCTATCACCGAATTTAATTGGGCAATTCAATTTCATACGTGAAAACAGTCATGCGGATGTCTGTGCTAATTTCAGCGAATGTTCTACATAATGCGAAGAAAATTCCTTAAACTTTTCAACGGAATCCGCAAGGAATTAAAATTTTCAGTTGGCTTGCTACTTTAGGTGGGATAAAGTCTAATAAATTCAGACCCCTTGGTCTCTGATTTACAAGATTTTTATTTTTATTCACTATGGGTGGATTAACTGGAATTATTCTTGGTAACTCTTCTGTAGATGTATGCTTGCACGACACTTTAGACACTTTTTGCACGTCTTTTAGAAAATCAAATAATCCACTTAAATTTGGCAATAGCTGATGTTTCTTGGTTCCTCTCTGCTAGACGCGGTCCATTTACCCAGAGTCTATGTCTCCATAACTGTCTTGTAACTATGTCTTATTTTTACGTGAAAATGTCAACGAAACCACAAAATTGGAAATTATTTCCTGAACAATTGAAACGTTTCTCTCTAAAAAGCAGCGTCATCTTTGCTATGCATTCAAAGGCCTACTTTGAGATGATGAAAACAGTTATTGATTAAAAAATCAAGCTAAAAGACAAAATAAACAAGTAATATATCAAACTACATGTAGATGAGAAAATATAAAACTTACTGAAAACAAAGCAAACGTTTTGACCTCCTACAAACTGCGATCTTCTTTAGTGCATTAATTACGAAAAACCAATGGAAACATTTTACAAAATAAAAAAGCTACAAAACAATTCACGTAGTTTTCTGATAGTTTTGCAGTTTTGTATTTTGTAATATATTTCCATTGGTTGTTTGTAATGCACTGAAGAAGATCGCAGTTTGTAGGAGGTCGAAAAATTTGCTTGGGTTTTAGTAAGATTTATATTTTTTCTCATCCACATGTAGTTTGAAATATTACTTGTTCATTTTGGCTTGTAGCTCAATTTGTTACGCAATAACTATGTTCTGAACAGCTTAGCCAGTCAAATTTGGTAGTAAAATGTCTTTTAGAAGATGTTTCTAAGCGTTCGGCAGCTACAGTTGTCACTCTTCACGGACAGGCATTATGCAAAAAGATGATTCTCATATTTTTTTATTTTTAAGGTGCCTTACTGCCTACCTGTTCCCAAGTAGCCTTAAGCGAGGGCGTGAAGTGGTCAAGTTTCTGCGCTATCTTCTTAGATTCCACACCTTGGAGACTCTCTTTTTTTGCCACAAAATCATTCAGTCTCCTCTTGGTTGCCTCGTGACCGCTCAGTAATCCAAAATACTGAGCGGTGCTGAAAGCGGCTGCGCTCGTCAGCAAAAAAGCACATGTTACCAATTGAAAAATCAGCATCTAAAATCAAAAACCGAAGAAACGGAATGTTAGGTATCTGTAAATGTTTTCCTAAGTTAACTTCAAAACAAGGAATGTTCAAATTCAGTAATATATTATTTGGATTGCATTTTGCAAAAAGGAACTACTAGCATTGCAATGTTGCGAGGATTGTGCAACTTCTGTTGTCTTGGAGGAAAAACCCGATTATCCATTCATAGTTTCCATTTTAATCGCTAAAAACTGTAAATTTAAGACAAAAATTACCATCTAAATTTCATAGTTTTTCACGATTTCCGCAATTTTATTGCAAAAGATGAAGTTGCACAATCTTAGCATCATTGCAATGCTAGTGGTTCCTTTTTGCAAATGCATTTGATGAAGGCCTCCATTGAAAAATTTTGTATTCAATACTCAAAACGAAAATAAAAGCTGCAAGAAAACACAAAAATATCAGAATATAATTTTAAACTCTTTCGGGTCGAAATTATAACATTTTGAAATCAAATTGTTTACGAACCTTCGAGCGTAGGAAGAAAACAGACTGGTTCACACAATAGTCTCCCAGATCATCGACTATGTCAATGATTTGATTGTGAATCCAATCTGTCTACATTTATATATACTCATGTATAACTTTATCGAGATGTTATTTTAATCTCAAATCAAGTGGTACCTTTTGAATTGCATACAGTCACAAGTTTCTAGGAAGTAAATCATCCCAAGTGGCTCACCCACGTTTAAAGTTATCGCCGCACCGCGCCGCATAGCGAAATAATGATTCATGTATGAGCTCTTACAAAATCAACATTGTAAATTATGCCCTCACTTTAGGATGGACCGTACGTTACGGATGAATCGATGAAGAAGGGGGACTGTGCTCCTAGGCAATTTGATAACCCCCCCCCCTCCCTCTATTTCATTTCGTCCGGTCTTAAATTGCACTTCAAGTTTGCCCCCTCCTCCCCACGCGCTGCTGTCCTACCTAGGGCCTTACTTTTAAGTTTCAATTATCAAACGGAACAATGGACAATGAGTGGGTATTTTATGTGTATTTCACAGAGTCCATAAGGCCAAAACAAACACACGTTATCTCTTTTCAATATAAAAATTATTCAATTTATGATTAAATTGAACTACAAGTGATACAAATTTAGCGAACAAAGTACCCAAAATTCTAAATGAATATGACTCGCCCAAAACGATAATAAATAATCACGTTTTCCATTTTGTTAAAATTAAACCATGCCCTACCCTAATAGTTGCACCGTCATTAATTAACATTTAATTATTTCATCATAACTTATTGACCGTGATCATTTTCTGTGGGATCACGGACCTTAGTTCATCGGAGGTAATATTTGCAGCAGAGCTATTGTTGTTGAGAGGAGTTGCAAAATGTGATTTGGAAATTTCAACGGAAATACTAATGTACTTCATTTTAGCGGCTCTGGTGCTTGCACTAGAGCTGCTATTCCGGACGGTCCCAGCTGGGGAGTATCATTGGACCATGTTACATTGGAGAGACCGCGCGTTGGTTAATGGGAATCGGCGCCATTTTCGGCTATGTTCCTTGTCATGACTTTATTTTATTGCATATTGTTTTATTGTTAGCCAATGCTATGTTGTGTAGTGTATTTTTGGAATCATGGTGATACAGTCAATAATTCAAAACTTGTCTGTGCTTTAATCTCGTGATGGAAAAAATGTACTTTACGTTCAAAATTTGAAAATTTGAATTTTAAAGTTTTCGCGGTTAAGGAAGCTCCAACCACTGGGTTGGAGCTTCCTAGTCATATTACTCGATATCAGCTGATAGCAAACAAAGGTTACCAAGGAAACCGTAAACGTCTAATGCCGTCTGCCCACGTAGCAAATGGGAGGCGAAAATGGAAGTCATCAGTGCATCGTTGAGTGTTGACGCCCGATCCCATTTTCAGACATGTTCACACGTTTTGCTTGCAAAGAAAAAAGGCGGCAAATCAATTTTTATTATTGGACCAATGAGTGTTCTCCAATTTGAGTTTGTAAACATCGTGGTTTCTAGGTTAGGTTTTTGGCTGTGTGATAAATGATATTATGCCGTCTTTGATTTTGTTAAAATGACTCGATATATGTTATTTGATAAACGATTGGAGTTTTGATAAAGTAAGTTGATTTGAATTAAAAATTGTGTCCTTAAAAAATGGATGATGAGGTGATTTGGTTAACATGGGCATTTGTGGTACTTGCGGCGTATTGGGAGTTTGTATGGAAACGACGTGGCAGTAGTCCACACTTTTTACAAGAAACTATTTTGTACAAAGTTCTGTACAAATTTTACACTATTTATACAGTAATATAATACAAAAAAATTATGTACTTTATCACAACTCACATAGCTTCAAAACAAGATAGAAAATGATGGATGCTCAGCCCCGACACATCGATGATCGCGAAATTTGCGCGGCCCGCGCAATTTTCACGTTCAACACTCACCGATGCACTGATGACTTCCATTTTCGCCTCCCATTTGCTACGTGGGCAGACGGCACACAACTACCGTGGCCATCGGGGCGATTATTGAAATGACATCGACTCTATGTCGCCGCTTACGACAAGACATATAGCCCTATCTTAACCGTGTAATATATCGCAATTCGATATTCAAAACCATTACCTACAATTTCAGATATAAAAATGCAAATTTTTTGCAGCCTCGCTAAACGACTTATCAACCATGCATTCCAAAGTTTCTTATCACAGGGCTGTGAAAATATACAATCTAATAAATACAAAATAACCAAATATCTAAAAAGACAAAATTTCAGTTACAGTCAGTTTCAGTCTTATTGTTGCACAAACTAGTTATTTGACAAAAAAAGAAGATGATCACTCAATTGAAAGAAATTGGCGCCCAATCACAACGACAAGTTAAAAAAAATACTGTGGGAGAAATTTTTTAGGATGCGGACCTCCAAAGAGCCTTCAAAATTAAAAGTATACAACAAGTGATAGTGCCATGCATTCTGCATATCAAGGGCCAATACACATTTATACACCGGCTACGTAAATCTGCTAAGTTACAAAACATGAATCGACAGTTGTCGGATTGTACATCAGTGACAAAATGTGTCTAGGCCCTCATTCTTGACTACAACTACTGTCGCCAGAGCCGCTCTCCGACGCGAATGCGTTGGAGCTTCCTGCTTGTTTTTACTTCGTCGACACAATAGCCAACGCTGAGGTGGATGTTAAGCACAAGATTAGCAAGCAAGCAAAGCGCCCTCAGTTAGTATTGGCTACGACGAACGCCAAATAACATTATTACACCTGGATTCAACTATTCGGCCGCTACGGATGTCTGTGTTGCATACGCACGAAAGTGAAGGCGTTTTGATTTTTCAGACACTCATTGCTTCAGCCACGGCAGTATCAAGAGTTGTCGCACATTGCGGTGCAATAAGCGGTCATTTGAGGTCGCAAAACGACTTCCGGAGTCTGGGCCGCATCACGGGAAGGGGATGTTGAAGCCCCCAATAATAATATCTTGGGTGGTATTAACTTATCCGTCTTGAAACAACCCTCAAGGCTGATCAAGGTCATCCAAAGAGCTTTCAATCCATTTTCAATAGCCGGCCTACATTGCGTCAGGGGCGCGGGGGAGGGGGGTGTAAAACTTTCATCCCCTCCTCAGCGTATTGGCACCTATGGCGGAGAATGATTTATGGTTGACTGCCCCGATTTCAGAGCTGACTCTCCGCGATGCGAAAGAGCCCCATGGGGGAGGGGAGAGGGGGTGCTAATGAGGAGTCAGGACTTAGCAATTGATCCTTTGTGTTTTCCTGCTGCGTCCGCTCCGTAAGTTCCGATCGGGAGTAAAATGCAGCAGTTCTGAGGGAAAACGCCCTAAGAATATTCAAACGTCGCACACAGGATCGAGCTAATGGGAGAGGTCGGCCTTGAAATATTTGGATAAAGTTTCAAATTTTGATGTTTATTTCGTCACAAATTCAATTTCAAGGAGTGTTTCTGCAAGGAAATTTCACGAAGAACCCAATGGAGCCAATCTTAAAATTTTTTGTATCATATTTTCGAAAATGTGAGCCCTCGAAGTTTCAAGATTTTGTCCGACTTCTCCTATCGACTTGAGCCAATGTGCGATGCCTTATTTCCTTGGATGAAATACGAATTTTCAGGGATACTTTTGAATGCCCCCCTCCCCTTTTTTCGGAGCATTTTAATCGCTGTTCAATTTGGAGTATCCGCAAATTTTGAGAGTGAATATTAAAAACTAATTTCAAAAATGGACATTTTACTTTGGAAAATTTGGCGATGCTCGAATGTTCATGCGGCGTTTTCTCTCAGCCCCACAGCATGAGTTACGTGACTTTAGCTTACCTTGGCGGTATCACGGTTTTAGAGGTTTGATCGACACGTCTGTTGGTGCTCCAGCGCGTGCAAAAGGGTTAATTCGGCTGAAATTTCAGCGAGAAATGAACGCGTTGGAACAATAGCTTTTTGTTAGTTATTTCGGTTTTACGCCCTCGTTTATGCTACCGTGTTAAGGAAAAGCGTCAGTTAAACATCAGAATGTTGTCAAATGTTTACCAAATGTTTGCTTACTTTCAATATACGCGTAAATTTATCGGAATAATGCGTACTTTCATGTAACCGTTTTCTGAGAGTCAAAATCAAACTTTATATGTCCGTGAATAACTGTTATTTTATTAGAAAAGATATTTTAGAATCCAAAAATTATCAATGAGTCAATTAATTACCGAACCGCGTTTGAAAGAACTGTATATGGACCGCATTAAGCAGGAAGGAACCAAGCCACATCAGCTACTGTCAAATTTAATGGGGCAATTTAAATTTTTACATGAAAACAGTGGTGTGGATTTGTGAGCAAATTTCAGTGAATTTTCTGAGTAGTACGAAGCAAACCCCCTAAATTTTTCAAAGGAATACGCACAAACGCTCACGCGTAAAAAATTAAATTATCCCGTTAAATTTGTCAATTACTGATGTGGCTTGATTCCTTTCTGTTAAACTCGGACATTCGTAAAGATTTTACTATATTGTTACCCAAAGTATGTAAAGGCCAAATTTTCAAGGTTTTTCCCTCTCTGGTGGTTTTAGCAGTTTGCACTCACGGTAACGTGTGACTTTTCCTATCCGGGAGCAGTCAGATGTGTCTAAATGTGTTCATCTCTCCAACTGCCGGACAATATTTTTTTCCGAGTTTTCCTTATTCGGTCACAAGGATTTTTCGGCAACAATGACAGATGGCGTAAGAATCCCATTTTCGACGTTCAGTGGATCGGGTCAATAGGGGAGGTCGGACAAAATTTAGAAACTTCAAAAGCTCATTACTCCGTTTATACAAAACTTTGAGGTTTTAAAAGTAGTTCCATTGGTTTCCTCGTAAAAATTTCTTCTACATACACCCCTTATAATGTAAAATGTGACGATTTAAACATCAAAATTTGCAGTTTTGGTCAAACATTTCATGTCCGACCTCTCTAATTTACTCGATCAACTGTGCGACGTATCATCGACGGCGTTTTAGAAACACATGTGGTTTTCTAAGATGCTCTGTAGAGGTTTCCTTGGCTATTGCTGGACGATGTACGAGGTATAAGCATTTTGTATCTCAACCCTATGGCAGATTCAGGAGGGGGGGGGGGGTTGTTAGGGCTGTGCGGAAAAAAGTAGGAAGAAAAAGAAAAATTAAATTATGGAGGATGCTCGTATTCAGTAATTTTTCATGACAAAATCAACTCGAACACATGCATATTATATGCTTTAAAATTTCGAAATTTTTTTTGGAAGCAGCCCCTCGGACCCCCTTCTGACCCCTCCTTTTGAAGTGTCTGGATCCGTCTCCATTGAAAAAATAGATTAGTAGAATTTACCATTCCTACACGCTGTATTTAACACAGTGTCAATTAAGAGTCAATTCTACCAGAAGAAAGGCAAACGTTACTATAATTATATTGGTACAGGTAACCATTCCTCTGGCAGAATCGACTTGAAGATTGGTAGAATTTACCATTTCTTCAGGCTGTGTGAAATGCAGCGAGAAGGAATGGTAAATTCTACCAATCTTTTTTCTCAGTGTATGTTTAAACCCTACGAGGCCTTTCCGTGACCACCCATCACAGAGCGGAGCAGCGTGCTGCCAGCGCAAAACGCGCACTGGCGCCTACAAACCTATAGGGATACTTGTGCAATGTTTGAAGTATCCACTTAGGTTTGTAGGCGCCAATGCTGTGGTCGGTCGCTTGCCGCGTCGCCCCGCGGCGTGTCACGACGTCTCAAGCAACTATTTCACGACAGAGTCGTTGCACAGTATCATACGAAATTGAAGGCTCTCCAACATGTTAAGAATGACAGGCATCCATTCAGAGTACGGAGCTTTCCTCGCAAAATAAATAAAGATACTACGGCACAAAAAGAGAGCGGTTGTCCAAAAACTCACTAAGTACTAGCATCCGTATTTAATAACGTTTAGTTAAATTTTTGAATTTCATTGGAGAAAAAAATGACTTGGTTTAAGCAGAAAAATTCTTGAGTGCTCCGTCAAGAGGATTGTATTTGAATCAAGAATAAAATCGCGAAATGAATAAAACTGTAAAAAATAAAATAAGGGCCACCCTACTGACCATAAGTAGCTGTTTAAGGAACGACCATAAATGGAACTCTTAATGTATCACCAAATTATCTAATTTCCATTTCTGAACAGCGATATTGCCAGAAAGATGTATCATTCGATTCTTCATACATTCTCCGACGCGAAACCGCTGAAACCCGTGGCTACGCCCTAATTTGACCCGGAAATACATTCGCAGTGAAGTTTGAATGCCTCTACGTTACACGTAGTGCATTAATTGCACCAGCCAACGTTCCGGCGTCAGATAAGTTGAAAATTATGAAGCTTCTCCACCATGCAAGGGACGGGGAAGGAGGGGGGGGGAATAAATAATTTCAGTTTTCTGCGACGCGATAAATTAAACAATTCACTCTTGCGTGCGATCAAGAACTTCTCGACTTGCCGTTTCCGGGCGCCGCACAGTTATGTCCAGAGCGCCAATGGGAGAGCACACATTGGATCTAGAGTCCAGACTCTTAAAAACATCGACATGAAAAAATACTCTTGATTCAATCGGATTTAAGCTTAAATCAAGAACCAAGCTTCTTAATTTGAGCGGATTTCCTTTTGATTCAAGCAAAAATCTGATTGAATCAAGAGTATTTTTTCTTGTCAATGTTTTCAAGAGTCTGGACTATAAATCCAATGTGTTTTTTTTTCCAGTGAGGTATGGCATGATGGAAGAACTGTACTGCCGTGATAGCGAAAAGAGCAGTAAGTGTCAAATTTTCGAAGCCGAGTTTCCTTCGGAATTCGTCTAATCTCTCTCAGATGAAATTACTTGCATTGCTAAAACAGCAAAATTCATATTATTTTCATGAAAACGAAACATATGAGAAAGCCGTAAGTGCGCAAAAAATGATGTACTTTTAGGCTAGACAGCGGTAAGTACCAATATTTCTCCAGAAAGCTGATGAAAACAGTGCTTTCAAGAAAAGTGCCGGCCTCTTCTGCCGATTTCTAACCTGAAAATATGTTTGTTGTGTGTCCAAAACGCAACCGCGAAAGTATGCAAAAAATAACACTTACGGCTGTCTTGCTTAACAATGAACTAGCATGAAAATAAAAAGTACCCTTTTTACGTAATTGAAATAAAATTGGTCGATTTTTAATCATGCAAACGATTTTTAGGAGTTCTTTGGACGATTCGTGATAATTTGAGAAAGAAAGGAGGCTTCTTTCAATAAGATATTCCGCTCAGATGCTTCTGAGCCCGTTTTCTCAAAACTTCATTTTTGGACTTACTGCTCTCTTCGCTCGCTATCACGACAGTGTACAAACTTATATCTTAATACATTTTATTGCCAAATTTGGCAGGCTAAGCTGTACAGAACATGGTAATTGGTTAAAAATCGAGCTACAAGCGAAAATAAAAAAGTAATACTTCAAAGTACTGGTAGATGAGAGATAATATAACTTTATGAATAAAACTTGTTTATTTTGGCTTGTAGCTCGATTTTTTAATCAATTACCATATCTTACATCTTATCTAACACGTAACGCAGGAGTTTAAAAGTGGCTTCATCGCTTTTCTCGTGAAATTTGCTTCAAGATTCATGCCTTGACATGTACAATGTGAAGGAATGAACATAAAAATTTATAGTTTGAGTGAAAAATTTTATGTTCGAATGCTAATTAAAGCGAGTTCCACTGTGCGGCACGCTGGTGATTTCAGCGCGTTGTTCGCAAGTGCAAAAGTGCGAAACCATGGACCCGCTCGGTAAGAGGTTGTTATTTATGAGGGTTGTTCTCGCTGCTCTAGTGTTCCACTTTCCGAAGTTTTTTACGCTGTGGTTTTAGTCGAATAATCGGTATGGATTTAAAAAAATACCCTCGGGCAATGTATAAAGGTCAGTTCAGAGGTTGTATGCATAGCCGTCCTATATCGATGGCCAAAGTGCAAAACCACGTATCTCCATTGCTAAGTCCGAAATTTTCGTTTCGATTTTATCCTTACCAAGGGGAACACGCAAATTTGATAGTTTGAAATTTTTACAGAATATTTTGATGGCAGAGAAGGAAAACCAAAGAAATTTTGAAGAGAGAAACTTGACTGGTTTTCCAAAGAGACAATTGGACCGCGTTAAGGAGAAAGGAACCGAGCCACATCAGCTATTGCCAAATTTAATTAGGCACTTTAATTACTTACATGAAAACGGAAGTGCGAATTTTTGCACAAGTTTCAGTGAAATCCCTGCATAGTACGAAGCAAATTACACAAACTTCTCAACGGAATCCGCACAAACGTTTTCTTGTAAAAAAAAAGTAAAGCTGATTCCTTTATGCTAAACGCAGTACAATTACGCGTTGGGTACGAAGTCTGTAATGCCGCGAACGGGGATACGTGATTTTGCACGTGGGTCGTCGATTTGTTGTGAGGGTGTTTCTGAGGATGCAACTATTCGGCCTCTGAGACCGCGCTAGGAAGTGTCTCCTTTCGTTGAAGGCGTTTTTTATGCGTCGACACTCTTCATCTAGCAAACGAAGCAACCGCATTACTCGTTAATCTACACTGTTACCCGGTTGATTCGGTCTTGGAAGGATGCAACTATTCGGCCTCTGAGACCGCGCTAGGAAGTATCTGCTCTCGTTGAAGGCGTTTTTTTATGCGTCGACACTCTTCATCTAGCAAACGAAGCAACCGCATTACTCGTTAATCTACGCTGTTACCCGGTTGATTCGGTCTTGGAAGGATGCAACTATTCGGCCTCTGAGACCGCGCTAGGAAGTATCTGCTCTCGTTGAAGGCGTTTTTTTATGCATGGGCACTCTTCATCTAGCAAACGAAGCAACCGCATTACTCGTTACTCTACGCTGTTACTCGGTTGATTGGGTCTTGGAAGGATTCAACTATTCGGCCTCTGAGACCGCGCTAGGAAGTATCTGCTCTCGTTGAAGGCGTTTTTTATGCGTCGACACTCTTCATCTAGCAAACGAAGCAACCGCATTACTCGTTAATCTACGCTGTTACCCGGTTGATTGGGTCTTGGAAGGATTCAACTATTCGGCCTCTGAGACCGCGCTAGGAAGTATCTTCTCTCGTTGAAGGCGTTTTTTTATGCATGGGCACTCTTCATCTAGCAAACGAAGCAATCGCATTACTCGTTACTCTACGCTGTTACTCGGTTGATTGGGTCTTGGAAGGATGCAACTATTCGGCCTCTGAGACCGCGCTAGGAAGTATCTTCTCTCGTTGGAGGCGTTTTTTTATGCATGGGCACTCTTCTTGTTACAGATGAAGTGACCGCATTTTGACGGTTTAACTTTGGATCATCCTGCTTTTTTGTTGCAGACTTGAGGAAGACAGATGGTAAAAATCGTCTAGGAAGAGTCTCTTATCTTTCGTAGTTGCAAATAAGCACACATTTGTTTTACAATTAGAAACTTTAATGTCTGGCTCAGTTTAGAAACAACGTATGTACCAGTAGCTCCCCTACGCACCTACATGTTTTTATAAATAAGCCAAAGATTGTAGTTCCAAATTGCAAAGGATCCGATTATTAGCCTCATTTGAGCAATCTTGAAAAGCATTTACGTCAAGTCTATACATCGAATGCTTAAATTGGACAGCATTTTACAATTTGAAACCATACTTTCTGGCTCAGTTTAGAAACGGCGTATATACCATTAGTTTCCCTATACACACATGTGTTTTTAAAAATAAGTTAAAAATAGTACTTCCGAATTTCAAAATGTATAGTCCAATTATTAGCATTATTTGAGCAGAATCGGAAAACTTTACGTAATGGTCACATAGAATTTCTCAATGGAGTTTATAAACAACGCATGGAATATTCGTTTCCCTAAGCTCATAAGTGTTTTTACGAATCAGCTTGAAATTTTGGACGCTCTTGCAGGTGCTCTGGAAAATTTTCCTCCGTGCAGAGTGAAATTAAATGATTCGTAAGAAGACGAGAGGGCAGCCTCGACCGTTGCGCCGGTTCCTTTTCATGGCCATTGAAGTTCGAATGCGGAGCAGTGGCGAGGCATTATTTGCGATTAATCGATTAATCTGCCATTAAAACCTATGGAAAAGGATCGATAAACAGGGTGTTCGCAACGAAAAACACAACAATCGATTATTTTCCGTAGCTTCAAATGGAGAACTATCGATAATCGATCATCGCCTCGCCACTGATGCTGAGTAGTCCATAATCTCACGTATCTTGGAGATCAGGGACGATCGGAGCTTGCCTCTTCGCACCCGAATGAGGTTTCGATTAGCTGCATCCAATACTGTCGTGCTGAGCAAAAACTCCGTATGAACAATCGAGAGTTGCCAAATCTCCTTCGATAAACTGTTTAATTTTGATGAAATCTATGAATACTTTTCCTTGAAATTTTCAAAAACTTTAAGTGAAATTGCGAACAAAACTATATGATAAATCGGAAGAAAAATATTGACGAACTTTCCCGAGAATTCGTGATTGATCGAAGGAAATTTGGCAACGCCTGAATGTTCATATGACGTTCTTCCTTAGCTTGGCAGAATAGCGCGGTGACGGGCCACCCGTTAGACCTTTGTTGGAGAGAGGGGGAGGGGGAGGTATCCCTCAAGGCCCACGAAACGATTTACGGGCGTCCCGTGGGAAAACGTAACCCAAATTACCTTGACTCCAGAATCGAAAATGAGACGGGCCGATCATTGGAAGTCGGTCGATAGCTTTTTCGACGACCTTGATTGATAAATCGTCATTTTCTGAATGGGAGAACGTTACACTTTACGATGTTTCAAAACTTCCAATCCCAATGGATCACTCGACATGGCACGAAGTTAAGCATTCTGATACCATGCATCTTAACCAAAATTTCACGAAAAACACGATTAGCACGACAAAAATTATTGAAATCAACTCCTCACTAAGATATTGAATGTTTCTTGACTTTGGTCATTGATATGTCGTGTATTTGTTCCAAAAGAACAAGACATGGAATGGGATGCTTGTGTTTTTTTCCGAATAGATAACTATTCGAGCTCCGCAGCAGATTTGTTGCCTATCTGGTAAAATTGAAGGCGAATTTCAATTGGACGATGCATCCGAATGGGTAAGTATCCCAGCGGACTGATTATTGAAATTGATGGACGAAGCTATAGACAAAGAAGACATAGGGAGTATGGAGCGATCCTATTGGTTGAAAAAGGAGGTTCTTATCGACAAAGCGAGAAAATGATAGACTAACTGTCGGGTTTCTTGTGAGTTGCCGTTAGTTAGTCTATTACCTACCTCCTTTGTCCATTGCAACCACCCGCTTTCACCAATAGGATCTCTCCATACCTCTTTTGTCTCCTTTGTCTATGGCTTTGTCGATCAATTTCAATAATCGGCCCGCAGTAGACGGTCACACAAATGGACGTCTTTACGCTAAAAAGAACTATGTGCATAGAGTTTGCGTGTAACATAGTTCCTTTTAGCATAAATACGTCCATATCTGAATGCGTGTCAGAAGATTCCGGATAAAACCGAGGGTGACTCTTGAAGTGATCTGTAATTGAGAGCACTTCACATATTATAAGATGCGTATAAATATTGACATAAGCCTTTAAGAAGTATCTCCCAATCCGAATTAGTGAAGCCACTTGAAAAATCAATGCTAAGTGTTTTCCTCTAATTTTACTATTTTTTCCTGACCGTACAATTTTCAAAAATTAAAAGCTCTCCTTTCCTAGCCTCCAAAATATGTGCTTCCCTCTTTTTTCCGGAATTTTTGCATGATCCTCAATCAGGCAATTGTAAATTTTTCAATGACAGACTCGACTGCAATATTCAATTTTTCAGTCATGAAAGGTTTTCACATTGAAACTGATTTGCAATCGAAAGTTCCTCATGGGAATTTACCAAAACTTTGTTCTTATTCCGTCCGATTAATTTTGCGATACTCGGGAGTTACTTACATTTCTGGTGCAATAAGTGAAAGCAAATCATGATTGATGTTTTTGACACCGCTTACTTTATAACAGGGGGATTCACTAGCATGGATCAAAAATGTGTTTTAGCCCGTTTCTACCGACCAACAAAAACTGAAATTTCGATGGCCGCACGGGCTACAGAAAATCTCCATATAACCCTCGAGACGTTGCCATATTATGCATATTATCTTCCATCATATGCATTTCGATCCAAAATGTATCCCAAACAAGGGAAATATACATAATTTCCGTTTAAAATTAATTTTTCTTCGGGCGAAATTTTGAAACAGTTAATGTTCGTACTGCAGCTTTCCCTAGTGAAGCAGCGTAAACAGAAATATCTAAACGGAACAGTAACTCACACACATAAAACATTGAAGTTTAACCTAATCGTAGACTTTTTTGCCTGTAAATTGAGTTTTGATGTTCGAATTTATGGACGCAAGACCTATTTTTTTCACATTTGGGATGCGGTATAAAACATTCTGCCATTACAGATTTTATACTCATCAGTCAAGAGAGACCTGGAGTGCATTGATTTATCCGTGTCGGAGATTCGATTACCGATATGAAAAACACACTGATAGGAAAAAATTGAATGTTGATTTATACTGTTAGAAAGATGTGCAACAAGCATCAAATGCTGATGTTACATAAAATAAATAATAAGTCAACATTGAATTTTTTCACTTAACCGTGGATGTAGACCACCATTGCATTCTTTTATTGTGAAATCAGCATTTATACTCGTCGCACATTTTCTTTTAAAATTATAAATGCTGAAGCAACATTCGATTTTTTCCGTGGTTCAATGAAACTTCTTGGGTCAACCATAAGAAGCCAACTGTTGATTAAGTCTCTTCAGGTTGATACGGCATGAATTCAATCTTCTTTCTTTTTGCCCAGCTCTAGAACTAATACCAGACCAAATCTAAACTGGTCATTTGCAAACTGCGACGCACTGATTTTAACTGCCGCGTGCCGTGATGAGTGGAGTCATCGGCCGACCTCGGAAAAGTATCGAAAATCGTTCGGATTTTGCCTTGAAACTGAAGTGGATGAGACATATTTTAAGTGATCAGAGAGCCGATTGTTGAATTTTTATGTTGGTCGAAAGAACAAGAGCAGATTACAGTAGAGTGCAGTTACGTGATTGGTTGTCTTTGTTAGCGGTCCTCTTCATCGTGCCTATCGAATGCACTACAAACTAAAGTCGCCTAAAGTTGCTAATAGCTTTTTATCGATAGAGAAGACCCGACAAAGAGGAGGACCGACAAAACTGACGAATCATAAAACTATGTTTGTAGTTGGCCTTTCCTTAGTCTATTTCTCAACCGGTAAGAAAAGGTAACCAAAATTTTGTGCTAATGTGGGAAATAGAACACAAAATAACTGTTTGCCAAAGTAACAGTAACCAAAGGACCAGTGGTGCGTATGGTTAATATATTTTGTTATTTTTTTTTCAGTTACACTGACCACATTTATGAATTTTATTGACCGAATCTTTAGCTTGAAAAGTTGCAACTTTCATTACAAATCAGGATCGAACCTAAATTGCATTAAAAGGAGTCCAATGTGCTAGCCACTCTCAAGTTGCAACTTGTAATGCGTTTCATCGGTGGAGACTGATAGATTGGTTTAAAAATACACTTTTTCATACCCAGATGTATCAGAGGAACTAAGGTTTTGGTCGATACAGCCAACAATTTGTTCCATCAACCACTTTTTTCACCAACTTACTATTTTCTTGGTCAGACCAAGAAAAAAGTAACTCAAAATAATCCTGAGCACAAAAACTAAGTATGTTCCCAAAGTCTCTTCAGTCCATTTTCCCCTAATTCTGTTGATTTTTCAAAAATTTGCAATTATTCGAATAAAATATTATAGTCCTAACAAAACAGGTTATGTCAAAAACCTATATTTTTAAAAACATAAAAATAACTCCAAAGTATCATCTCGTTTCCAAACCGCTGTATTTCTTCACGATCTTTTTTGTTTTGGACCAGTCGTGAGTAAAATTTTGATTAATTTATTGAGAGTGTAATAGACTACACATATAAAAGCAGCGATTGTGAGGTAGATGTCGACAAGGTAGAGCTGATACCAAGCCAAGTCCAAGCTGGCCACTTGCAAATGACCGGCGCCCTTTGTGCCTCAACACGTATTCAATCCAATAAACTGCAGTGTCTAGAGGCGACATCGGTCTATCCCGATAAAGTTTCGATAATCGTTCTGCTTTCTCTTTGAAGCTGCAGTGAATGAGACACATCAAAACAATCACATTAATTTTACACATTTAAAAGTTTGTAGGAAATTAAAGTAATTGACATACAAAAATTAACATAAACGTATTATGTTTTTTGATAGATTAACAAAAAAATGTTCAATTTTTGTAATTAACCAAAATAATATTATACCCAGAAAAAAGCTGCTGATTTTACATTCTGGATGAAAAGAGTTTGCGGGAAGTCACAAAACGCTGAATTAACCGCCGTAGAAGTTAGTTTTACATCTTGACATTACGGAAGTAACTGCTGTAGCAGTTAATATTTTAGAGTTCAGCTCAGCGTTTTGTGAGTTCTCGCATACATCCAGAATGTTAAATCAACATTTTTTTTTCGGTGTATATTTTTAAAAATTTAAAAAAATTCGTTTCTTGAATAAATGTTATCAGACATGTGTGTGCAACATTTCGTCGCTTCTCCGGCGTAAGTGCGTATCTCGATTTTTACATTAGCCCCAGAAAGCATAGATTTATATGTAGAGCAGGGCTCACGAAGAAATTATGATAAACCTTTTAGTTAGAGGGACAACGAAATATGTAATCAGTTCACAGGCATAAACAAACAAAATTACTGTGAAAAGGTCAAAAAGAATTGAGAGTATCGTGCAGAGCCGTATGAAAAAATGACATTTTGTTCTAAAAAAAATTACATTTCGTAAATAACAAAACGACGGTGAAAGCACCAGACCACGTATCTCGTTTGCGTTGTTCAAAAATCTCCGATCCCATTTTATTGTTGTAAAGGACACCAAAGCATTATTATTTCTTGAAGTTTTCACAGATTTTTCTTCGCAATGTGAAGGAAAATCACGAAAGTTCTCAAGAATTGACGTTGAATTGTTCTCACTTTAAAAAATAAAGTATATCAGGAAGTTTGCAACTTTGCAAACCGAGATACGTGGTTGGGAGTTTCACCAACAAAATGTATACGTGGAAGTGTTGAAACTGAGCATTTTACTTTAGCAACGAGGTTATCCGTTCTCCATCTCGTGCAGGAGGGTTTGCATCGTGGTGGCGCTATATTTAAATATTTATGATCTATGCTGATTGTAGATAGAGATAGCACATTTAATAGCGGCTATTGGGAAATTACAACAGTAAAAATATCATAATTGACGAACTCACCTTGGATTACCTGTTATTGCTGTTATTTTGTGTATGATTTGTTCGGAGCTTTTGATTTCTTTCAATTGAAGCTTAAGACCTAATCCAGATCTTACAATTTTGGCGTTGTTTGCAAACTGATCTATGCAAATTGGAAATCCTAGCATAGGAAAACCGAAATAAATCTTGAGGATGGACTGAGAAAAAGACTCTTGATTCGATCAGATTTAAGCTTAAATCAAAAGGAAATCCGCTCAAATTAAGAGGCTTGGTTCTTGATTTAAGCTTAAATCTGTTTGAATCAAGGGTATTTTTTCTTGTCGATGTTTTTAAAAGTCTGGACTCTGGATCCAATGTGTTTTTTCCAGTGTGGACGGAGTCCTAGGTTTCTAAAGTGTCTAAATTTCGTACGATCTCTCCCACTGACTCGATCCACCGTGCGCCGTCACTGGTAAGAACGACGAATATCCCTACAATTTCCATTGAAACTAAGCGGTTTTCGACTATCGGAGAGTTTCTCCGACCCGACAGTGACAAACCGAGTTTACATACGCTGGCGCACCGGCTGGCGGCTGGGTAATGTTGCAAAAAGGCGCATCCATTCTGCGAGAGCACTCCACGCCTCCCGCGAGATTTATTCCCCGAAGAGCATGAATTTCAGAGATAGTTTATGTTCTGCATGATACAGATCCCCCGATTTGTTGTGCCCCCCTCCCACCCCTCGGTTCATTTTATGACCGCATTAGGGTTGTTCCGAGGTTCGACGGGTTTCGAACCGAAAAATGGGGGCGATCGACTCTTGCTCCGAAAATTCGCGGTGCCGAAAATGGTTCGGTTCGAGTGGCGTGGCGTGCTTTGCGATATATCGATTGATCTGTCATTTAAACCTATGGAAAAGGATCGATAAACAGGGTGTCCGTAACGAACATCTTAATAATCGATTCTTTATGACGGATTTAAATGGGGAAATATCGATAATCGATCATTCACGCCACGCTACTGTTCGGCTCGAGGGATGAGGTGGTTGCGAAAATTCGCGGTTCCGAAAATGGTTCCGTTCGAGTGGCGTGGCGTGCTTTGCGATTTATCGATTGGTCCGTCATTTAAACCTATGGAAAAGGATCGATAAACAGGGTGTCCGTAACGAACATCTTAATAATCGATTCTTTATGACGGATTCAAATGGGGAAATATCGAGAATCGATCATTCACGCCACGCCACCGTTCGGCTCGAGGGATGAGGTGGTTGCGAAAATTTGTGGTGCCGAAAATGGTTCGGTTCGAGTAGCGTGGCGTGCTTTGCGATATATCGATTGATACGTCATTTAAATCTATGGAAAAGGATCGATAAACAGGGTGTTTGCAACGAACACCTTAATAATTGATTCTTTAGGACGGATTCAAATGGGGAAATATCGAGAATCGATAATTCACGCCACGCCACTGTTTGCTTCGAGGGATGAGGTGGTTGCGTGAAAGAGGTACACTGCCGTGCTAAGAAAGAACGCTGTATGGACATTCAAGAGTTTGCAAATTTCCCTGATCATGTATTTTTGAAAAAAGTAGTGAGTATTTTTTCTTGAAATTGTTCGGTACTTTATATGAAAGTACGAACTTAATGGTGTGAAAAATTGGAGGGAAAATATTCAGAATTTTCAGAGTAAATTAGTTTTTTTTTAAGAAATATAGCAACGCCTAAATGCTCATACGGCATTCTTTCTTTACTGCGGCGCACAGTGGATCGAGTTAATTAGATACGTCTGCCACTAAATGTTTTACCAAATCTGCAAATTTTGATGTTTTTCTCGTCACATTTTAGACTCCGACGGGTGCATCAAGAAGAAAATTTCCAGAGAAAACCAATGGAACCACTTTTATAACCTCAAAGTCTTGTTTAAACGGAGTTATGAGCGCTTAAAATTTCCAATTTTTGTCTGACCGCTCCTATTGACTCGATCCGTTGTGCGGCAATACAGTCGATTGGGTTGAGTTTCGCTCCCCGGTATGATTGTTGCCCACGCGATGAATTGAAGGCGAAACTCAAGTGGACGACAACCGTCATTAAGTGAACGCTCATCCGTAGAGTCTATCAAAGTTTGAGGAGGGATATAGATTTGTGTTTTGTCGATAAGATTTGCGCTTCCTGGTAGGTTTGTTGCCTACGCGACGAATTGAAGGCGAACTTCAAGTGGATTTCTGTCGATGTAAACACGCATTGTCCACGGGTTCCATCTTTGAGGGGAGAGATGAAGGTATGCTTCGCGCTACCTGGTATGTTTGTTGCCTATGCCACAAAATTTAAGGTGATTCTCATATTGTTGAAAGGTTTGCGTGCTGTCCGGTAAATTTGTCATCTTTGCAACAAAATTGAAGGCAAACTGCACGGAAAAAAAGTGTCAGGGGTTATCACCTAAAATTGTGGTACTACCCCAATTTGTTGGATGATATGGAAATTTCTAATTCATTGTGGTAGTACCGCAACATTTGGGGTTAGTTACCTAATTTATTGGGGTACTACCATAACTAATTGCGGTACTACCATAATTAATAGGGTTGCTACCATAATTAGTTGGGGTACTACCACGATTAATTGGAAATTTCCATATCATCCAACAACCTCGTGCTTTTTTTCCGTGTGCGTTTAGACGGTAAAAAAGAAATGAGTTTTTGCGACCATTTCGTTGCGTCAATTTGCAATTTCTGATCTATTTTTCAAACACAACCATCCTTTTTTTGACCATAGACAAAGTTTGCAACAGACGCATGCCTTTAAGTTCGTACGCTTTCAAAAATCGAATGACTGCAGCCATTTCCAGGTTATTTGGACGTATTCAAATCAACAGCAACTACATCCATCATAGCATGTGCCTTGCCCTGCATGCAATCATATGGATCTCGAGGCTCGTGTTAGAATGGCCATAGCTCCTTCCGATTTAAATACGTTCATTTTGTGTTAAAAAAAACCTCGTCCAATCTGGCAACATCAATTAAACGTTCAGACCGCATTTCGTCGTTTGCCTAACGCTAGGGCGTAACTCGAATTCCACATGAGCCACGGACGGCGTAAAGTCATACGGAGAACAGGGCTCAAGTTGAAATCGAGATACGCCCTCACGTATGAGGAACGACGATTATAAATGGTGCGACATTTCTCTCTCCTTCCCGGGCCGGGGAACGGGACCCCGGATTGGGGGAGAAGGAGAGGTGGGGATGAGAAGAGGGGAGGGGAGGGATGCTCGGAAGTTGTATGATCGGTGGCCTGAAATATGCGTCGCTGAAGTTGAGCGAAACTGTCATCAATTTGATGAGAGCATACACGAATAAGCAATTTGATTAGCGCTAGGGAAAAAATTGATCACCTGCTATTACGCAGCCGGCCGACCGCCCTCGGCTCTGCCGCGACCTCCCGGATACGGAAGTCGCCCTCCGGTGTACCCCGATTTCCTTTTCGCGTTCGGCCAACTTTCCGCGATGAAAGTGTAGCGACATGACGCGTGATGGATTTTCTTCCGGTCGATTCGTCATCGCAGTGAGAACAGTGATAAATGTCGCTGATATATTATCCACATTTTGTCGTTTCCGCGTTTAAGGTAACGTAACGCAACGTAACGTAACGTAACGCAACGTAACGTACCGTAACGTAACGTAATTACATGTCAAAATTTTAATAATTCGCAAATCGGATCGTGACGCGTGATGGATTTTCTTCCGGTCGATTCGTCATCGCAGTGAGAACAGTGATAAATGTCGCTGATATATTATCCACATTTTGTCGTTTCCGCGTTTAAGGTAACGTAACGCAACGTAACGTAACGTAACGCAACGTAACGTACCGTAACGTAACGTAATTACATGTCAAAATTTTAATAATTCGCAAATCGGATCGTGACGCGTGATGGATTTTCTTCCGGTCGATTCGTCATCGCAGTGAGATTAGTGATTAATGTCACTGATATATTATCCACATTTTGTCGTTTCCGCATGTAACGCAACGAAACGTAACGTAAAGCAACGCAACGTAACGTAACGTAACGTAATTACATCTGAAAATTTTAATAATTCGTAAATCGGATCGTGACGCGTGATGGATTTTCTTCCGGTCGATTCGTCATCGCAGTGAGAACGCAGTGATAAATTTCGCTGATATATTATCCACATTGTGTCATTTCCGCATGTAACGTAACGTAACGGAACGCAACTTAACGTAACGTAACATAACGTAACGTCACGCAACGTAACGTAAAGTAATTACAACTCAAAATTTTAATAATTCGCAAATCGAATCGTATTTAGCAAAAAGGAACCAGCGCGATTACATTGCTCTCAAAATCGTGCAACGTCTTCTTACCTTTTAAAAATACTCAATACATGTACAGCATTAAAATTCACCCAATATTTTTTCTTCGAAAATAACACTTTTTTATTTTGGTGCGAAGAAAAAACTATTTGCCATTCTGGGATATTTTCTCAAAAAAAAAAAAATGAAGTAGCGACATTTCAACAACACTGTAACCAAGTTTTTCTTAAAATTTACGTTTTATGAAATGAAATTTGCCACTGCACGAAGGTTTATACGGCGCTCTACCTTACTGCAGCGCTAAGGAAAAATTACCGTAAGAGTATTTGAATGGTTTCAAATTTCCTCCCAGATTTTTTTTTTCTTTTAAAGGAAGGCAGGAATATTTTTCAGACACTTTGGATCAAATTACGAACAAAATTCCCTGAAAAATAGGAGAACATTTTTTATAAATCCTACAGAAAATTCGTGATTGATCTTAAGAAATTTGACAATGTCTGGAGGCACATACGGCATTTTTCCTTAGCTTGGCAGCTTAGCACGCAGTATAGAATATACGATCGGAGGGCGCCAAGGCGAGGGTATACTAGCCACGCATCCCTTCATCACGTCACAAAGGAGAGCGCGCTCTGCTGATAAAATTATTAGCATATATTTTGCATGGTTGCCCAACTGGAAAAATAATTTGATTTTCCAAGCACTGACATCACGCAGTGTAGGCCTACGCCCACATTTAACCTTTGATTAATGGATGTTGTTTTCATCAATGACAGCATTTGTAAAATGCGCTCCCAGAAGGGAGATCGGAATCCTCTCGCATATTTTCTTTTGTTATATTCGTGTCGTGTTTGGAGGAGGATGATACGCAATAATTAGACTAAATTTTACAATAAAAAATTACAGTTCATGGTTCATCTATGAAAACACGTATCGATATGAAGAAACTAATGGCTCATATGGCGTTTTTAAAATGAGCCAGAAATAGTAATTTCAAATTGGAAAGTGCAGTACACTTTGGTGATTCAGGCGGCCCCGGCAATAACGGCATATGTGCATATTTGCAGTTTTTACGCCCAATGGTAAAATTGAATGTTGCACTCGAGAACTATATCACCATTTTAAATATTACGATCGCACGATGATTCTACGGCAGTTTCTAACTAATGCATTTCTTGTAAATGAAGTTGTGAGCAAAAAATGTTTGGTTTGCAGCACCTGACCAATGCTAATGTAAACACGGTAGTTCTAAAGAAAAAAAAAATATCTGAAAATAAAATAAAAAAATCCAAAATCAAGACAAGTCCTTTTGGCTTATCAAAAACTAATTGCAAGTATGAGATCTATAAAAAAATGAAAAGAAAACGGTTTATCCATAATGACGGGGGGAAAACAGAATTGAAACCCAAAATTTCCTGCTCACAACTTCATTTACAAGAAATTTAGAAGTTAGAAATCGCCATAAAATCATCGCGTGACCGTAATATTTACAATGGTGATAGTTCTTATTGATCGTATTACCATTTCGCCTATATCACCGCTACATGAAAACATCAAAAATGTCTGTAGCTCATCTTGTTATACGCTGAACTCAGGTTTCTTACCTAAACAGGACTGGAAAGAATGTGAATTTTACCAGTAACTTGTTCACCGATTTCACTTTATTCATAATTTTTATGTCTTTGTTTCAGGTAAGAGCTCGAAATGCAAGTCATTTTTAAGGATTTTTTGGCTTTCATTCGTAAGTACGCTATCCTTTTCCTTAAATTGTTTTGTACATCCTTGGAAGTACCTAAAATTTCTTTTTGAATTAATGGAGAATTCTTAATATCACCAATTTGTCTTTTCCTTGACAGGAGGACGTAATTTTATTCCTATGTTGCAAAATTTACTCGTACCTATTTTATTTTTTACATTAGAGCGGGCTCATTATTAATGTTGGTAGGCAGAATGCTAGGCAAAGAAGTCAAAGGGAAAATAGTGCGATCCTATTGGTTGAAGTGTGTGGTTGTTGCAGCCTAGGGAGAAATGACGCACTCACAAGAGGGTTTCCCCGGAGATTGCCGTTAGTTGCAGTCTGCTACTTACCTCCTTTATCCACTGCAACATTCCGTTTCTACCAATAGGATCGTGCAATTTCACTACGACTATGAGAACTAAAATGTTCTCTACTTGAATTATTCAGTTGATTTCAATTCGCCGTCAATTGCATCTGCAGCAATTGTTGTTACGAATATGCTGTGCGTGCTGATTTCAGCCCATTACATACTTGACGCTCTGAAGGCGTTTTATCTTTACTTCGTTTGCTCTCCAATAGAGTGCGCTACTTAGGCACATAAAACGCCTTCAGAGAGTCAAGTATGTAATGGGCTGAAATCAGCACGCACAACATATTCGTAACAACAATTGCCGCAGACGCAGCTGAAGGGGAATTGCTTGCGCACATTAAACGCCTTCAGAGAGGCAAGTAAAAATCGTGCATCTCGATTTTGGTGTTGGGAATTTCTGTTCTTACTTACCTTATTTGGACGACTTTATGCTAAAAGGAACTACGTGCGTACGGTCTACGTTCTACATAATTTGATTAGCACAAATACGCCCATTTTTTCTTGAAGAAACCACCCAAACTGCGGCGTTGACTTTTTGATGAATATTATTCTGATACTTAGAGAAAATTAGGCGAAATTTTTCGAATTAAAAATTGATTTTATTTTCATTATACCCAGTTGCGGTAGCAAGCCCGCTCTTATCTACTAACGTAGTTATTGGGCATTTTGTGATTGTGCAAGGTATATGATTTTTTGCTGTGACCACTAGGTTAAAAAGCTTTAAGCATTTAAAAAAAATCAATATTATATCGCTTTGGTTTTATCAATTCAATCAATACTGCTTTATTTTTGAGGATTTCGGTTGAGGAGCAACGATTTACCGAACACCCCCAAAAGTTCTGGAGAGATCCAAAATTATTGATACCTAAAACAATGTAAATTAATACAGGAAATAATTCATTCTCCGCTCCACAATATTTCATTCCTTACATAATTCATTAATTCCTTACAAGAAAACCGTCGTCTTTGCAATGTTTCATTACTTCGAAAATCCGTTGGATTACATTTTGCAGTAAGGAACCACTGTCTCTGGTTCTCCCATAAAATCGCATATCTGCATGCGGAAACCAATGGCATGTATGTTGTTTCTAAAACGAGCCAGAAATAGTGGTCCCTTATTGCAAAATGTAATCCAAATGGTGTATCGAACTTGATTCCTTATTGCAAAATGTAATCGATTTCGATACACCACGACCATCAGGTTGAAAAGGCTTTAAACAATTAAAAAATTCAACATTGCATCGCCTTGGTATAATCAATTCTATCAATACTGCTTTATTTTTGAGGATTTCGGTTGAGGAGCAACAATTTACCGAACATTCCTAAAAGTGCTGGAAAGATCCAAAATTATTGATACCTTAAACAATGTACAGCCATACAGGAAAAAATTCAATCTCAACTCAACAATTACATAATTGGATTGCATTTTGCAAAAAGGAACCACTAGCATTGCAATGTTGCTAAGATTGTGCAACTTCTTTTGTCTTGGAGGAAAAACCCGATTATCCCTTAATAGTTTCTATTTTACTCGCTAAAAACTGTGAATTTAACACAAAAATTACCATCTAAATTTCATAGTATTTCACGATTTCCGCAATTTTATTGCAAATGATGAAGTTGCACAATCTTAGCATCATTGCAATGCTAGTGGTTCCTTTTTGCAAAATGCAATCCAAATGTCATTTCTGAAATGAGCCAAAAATAGTGATTCCTTATTGCAAAATGTGGCCCATTTACACCGTAAATTCGGCGTCAAGGGAGAGATTTTGCGGCTTTTGTCGTGCTATCAGGCCCGCGCTCGTGGCTCTTTTTATCAAATTGAATCCTGATAAGGGAGATCGGCTCCAGCCCCGACGCTGCGCCGCGGTGTTTAGCGCAAATTTTCCGAGGGAAAATGAGGGCAGGCGTCGTGATTTCATAATAGAAGGGAAGGAGCGAAAGAATCGGGGTGTTGGCGGGAGGGTACACGGAGAGTCATGTCGGATAGGCGCTTATCTATTAGCTATTATCGTATAGATCCGCTCGAAAGAAATATGTTGGGTTCGAGAAGCACCATAAGATTTTTCCGCCAGGCTCTCACAATCTGTATTCTTAGAGTGTAATCTGGGTGTCGACATGTTCGAAACATGTGAGATTCTGTGTGAAATCAGCGACATGTTTTCTGCGACAAATGTTGAAGAGCGATGGGAATTGAATCAGTGAGTTCGAAAACACAGTAACACACTCACACACACTCTTATGAATCATCGCATTGCGCGACGAAATTAAAAACGCCTTCAATTTTTCGGTATGCCACACGGACATCCGTCGAACATGAATGGAGATGTTGCATGTGTGAGGGATTTGCGATTTGACCATTAATTCTTATGTAAAAGTTCGCGAGAAACACGATGGTGCCATTGGTTTTTTTCTGAAATCAACCCCCAAGGTAAAACAAAAAGCTCTCAAGTTGAGGCCAAAATGGAGGAGATATCCCACCCTATACCCTGAGAGTCCACCTCTACATCAAGACAAACTCTCCATGCAAAGATAGGGAGCAAATACATTAGCAGGGTTGCCGTGTTTTCAGTCTTAGAGTCCCCAAATAAAGTGGTAGCCCTGTCAATGTATTTGCCCCCTATCTTTGCACGGAGACTTTGTTTCGATGTAGAGGTGGACTCTCAGGGTAGGGTGGGATATCCCATCCATTTTGGCCTCAACTTGAGAGCTTTTTTTGAGCTTGGGAGATGATTTCAAAGAAAACCAGTGGCACCATCGTGTTTCTCGCGAACTTTTACATAAGAATAAATTGTCAAATCGCAAATTCCTCACACATGCAACATCTCCATTTTTCGGCTCAAAATATGACTTTTTTACTGTGCACATATGCCCGGTACGCTTCATAAGTAGGATATGAGCTTCCAAGGCTGCCATTTGTTTCTATTAAATAATTGATGTAATTCCTCGTCATTTTGGCACTATCGTGTTTCTCGCGAACTTTTACTTAAGAATCAATTGTCAAATCGCAAATCCCTCACACATGCAACATCTCCATTGAATCAGTAAGTTCGAAAACACAGTAACACACTCGCACGCGCTCTTATGAATTATCGCATCGCGTGGTGAAATTCAAAACGCCTTCAATTTTTCGGTATGCCACACGGACATCCTTCGAACACGAATTGTTGCATCCAGGCGTTGTGTATTCAAGGAGGAGGAACTCGAACGGGTTTTCGGGTTTTACCGAAAAGGATCGCTCGATATTCCTTCGTCTTATTTGTCTAGCGCTTTGTCGATCAATTTTATAAATCAGCCTGCGCTGCACTATTCAGCAACGCGGCCGTATTAACGAATTGCGGCGACGCGCACCCATCAGTCATTCAACAAGAACACAGCAGAATATACCTTGTTGTGTTCCCTGCCTCCTCTTGCCCGTGTGATGTCGTTTTGTAATTAATTAATCAATTAATTAATTAAATTAATCGTCGATCTTCCATCACCCTTCAGTTTTTTTTTCTTTAAAAGAAAATAATTACTCTCATACGATCAGAAGACTAGAGCTAGCTGTCATAGCTGGCAAAAAAAGGGAGAAAATTAAAAATCCATCACGAAGTTCACGCTCACGCTGCAAATCCATGTGAGAACACAAGCAACAGACTTGCCAAATCATAAACAAGGCTACAATACAAGTTATCGACGGCGCGGTGCACAGTGAATCGAGCCAAAGGGAGAGGTCGGACAGAATTCGGACATTTTAAAAGCTCATAACTCCGTTTTTACAAAATTTCGAGGTCTTGATATTGGTCCCGTTGGTTTTCTCCTAAAATTTTCCTTAAGAATCACCCCTCAAAATTTAAAATTTGACGATATAAACATCAAAATTCGCAGTTATAACCAAAAATTTCGTGTCCGACCTTTCCTATTGACTCGATCCACTGTGCGGCGTAATTCCGCAACCACGTATCTCAGTTTGAGACGTTGCAGACTTCTCGTCATACTTTATTTTTAATTGCAAAACCACCTAACGGCAATTCTTAAAAGCTGCCAGGACTTTTACTCTCCGTGCCGAGAGAATTCTGCGAAAACTGTGAGGAGAGATGTCGATTTGTTCCCCTTTAAAAACATTGAATAAGAGGGGAGATTTTGAAATATTGTGAGTAAGATACGTGGTTGCGTACTTATAACAATGATATGTAGTTGTGATAAACGAATTTTTAGACTTAGAAAATGTGATCTACGTCGATTTGCCATGTATACATATTGGTTTGGAACAGGACTTTATATACATGCCCGGTTGCCAGTTTCCACGGATAACCATTTAGATTGCATTTTGCAAAAAGGAACCAGAAGCATTGCAATGTTGCTAAGATTGTGCAACTTCTTTTGTCTTGCAATAAAAACCTGATTATCCACTAACAGTATCTATTTTACTTGCTGAAAACTGTAAATTTAAGACAAAATCACAATGTAAATTACATATTTTTCCATGGTTTCGGAAATTTTATTGCAAAGGATAAAAATGCACAATCTTAGCATCATCGCAATTCTTCTGATTCCTTTTTGCAAAATATAATCCGTTTGGGACACGGAATGTTGCGTTTCTTAAACGACGATATTTTCCCGCCTGTGGAAATTTTTGAAATATCGATCCAGGAGACGTAAAGACGCGCTTTGACTCTACCATTTACAGCCCAGTTTTAACTTTCTTGCATCGAAATGTCAAACATTTCTGAATGTGTAAAAAAATCGTAGCTCAAGGAATTCAAAATTCTGTTCTTCAGATGTTCATCCAGGGAAAATGGTAATATAGCTTTTATCAATTACAATAATCGGCCCGCAGGAGGATGTTGAGAGTTTCTAACTGATAATGTCACGAATTTTTCTCTTGATCTCATGAAAAAATCAGCCAGTTTTTCACAAAAATCATGCAGGTTACTCTCTAAAATTCAAAAATACAATTGAATCAGTGAGTTCGAAAACACACCAACTCGGAAAAAAAGTGTTCAAGAAACACCTAAAACTGCGCAGCTGGCGAAGTAGTTAGTTTAAGAAAAACCTTTTTCGTGCCAAAGGACAAGTACTTAGAGACTCTGTAAAGCACCAAGTTGAAATCGATACACCATGTTTGATGACAGAAAATTAGGCGTTTAAAAATTTTCGAGTTGGTGTGTTTTCGTTCTCACCAACTTTCAGATACTGATTTTTCATAGTCTGCCTAGAAATATTTATATTTTTCGACCTGAATAACGCTTGAATATTGTTGGTGCAAGGTATACCTACTGAACCGAAAAAAGAAAGCCGTAAAATCGGATGGTCACCCGTTTCTCTTGAAATGGCCGAAAATTGGTATTTCCAATGAAATACTTCGATTTTTCCCTTTTCCCGTCGCTGTTTCGAGCACTTTCGATTGCAATTTCGAAATTTCCTTTTGCGTTCAGATGCTTCTATCCATAAGTGTTACTAAACCGTAAAACAGTGAAAATCGAAAAAAAC